>NC_086062.1:6193387-6515262 GCF_947568885.1 Cydia strobilella | reverse complement strand
TGTCATATTCCTATCGCTTTCGTTCGTGCACAGCTGAATGATTGAGTTTGAATGAAAAAATTAAGAAGAAGTCTTTTTATGTGTGCGTGAATTTTGAAAGATCGAACGGTCATGTTCTGATTGATATAATTAGTAATGTAATAAATGTGAATTGTTGTGCAGGTGCATCGTCAGTTCTCTAAGCTGCGCAAGTTCATGGAGCGGCTGGAGAACTGCAACTACGCCGTGGAGCTCGGCCGCCAGCTCGGCTTCTCGCTCGTCGGCATCGCCGGCGCCGACATCAACGAGGGCAACGCCACGCTCACGCTCGGTAACGACACTTCTCCCTCTTCCTAGCGTTTGTCCCCACTTATTGCCCCGGCTCATGGGAGCCTGAGGTCTGCTTGCCGACGAATCAGTAAACTTACGATACTTCACGATATTTTTAACTATTTAAGTCCATCTTAAATACCCAATCGGGAAAAACAAAGAGGCACGGCCGTACCATTCTTTTCTCGAAGCCATTTAGGCCATTTTAAACTTTCTTGTAATTTTGTGGTCGCTCAAGCTAGAACCCTGAATTTTCAGTAAATATAGTTGATATAGGTATTACCCACTCATGAAAATCTACCCTATATACTCATTCCACCATTCCACTTCTATCCAGGATCAATATTTTTGAGAGACCAACATTGGTCAAGAAGGCGTTAGAAAAACCACAAATAAATAAAAAAGTTATTCGTCCATTAATCAGTAATATCGCTTAAGGATGTATGAGATCATTAAAATTAAGATCACTAAAATGAACAATAAGAGTATATTGCGTTACACAGTTGGTATCTGTCAAGGTTCAATTTAAGAGCAACTGAGATGATTTCCAAAAAGTCACAGGTTTACATCCCGCTTGAAGTATTCTTTTATTTTCCCTTGATTTTCTGTATTTGAACCGATAATGTAATATTTCAGCTCTGATTTGGCAACTAATGCGCGCCTACACCCTGTCGGTGCTGACGCGGCTGGCCAACACGGGCAACCCCATCATCGAGAAGGAGATCGTGCAGTGGGTCAACAACAAACTGGCATCCGCCGGCAAGAATTCATCCATCAAGAGCTTCCAGGTTAGTTTGAGCCACCGATTTAGACCACAAGGTGGCAGACCCTCCGTTGATCCCTTATGATTGTGTTTGGACTGTAGAGGAACGTGGAAGGTCTTGCATTGGCGTTTATAACTTGGGCAGTATCAGAAAGTTTCATTACCATCATCATACGTCAAGTCCCATCCCACTTATATTCGGCGATGTTTTGTCCTTGGATCGCATCAATTAGATAAACCAATTAAAATTCAAAAACCATCTGTACCTGTGTGAATAGGTTAATAATTTATCGATTTCACGCCCGTTGTCCTAAAAGACAGAATTACTAATAAGTAAAAAATATATGTAAATTGTACTTTCCCTTACAAATTATTAAAATGACAAAACACACTTGAATGACATGTCAATGACAGTGCAATGACTAGATGTTAAACAATATCGACGGAGGCTCAGAGACCAAAAGTTTACAAAATCGTCATGTTTCAGGATGAGGTGCTCGCGGACGGCAAGGTGGTGATCGATCTGATCGACGCCATCAAGCCTGGAGCTATCAACTACGATCTGGTGCTACCTGGTGGCAAGGAAGAGGTATTGTTATATTTATTTTCATTTTTCATGCTTTGAAGTGGGTCTTTCTGTTGATACGTTTCTGCTAGAGAAAGTATTTTACATTCCTCGTATTATACGAAATGAAAAGTAGTGTTTAACTCGGGTGAAAGGCACCATTTCAGTCTCGGACTCTTGGCACTCGAACACACCTCGACTGAAATGAGTGCCTTTCATTCCTTGTTAACAATCTACTATTGTTCTCATTTAGAATTGTCGTAATTGTCTGTTTACGAGAAAAGATATCTCGTGGGAAATTCTATTCGTTGACACGTTAAAAAGTGCTAAAATAGGGTACTCTACATTTTTTTATGAATGGTATCGGTCGATCAGGTTTGTTTTGAGGATCAAATGTCTGTATGGGACCCGTTGTCTTAAAGGAATACAAAAGTCACAAATGATGGTCAAAGTCTGGCACCCGCACTTTACTGACGAAACGCTTCATACAAAATGACATTACATCGTGACGTCAGCATGTAACGACGCTATCGCTTAGAAGAGTTAGAAGCCGTCAGTGAAATATTGCGTTTATGCCGTTTATGTATATTGTTGCCGTACATTTTTTTTTAATTAAAATGTAAGGAATGGTACCATTATTTTTTTCCTTAACTTTGATGTATTTGTTTATTAAACCCATTTAGTTTTTAGGTTTCCAATTTATTGTGATAAATTGCTCATTGTCTATCTATTTGACTAGATTTAGTTTAAAATTCAACATGTGGAAAATACCCTATTGCAACTCCAATATTTGTCAATTTTACGTTTCTTAGTATGTTTTTGCTTACGACCAATTCTGATATGTATTGACAGGAGAACCTTGCGAACGCGAAGTACGCCGTGTCCATGGCGCGCCGTTGTGGGGCCCGCGTGTACGCGCTGCCCGAGGACATCACGGAGCGCAAGCCCAAGATGATCATGACCGTGTTCGCCTGCCTCATGGCGCTCGACTACATACCCACCATGGACGCGCCTGTACACGCGTAAGTCACCACGGGCATCGGGGAAAAACGGCAGGGTCAACTACTTCTGTTGGCACTTGGATCCTCCGAGTCCCAAGGACGCGATATTGCTTTGGTAAAGATACCTCTAAGAGCATAGGCGTCTAGTCAAGTCTATGGCTGCTCGACGCAACGTCGGCGCAACTGCGTAGCGACGCCATTTTCCATAGCGCTAACGACGCCGAATGTTAAATTCTCGAAATGACATTGTCAATGGCTGAGACTTGATTAACTTCCGAGCACAGAAGAAATAAAAACCTTAGTTTGTCTAGTCTTTTTGGGACGCAATATCGCATCCTCCGGACTCTAAGGGTTAAAATAAGCTTGTTCAGACGCGAAATGAATTCACGAACATTAAAATGAATAACAAAAATATCAACAATAAGTAAGTTGACCAATCGCTTCAACTCTTAGTTCCATTGAGATTGCGAGAAATTAAAGCAAATTGGTTGAAAAAATTGCATCAGGCACCCAACTGTACGCTTAAAACTTTTACTTGTTTTACCATCATTCTGCGTACTTCATGAATCTCACTGGTACCAAGATTTGGACTGAAAATAAGTCATTACCCCAATTTATACGTAATTATACTATTTTCGAATGCTGGAAAAAATTGGGATTTGGTGACCCAAATCTGTGATTTCGTCTAGAGTGCATTTAGATAATGGCAAATCAAATTTAAACAAACGTAAGGGACTATTTTCACTATTCTGCGTTTATTTTATGAAGTATAAGAATTATCTAAATGCACTCATGAAATGGTCAATTGACTAGTTGTTTTGTATGGTATTGTATTGTCTGTGACAATTGCTCGCAACTTTTTAGAGACTGTTTTGATACCACTATAATGTTTGTAACATTTTTGTATGGAAGTCTCTACTGAGTTTTGGTTAAGGTATTGTGAAACGTTTTGTATGTCTTTGATATATGTATCACGATTAATCATTCAATCCATTTTATTGTACGCAATAATCATGTTTAAAAAATCATATTCATGTTTATCTGTGCTAAAGTTTTATTTGTTTACTCGTATTCATTGATATAAATAAATGATCCTGATTAAAGTAAATAATGATAATAAAATATACACTTTTAGACTAAGCAATGGGCTTGGAATGTACTTGGAGTCAAGTATCCGTCTCGTTTTCAATTAAAAGGTGCCGCATTGTCGCTTGCCATAAGGACGCTCTGACAGGTTATTCGTATAAAGATACAAGCTAATTTCGTCCTTATGGTAAGCGATAATGAGGTACCTTTTGTTTGATAACGTGATATTTTATTACAAAACTGGCCAACAATATAATTGAAACGTTATATTTAATAACCCACCTAAATGGTACAAGCAATATTATAGACGATTTTCCGCCACCGCTCATGAATATGAAAATTCATTTATACCGATCATTTTATACAGTTTTATTATGTAAGTATTTGCTGTACGGTTCAACTCATAGTCAGATACAGATGTAGTGAACAATCCTTTGTCATCGTATTTTCTCGGAAGCGCTCGTGTTTGTCATGCTACTTCAGTCAACCTCAGTGCTTTTTGTACTGAGGTTGACTGAAATAGCAACACATTCGTGCGTTTCCGTGAAAATACGATGGTAAAATATTGTTCACTACATGTGTACGATATTTTGTGTCACACTCACTTAGTATGGGGAACAATAGTGTCATGACACTTGTTAGTTAACCGCACAGCATGGTTAAGGTAATTTGTGATGTCCTGGGAAATTTATTTAAATTGATTTAAAATAAAATATATCCCCATTCCAATTGTATCAAGGATAACAATTAAATCAATTTAAATGAAGAAATTGCTCGCGAGCCGGGAATTATATTAAGTATATATAAATAATATGTGTAACAATGTAAGTTAAGGGTAACTTATTTAATATTAGGCCTAGGCCTTTCAAGATATAGCGCTAACTGTACTCTACAACCCTACATTGTCTGACCTAAATTGGTAAATATTATTTCAATTACTTCAGAAAACCTCGTTTTATGTCTTATTGACGTTTTAAAAAGTTTGATTTTTAAAAATTATGGGAACAATTTTTTTGTACTATTTCTACCTTGAAAATAAACTGGTGGAAATAGTATGTTTTTAGATTAGACTGATAGCTAAAATATACATGAGGGTTGCAGTGAGTTGCCAACGCCGCTGTAGTCAAGCGAACGGCTTACACTAGTACTTGTACTTATCAATTAGTATTACGATGTGTCAATGTTTTATACACTTATACAACGAACTTGCTTTCAAGATTGCTTTGCGGTTAAGATTCTAGTTTACTTTGTAGGCTGATAGTTTTTTGATTCTGATATTTTTTGGCTTCCAAACAAAGTTATCATTCTTATAAAGGGTGTTATGTTATTGTTTTAGACATATACTGTGTTTATATTAGAGGTTTAATTTTATCGTGAGTTAGAACATTTAGCTCAAGCACGTAACGATGTCCTAGATAAAACACATAATTATAACTTAACTACGGATAACAATAATTTACTTAGTCAATATATTTTGTGCTAATTTACACTTAGTATACAATCAAAATTATAACGGTAATAACTTGTAAGATAACGTTATTATTTAAGCATTTTCAGGTTAAAGTAAATATACTATCAAAAGATTAAGTTAACTCTCTAATTTTAATAAGTATCTGCTCTAAAACAGCTTGTGTGGGAATTGGCAATAACGTGAATGTGGATTTGTGTATGTTTAAGATAGAAGACCCTTTTTTTATGACGACCGACATAAAAACTACATTCCTAACACAATAGGCATTCCCTTTGGCATTTCTACCATTATTTTATAAAAATTATAAATTCCCTAATAAAACAATATATATTTAATTTTTGAATGTATATTTGGTAAGTTATTTTAAGTCTTGTGAAATATTTTTGTAGAGCATTTTATTGGGGACTTTCCCTCGGGAGACAACGATTTAATTTTACTATATTTTTAATTGTAAATTTTTATTTTGTTAAGATTTTTATTATGAAAAATATTACTTTATTACCGATATTTTAGATTTATTTAATCAAACGGATCAATTCGCTTGATATTCCATTTTATTTGACTGCTTTATGACAGAAGGGTCCTACATTTTGTATCGACATAGATTATGCGCTAGGGTCACTTATGTATGGACAAATGTAAGCTGATTAATGAATAATAAAACGGAATTGGTAAAGCTAAGGACGTATTTTATTTGAGTGCTCTTCTCTTCATTCTCACTAGTCTCCAATTTTTATTCTATTATGGCTTGGGTGCTTTCATTTCTTGTTGTGAGTGTCGCCTTCGTAAATGTTGGTATGTTTCAATGTCATTCATCTTTTAAGTTCCCCGTGATGAAATCTGTAGAAGGTAAGCAATATCTATCTACTTGCTTTTAGGTGTATCCACTTATTGACGTGCATCGGTCGCTGACGTCGGTCGAGCGTACGAATAAACACAACGTCCTGGACGGCACAGCGACGCCGACATCCGCGTCAGAGGGCCTATCGCGAACATCGAAAATGGAACATTTCGAGCAACTATCTCTTTTCTCTCTAACCATGCCTTAATTGGAGTAAAAGAGACAGATGCTCGAGATTTTCGATGTTCACGGTTATAGCCTAGATTTTGCACGTCGGTCCCGCTCGTCAGCGTTTTGTGCGTCGATCACACACCACATGACCACATCACGCTATCAATGTGCGCTCACAATAAAGCTGACCGGCTGGCTGTATTGCGCAGACTCGCAATTAAAATCGGTTTCGTTCTGCGGGACTTTTCTTTATCATAAGCGAAGTTAGTTGCATAAGCGGACCCCAGGTTCACATGAGCCCTTAAACCCTAGCAAGATGATGATGATTGATGAAGCAACCGACGGTACGTTCGACCACATCAGCGATCGACCAATCCAACCCTAAAGGATTTGCCACACTGGATGCGTTCTGCGGGACGCGGTCAGGTCAAACTTCAACTTCAAAGGTTGATGTCAATGTTGTTCATACATAATGCGGGTTTGACCTGACCGCTGACCGCAGAACGCATCCAGTGTGGCAAATCCTTAAAAGCTTTTATTTCTTCCTACGCTGACATTGGACCTCGTATGGAAATATTTTCTGGATTAAATAATTTCATTCATTCATTCATTCATCGTTCTCTTCACTATCAAATCTATCAATACACTTCTATTTCCATTACAAATTCCTCACAGGTCGCAACCGGCGGCGTTCCTCGACGACTCCCTAGAGGTCGAGATAATCGAGGAGAGTTTCGACGAAGCACCCGAGTCCTACATCGACCAAAACCTGGTGGACGAGGCCGAACCCGAGTCCTACATCGACCAGAACCTGGTAGAGTTAGGCGAGTTTGAGGACTCTGGCCTGGGCTCGCCAATGGACAAACCTCCACTGCCGCCCAAGCCTTTGATGAATAGATCCGCGTCTGTCAATTCTACTACGTATAATTTTGCTAAAGACTAGCAGAATTTTAACAATTCCATACACAAATTCGTACTAGTAAGATTACGAAGAATTTCCATTCCTTTATGAATGATGCATTTTTTACTAGTTATATATATCTAACGGGTAGTTAAACTTAGGTACTTTTATCAGTTGTATCTAGTAAGTAATGTTGCGTTGCGAAATGCAATTGGAACACCGAACAACGACTACTACTAAGAATTAGGGAAAACCTCACTACATCCCCTTTGAGAATTCGTGGTAGTAAAAGTGGGAATAAGCTGTTCAATTTGCAGATACATTTATGAGATGTTTAATTGTTTTAGTATATTATTTATTTTATTTGCTAGCACTATTGTAGTCTCCTATAGGAGTAAAGCAAAGAGGATAAAGAAGATATTATAGAGCGGTACTGTCATAGTAAATTTTGTAACCACAGTAAATTCACTGCCATCTATCGACACACTTTAAAACTAAAAATGAAGATTTATAAAAATACGATAAAATCTATTTAAACATGGATAAATGATTTTTTTAATTTGCATTAATTATTTTTATTATTTTGACCCATGTTCTTTCACTGATATGCGTTAAAATGGTTAAATATCAAACGAAACCGTCAACGCCCTCTATACGAGAGTAGGCCAAAGGTAGTAGCGACATCTGATCGAGAATCAAATTTTCGAGGCACGTTTTTTTCTTAGACTGTCCATCTATCTATTACGGAGTTATATCTATCTTTGGAGTAAAGGGATCAAGGGATGTCGTAGGTACGTAATGGGAATCGAATTTATATAATTTTGTTTTTATTTTATTTATGCAGAAATTTTATTCTTAGTTAATAAGCAAAGTTTTAATATACGATTTTTCACTTTTATTACGCTTATTTATTTCTTCCTTCACGAATGTAAAACATAATAAGAATCTGTAGGAGCAACGTGTCTTGCTATTTCAGTCAGTCTCGGTACAAAAAGTACTGAGGTTGACTGAAGTACACACACATGACAAACTGACATGAATACGAACGCTTCCGAGAAAATACGATGGAAAACAATTATGCACGACATCTGTACCAAAACGGAGTCAATTATCGGGTTCTCGGGTAATTCTCTCCTCCTGCTCTGTAATCCGTCAACGGCCGGTTTTTTGCCCTTCCGGATAAGTGAGTTCCTTTCCTACTTACTAAACCTAAGTATATTATTAGGCGTAGCGTTTATAGGGTTAATTCGGGTCTATTGTTTCCCATAAAGTTTTAAGTCATAATGTATAGTTTGTCCGGATTTTCGTTAGTCATAATTAGGTTTTTCTCAGAAACGTAACCTTTTTAAGGATTGCCATAAAACAAACCTAACCTATCTATAGGATAACCTTACAAATATCCTGAAAAGTTAACAGTTTCAGAATTATCACTAATGATAATCTGACCATCAATACATTATGACTCAATAATTATGTCAAACAAAGGGGGGAGGGGAAGGGATGGAAGAATTAACCCATTTACAAATTCGGGAACACGAGGAGATACAATAGACCAAATAGAGAATAGATAGATAGTTTATACATGAGATAACGTATAGGTGAAAACATGGCAAAAAATCATTGTTTATAGAAAACTGAGTTTAATAGTTTGTGATAATTTAATTCATTCAATCCATAGCCGGCAACAAAATGTACAACATCTGATTGTCATCCAATGCAATGTACAACTTCACTTCGATAGGCGAGCACGATACAAAACAATAAAACTAATGTGATACAACGTAAAGAACTAAGGCCCTACCGCGGAAATGGAAATTTCGTTATCTGCCTATCTATCGCTCGAATAAGCAAGAGTGATAGAGACAGATAATGAAATTTCGCTGTTTGCGGTAGGCCCGCTGCTTCACCAGAGAGTAGAAAGTTATATTAGAGTGCCAAAGTGACCGACACTTCGAATGAGATTCAAAAATGTCTTTGTATATTTACAATTCAGCAATTTTTAGCTTGTTTTTTTTTTCTTCGAATTTATTTAGTCTTCTATAACTGTCTAGTCTCAACTTTAACTGTTTTCACAACTAAAATAAATAATTATCATTAATAAATAATTTAATTGATTCAATGTATTTAAAAAATTTCATTAATTTAAAATCTTCGTTAACCAAACTTTAGAAACTCTATTCTCGCCCTTGAAATAGACATAGGATGTGAAATAACTAATTGTCATAGATTTCTTCATAATTTACATAAGGGAGACAATGTCAGGTATATTTTTTTTCCTATGAGAGTGAACCAAAGAAAGGAATATAATTAAAATAATCTATTTTATTTATTTATATGAATAGGTACCCATATTAAAGCATAAACGAGTTACAAGTATATCGAAGTAAAAATTGTTATATGCATATTACTATAATAGATGTGTCGAGACATGTCAAAACTCTCTTGGTTCACTGAGTTTAAAAAAAAATTAATAAATAAAATATGTGTTTTTTGATTGAAACATTGTATCGTGTTGTTAATATTATAACACATTGCTATAATAGGTACCTTGATGTCCATTCTCACATAACACAATAATGAAGTCCAACAATTAATTAGCTGTATATAACAATAATTTATTTGCCATTTCGTTCGTAAGCACAACATTTACATTCGTCAACAACATGCGAGGAGCCAATAAACGTCACAAAAATAAACTTATTCAGAACAAAATGTAAATAATATGTACATAATTACATCGACAACTTAACGATCAACCGCATCAAAACCTCAATAGTTTGTACATCGCAACAACGCTGCTCAACTCGGCGATTTAGACTAAAAATCTAGTTTTAAAGTATTGGCTATGTTCATACTCGCTATTCCGTAAGAAATTTTGGAATGTATTCGCTTTAAAAATATCAATATCGTATTGTTTAGTTTATTAATAAAAAGATTTTCCTAGTAGCATAACACAGAGTGCGGACGCTCGCAGGACTATTCTATTCTAAAATACTGGACATTTTTATTAAGTCCTTGCTTGATGTTCATTACGAACACAACTGATCTCTTCAGACATCTTATTGTTGTAGATATCAATGAATATATTTCTTTGATGTGCTAATCGTTTCAAGTGACTTTTTACAGTTTTTACCCTAGTATATTATTGCTAACCGTTGATTAAGACACTTGAATAATCATATTAATGAGAGAAATAACTGCATTCACTAAAATACTACGTCGTATCGTGTAATTGTGTGCTGGCCCGCACTCCGCGCTAGAGGATATTTCGCTAAATATACATATGTTATTTTATTCTGCATTTTTAATATTAAAAATTGACTACAACATCCACAGTTGCTAAAAAATTACAAAGATTACAGTACTGCAATTAAAAGTATGCGCTTCGTCAATCGTTGTTCCTCAAAGGTTTTTGACATCTGCCTTTGACATGGAGATGGCAATTATTGCTAAGGCGTATATTACGAATCGTAGTACTGTATATGAGCAGTAACGCGCCGTCTACCGCCTAAAGCCTTCCGTAAAAAAAATATTCACAATTTTTTAAAAACTAATGTGATGGCAACTTACCTTTCCCGTAAAAAAAAGTATTTACAGTGTGCTACATCTGTTTGCCTGGAAACTCGCCGTTGCGGATAAATTATTTGATATAAAATTACTACTACCGCCAAGTTTCCAGAAAAACTAGATAAATAAAATGTCCGCCACCTACGATAATGAAGAAAGGATTGTGATAAATTTGACGCTTGAATTCGAGATTTTGACTAAAATTCTAGCCTCGATTAGAGACGCAGGTAGCGAGCAACCAACTACTGACCTGTCGGGCCCAGCCCGTGTACAAAACATTGTTTAATATACTAAATCGCAACTAAAGTAAAGAGCTATGAATATCACTGTTACATGTCGAGGCAGCTCTCTTGGCTGCCATAGTCTACTATAGCCGACGACGAAATAGACGCCTGTTTTAGTGAAATAACAACCTATTGTGAGTTGACACAAGGTCGCTTTTTATATAACACGGCGTTTGACATATTTTCGCGTTGACAAAACTTTCCAAAAGTTTACGTAAGTAATTTTAGTATCATGCGATGATGCCTCTGTACATTTTGGCTAAACATTATGTATATTTGAGCATTCATGACACTAAAACATCTTTAGTAGCGTGGGATAAACATTCAAACAGTAAAAATAGGACAATGTTAAGCTAGCTACCTTACTACTACATTGCAAAATGAATTCATTCATTCATTTGCTTAATAATACAACGTTGTATGCTATTGAATACAAATGAATACAAAAGCAACTTTGTTATGTGCGAAATAAAGTTTACATTTATTTGACACCACGCCACTACAAAAACTACACGTTTAATTATAAAATAAAACACAAGTTGGTATCAGTAAAAAATAATATAAAAACCATACATTCTAATTAGCCCCGCTTGTATTCTATTTTACAATGTAACAGTTAAAGGTATGTCAAAGTATTGTCAAAAATATTTTTATCATTGATACAAATATCAAATGTTCAATTACACATGTCATTTGTTTGATATATCAACAGTTGTTATAAATGAATAGTCAAATTGAGTTAATCAGATGATTCAATTATGTCAAAAATAATCGTCAAATTTCACTTTTCATTAACAACAACCGGAATATAATTAACTTATCATACGTATGTCAACAATTTCGTCCATGTTACATATATTTTGCCGACAAAATGACAAAATAAACAGGACTAAATTGCAATATTTTACCTAATTCACCAATAACGCCGAATGGGTTTAGTTAACCACATAACGCATTGCATTCATACCTGTAGTGAAAAAAAAACAAAATTAAACAAAACTTAAATAAAAATAACAAATTTGAAATAATTATTGCAATTACGTCCAACAAATATTTTACATGGATTTACTATACATATATTGAATTTATAAATACTATATTGATATGATTTATGTTTATAAGTCTGCTATAACTATTATACATACATATACAATATTGTACATACAAAGCGTCTTGGATGTGAAAAGTATATAAAATAATTATGATCATATCAGACAAACTATAAAAATAATAGTATAAAAATTACACGTAAAATAACTAATTATATTTTTAACACTATCATCTCTATAGAACCAAGGACAAGTATTACGGAACGAAACATCAAACTTCTTTCTGTTTCTTCCTAGTATAATAGAAAACCTTCGCAACTCAAGCTAAAAAAAACACTCTTAGAAGTGGTCATAAAGAGCTTGTTTCAAGAATTCAAGATTTTGTCTTTTAGCAAAGTCCCGTTGATTTTGTAAAATGCGTCAAATCTTGATAGATGATATAGATGTTGCTATACGGCTCCATACATTATGCGATAACTCTGGTTATTCAAAGTTGACGTTTGACCAAACACCACAAAACATACGGCACAGTAAAGCGCCATCTGGTTTCGATTTTCAAACAAGGGGGGCACGATTTTTTTCTCAGATTTTACCTCTCTATTGCAATCAACAACTCTTTAATTTAGCCTCTAGTTGCTATGGTTTCGTCACGATCTAAAAACAGTCCAGAAGTTTCAAGTCCCGTTACCCCAAACCACAACCCCGTACGGCGATCTCGCGTGGAAGTACCCATTACCTGTCATGGTGCTTGTCGAGGAGGTACTCCTTGAGCCGCCTCACCAGGTGCTCGGAGAGCTGCGTCACCTCCGGCCATTGTTTTAGGACCATCACGCCCACCATTACGGCTAAGCTTGTTGTTAGAACTCGGACTCTGGAATTGTAATACAAAGTTATAGTCAATGTTAAGTTAGTTGTAATACAAAGGTATAGTTAGATTTAATGGTAACGGTGACATGAAGTTGTGACATGGTTGAATTTATGTTGAAATGGTTTATATGACAATATTGCGCGGGCAAGAATATATAACGTATATTAATTTTATGAGTGATTATGAATGAACTTGTAGTTTATATATAGCTATTTTTGTACTTTACAGTTAGATCCCACACACACACACACACACATACAACACAAATTAGCTTTTTGAATATTATAGATACGCATGCGAAGTTTTTTTTAGTAATTCATGCATTTGCTCTCTGAATTAAACATTTGGTGAAGTACAACTGCTGATAATTATGCCATAATTATGATGTCATTTTAGACTATTTTTATTTTTTTTCAATTAACATAAGTTTATTTATAAAGAAAATCTTAAAAAAATAATATTTAGTTACATGTAAAAAATCCGCAACGCAAGCTTCGTCAGGTGGCTACAAATGCAAATCAGCAACATGCTTCGTCCTAAAAATACCAATGATGATATCCGCAACAGGCTTCACTTTTTTTTTTTTTGACTAGACTATTTTTAGAAGTCTGCTCTTTTTTTGTTAAGATTATTACACATAGGTACCTAGTGCGCAGGAAGGGCATGGCCACGCCGGCGATGGTGGCCATGAGCAGCAGCGCGAGCTGCAGCAGCGTGAGCGCGACGTTGAGCAGCTTGACCAGCAGTGGTGAGACTTACCTAGTGCGCAGGAAGGGCATGGCCACGCCGGCGATGGTGGCCATGAGCAGCAGCGCGAGCTGCAGCAGCGTGAGCGCGACGTTGAGCAGCTTGACCAGCAGCGCGAGCTGCAGCAGCGTGAGCGCGACGTTGAGCAGCTTGACCAGCAGTGGTGAGACTTACCTAGTGCGCAGGAAGGGCATGGCCACGCCGGCGATGGTGGCCATGAGCAGCAGCGCGAGCTGCAGCAGCGTGAGCGCGACGTTGAGCAGCTTGACCAGCAGTGGTGAGACTTACCTAGTGCGCAGGAAGGGCATGGCCACGCCGGCGATGGTGGCCATGAGCAGCAGCGCGAGCTGCAGCAGCGTGAGCGCGACGTTGAGCAGCTTGACCAGCAGTGGTGAGACTTACCTAGTGCGCAGGAAGGGCATGGCCACGCCGGCGATGGTGGCCATGAGCAGCAGCGCGAGCTGCAGCAGCGTGAGCGCGACGTTGAGCAGCTTGACCAGCAGTGGTGAGACTTACCTAGTGCGCAGGAAGGGCATGGCCACGCCGGCGATGGTGGCCATGAGCAGCAGCGCGAGCTGCAGCAGCGTGAGCGCGACGTTGAGCAGCTTGACCAGCAGTGGTGAGACTTACCTAGTGCGCAGGAAGGGCATGGCCACGCCGGCGATGGTGGCCATGAGCAGCAGCGCGAGCTGCAGCAGCGTGAGCGCGACGTTGAGCAGCTTGACCAGCAGTGGTGAGACTTACCTAGTGCGCAGGAAGGGCATGGCCACGCCGGCGATGGTGGCCATGAGCAGCAGCGCGAGCTGCAGCAGCGTGAGCGCGACGTTGAGCAGCTTGACCAGCAGTGGTGAGACTTACCTAGTGCGCAGGAAGGGCATGGCCACGCCGGCGATGGTGGCCATGAGCAGCAGCGCGAGCTGCAGCAGCGTGAGCGCGACGTTGAGCAGCTTGACCAGCAGTGGTGAGACTTACCTAGTGCGCAGGAAGGGCATGGCCACGCCGGCGATGGTGGCCATGAGCAGCAGCGCGAGCTGCAGCAGCGTGAGCGCGACGTTGAGCAGCTTGACCAGCAGTGGTGAGACTTACCTAGTGCGCAGGAAGGGCATGGCCACGCCGGCGATGGTGGCCATGAGCAGCAGCGCGAGCTGCAGCAGCGTGAGCGCGACGTTGAGCAGCTTGACCAGCAGTGGTGAGACTTACCTAGTGCGCAGGAAGGGCATGGCCACGCCGGCGATGGTGGCCATGAGCAGCAGCGCGAGCTGCAGCAGCGTGAGCGCGACGTTGAGCAGCTTGACCAGCAGTGGTGAGACTTACCTAGTGCGCAGGAAGGGCATGGCCACGCCGGCGATGGTGGCCATGAGCAGCAGCGCGAGCTGCAGCAGCGTGAGCGCGACGTTGAGCAGCTTGACCAGCAGTGGTGAGACTTACCTAGTGCGCAGGAAGGGCATGGCCACGCCGGCGATGGTGGCCATGAGCAGCAGCGCGAGCTGCAGCAGCGTGAGCGCGACGTTGAGCAGCTTGACCAGCAGTGGTGAGACTTACCTAGTGCGCAGGAAGGGCATGGCCACGCCGGCGATGGTGGCCATGAGCAGCAGCGCGAGCTGCAGCAGCGTGAGCGCGACGTTGAGCAGCTTGACCAGCAGTGGTGAGACTTACCTAGTGCGCAGGAAGGGCATGGCCACGCCGGCGATGGTGGCCATGAGCAGCAGCGCGAGCTGCAGCAGCGTGAGCGCGACGTTGAGCAGCTTGACCAGCAGTGGTGAGACTTACCTAGTGCGCAGGAAGGGCATGGCCACGCCGGCGATGGTGGCCATGAGCAGCAGCGCGAGCTGCAGCAGCGTGAGCGCGACGTTGAGCAGCTTGACCAGCAGCAGCCGCGGCGGCAGCGCGGCCACGCCCGCGTCGCCGCCCGCGCCGCCGCCGCCCGCCACCCCGCCCGCCATCCATTGTTCCAGCTTGATGATCTGGAGGAACAGAAACAGATGCAATGGTTTAGGACGGCCGCATTGATCCTGGTATAGAAACATAAACTTGCCATCCGAACGTCACCTTTAAGCAAATTCATCTTGCAGCCCGGGGTTACAAGACAAAACAGTCTTTTTGGCCCTCCTAAAAAAAGATTGAGTACCGCCGGTTAAATAACAAACATAAATAAATATTACAGGACATTCTTACACAGATTGACTTATGGGTACTCAGCCAACGATATATATAATATATAAATACTTAAATACATAGAAAACACCCAAGACTAAGGAACAAATATCTGTGCTCATCACACAAATAAATGCCCTTACCGGGATTCGAACCCGGAACCATCGGCTTCACACCCGCTAGGCCAGACCGATCGCCAAATGGGTTAGAATCATCTGTGATCAAACGACTTAGATACTTTTTGAGACAAATTCATACTTGACAACTAGGCCGTTCTGAGTATTAACCTGAAAATTTTGAACTTGAATATCCTTAAAAAGTTACCAAGGTTTAATCCTCCTTAAAGCTCAATTGTCCCACTGATTCTAGTTGGAAAAGAATGCAAAAGAAAAGCGTTTATGTCCACACTCAACATTTATGTAGTTTCTAACCTACATTGCGTAATAAAGGTTTAGTTAATAAGTGCCAACTTGCTAAACGATACAGTTACATGAATTGGATTATAGTCTGCATCTTCTCAAATGATTTTTACGCCTAAGATGATAATCTGTTAAACAAATGCCATTGAGCGGTTGGCCATTGTGTGCCATTGTGCCTGACAATAAAATGTTTTATTAACACTAGCTTACTTTAGTCTGGCAGAGATCGAGCGCTTCGTGAATGTCCCGTATCCTCTCTTCGCTTTGATATTGCACTTTCTCTTCAACGTCCGTTAACGCTTGCTTTAGATTTTCAACCTAAAAAAAAGGCAACGATATTATTACAAATTTTATTCTATTAAAATCATGTATAGAATTTTAGTGTTATCAATAATTGTGCTGTTGGTGTTGGTTTCATTCTTATGGGTCCTCTAAACTATCGGCGATGATAGACGATGACTGGCGGGCACGATAGTGTAGAGGGCATACTCGGCAGTCCCCAGTCATCGTGTATCATCACCTGCGACCCGTGAGTTGTCGGTTTTCTGGGCACGCATCAATTGGGAAATTGCAAATTTGGGAATCAAGGGAATCGCCTGGTCGTTGCGTTGTACAGGCGATCATGTGGATGCTTGCACGGTAATCTTGCCGATGATACTATCAACGATCATCGCCGATAGTGTAGAGGAAACAGGAGAAGAGGGCATAGTGTAGTGGACATTAAACCACTTTTCTATGAAAACCTTTTGTCATAATATTTTTTTGTTGAAAACGAAAGACATTGCGTCGATCTTTTCGTGAAAGACAAGACTAAAGTTAAATAGGGAATCTAAACAAAATGGTAAGTTACCTCATTCTGATGTAGTTCAGTGAGATCGTTGATTTGTTCTTCTAACCGCTCAGTCTTGAATCTTTCTTCCTGCAACCGCTCTGTCAGGTCTGACACCTCTTGTGATAAATTCTGTATCGAAAAACAGTTTCTTTAGTTTAGTTATTTATTATTTGCTGTAAAACCCAACAAGCTAACAGTGGCTCTGTGAGCTTAAGACCTAGCTATAGTAGCTATAAGCTTAAAATATTTAAAAAATAATAAAGTTACTTCGATGAGTCATTATCACAGCGAACTCACAATGGTCTAAGTGCCATAGACCTTACTGGCCCCTAAGTCCTTCATGCCAATTTCCGCCATTTTGAACTTTTTCCAAAAAAAAAACGAAATGACAGATTTTTTTTTATACCACGTCGGTGGCAATCAAGCATACGGCCCGCCTGATGGTAAGCAGTTACCGTAGCCTATGGACGCCTGCAACACCGGAGATATTACACGCGCGTTGCCGACCCTTTAAAAACCTGCTGCTTTAATTATATCTAACTACCGAACCTGCTCACGAAATTTTACGAGAGTCGGTTGAGAAATTCGACCTAAATCCTTACATATTTACGAAATCATTTTTACCCAAGATGAAACGAAGATCTTCGCTAACACCACAGAATATATAATAGTACTAGGTACAGAAGATTCACTCCCTAACAAAACGCGACTACTACGCGCAAGGCGGCGCAAGCGCGTGCAGGCGTCCGTTCCATAGCGGTGTGCGGCAATTACTATGGCAAAACCTCAAAATTGAGGCGGCCGCAGGTACTTGTAGCGACGCGACGAAATCGCGGAGTGAGACACGCCTGCTAACACTTCGTTCAATCATAGAGTAACTTATACTAGAGCGGAACTGTCATAGTAAATTTTGTAACCCCAGTAAATTCACTGCCATCTGTCGACACACTTTAAAACTAAAAATGAAGATTTATAAAAATACGATAGAATGTATTTAAATATAGATAAATGATTTTTTTTATTTGCATTAATTATTTTTATGATTTTGACCCATGTTCTTTCACTGATATGCGTTAAAATTGTTAAATAACAAACGAAACCGTCATCGCCATCTATTCGACTGTAGGCCTAAACTAGTAGCGCCCTCTGAACGAGAATCAAATTTTCTTGATTTTCGAGGCACGTTTTTTCCTTAGACTGTATCTATCTATTACGGAGTTATATCTATCTTTGGTTCAATTACGTTAGTAAATAAGGGTAGTAGATGATGTTATTTGGTTGCGAACCTTAAGCGCGTCGAGTTTCTCGGCAAGCCTTTCGTAGTCCACGCGGCGCGCGGCCAGTTCACTGAGGATCGGCTTGAGGCTGAGCGCCGCTTCCGATAGGTTGGTGGAGCCCGGCTGCGTCGGATACCTGCCACAACAATATTACGAATTAGTATAAAATTAAATAAAGGCGGAATAGTACATTTTACAACTAGTGTGAAAAGACATTTCACACGTGTTGTAAACGACGTTTTTTAATACAATTGCGAAAAAATAATAAATTAATATATCATTAGTAGAATCATACCACCAAACCAAACCAAAACCAAAAGTACCTATACAGCCCGCGATACTTGAGCTGCCGCAGCCTGCGATACCTTCATACTCGTGCGCGCCCCGGCCGCGGCCGCCGCGGGCCCGGCGCGGGTTGGTCAACGACACCTCCTCATAACTCATGAAGCCCTGGTACCTGCTCCGCGCTAAATTCAATTTTAACTGCGTTTCGAAAGTATAGTTTGGAACTAAAAAGTAAAAAGCACTAGTTCGAGAAATTGAGCTTCTCGCACGCTACGCAGCCACAAAAAGTACCACTTACCAATTTACCAAAGTACCATTATTAAAACGCGACGCGACCCAACGAAACGCGATGCGTGTTGAGTGCGAGTTGATTATTTTCTATGACCAGAATCACACTATTAACGTCCGACGCGACGCGTCGTCGCCTTCACTGTTGACACTGCTACTAGGTGACGCTTTGGGGGAGAACTGGGCAAGGTGGAGCTCCTCAAAAATGATACTTACACGGCGCCTTCACTGGTGACACTGCTACTGGGAGCCGATTTAGGGGAGAACTGGGCAAGGTGGAGCCTTTCAGAAATTATACTTACACGGCGCCTTCACTGGTCACACTGCTGCTAGGAGACGCTTCAGGGGAGAATTTCGGGGCAGGCGAGGTAGCAGCCCGGGGCAAGGTGGACCCTCTCGGCGCGGCTTCCCCTGCCTCGGACGCTCGTGAGCCTTCGGAGGACGCGTTCGCTGGATGTTGTAGAAACACTCAATACTGGGTTATGGTGGGTTGTGCCTTATAAGGCAATACGCGGTAACGCCGAAAATATTTCAAATGACAACGGTCTTATTGGTAATGGTAACTAAATCTTCTTCAAACGAAGACTATTCAGGCAGTTCGTCAGTCAGTTAATGTACAGTCAGCTGCAGAGAAAAGGTACCCCACGTCCATACTAATTTATAGGACTTTGTATGCAGGGGGGTGCCTTTTCTACGCCATACAAAGCAGTTATTACGAAAAAGAAATAAAAAGAAGTAAAATCATCTAAGATTTTAATAAAATTGTGACACTCAACCGTAATCGACAAAAGATCGAAACGGTACAATTTACTATATTTATGTCAACTTTTGTATGTGTTTCCGTGTACTCTAGAGAACTAAGTGTACTTTAAAATGCTCCTATAACAGTGTAATATAAATCGTGTTATTCAGAATTTGTATTCATACATTAAGTTTAGACATGTAAGTGGGCATTTTCACTTAAAAGTGTACCATTTACTTTTTTTCAAAAATCCATCAACTTTTGGGTTATCTCTACTCAATCACGAAGACCGATGATCGATTCAATAAGAACAAAAATGTCACTTTTGTAACGCATTTTCTCATACATTTTGTATGGACATTGGACTGTTACAAAACTGACACCCAAAATGTTTCACCACCCTTTGTTTCATTCAATAGTACCTACTCGTGATTCTAAGTCTAAATAACGGTCTAAAAGTTGGTTTTTCGAAAAAAAGTAAATGGCATATTTTTTTCTGAAAACCAAACCCAAACCCAAGTAACAGCAAAAGTGCCTAAAACAGTGTGTTTTTATGTACTCTTTCTTTATGTGTTTTTTCTATCTTCTGTGCTTACTTTGACTTTCTCTTCAACTATACTGTGCTGTGCTTTGTACTCTTACTTCTTTTATTTGTGCTTGTGACTTGTGTGCCGTTATTTGACAATAAATTTAAATGTGGAACTAGTTTGTTTCTCTTATCTCGTTAGGCTAGTTCACCACATGTGCTTTATAAATATTATCATTTCGTTTGCAGCAAGCAAATTAATGATATTGCTCAAAGTAATCGTGTGTTACAGCGTGAAAATTAGCAAAGCAGATAAAAAAAAAAACAATTCTAAGACGTCTTACATAAAAACCTCACTTTGTAGACCGCTGGTAATTGTAATATTTTTTTTTTTAATTTTACAGTTTAAGTTTTATTAGTAAAATAAATAAATATGACATTTTGTTTGTAACTGTTAAAGTTACGTACGCAGGTGCGCGGGCCCCCACGCGCGCGGGGCCCGTAGCATTTGCTACTTTTGCCACGTGGCTTATCCGCCACTGTCGTTAGTCATAACAGCTTATTGATGTTGATGCTGACTGTAATATGCTAGTAAGCGAATATCTCATTATATTGGCGTAACAGTTGCGTAGCGGGTATTTACCTCTCAGTTCCGCGTGTGGTGGGGCTGGCGTGCAAGAAACAGACAACACGGTAAAGCAACGAAACTCACAACACGCTTGAAATGATTGCATAGTACAATAGCTCATGAAATATGTTTCTAGACAAATGATAATGGAAAGCCTGAATTGCATAGTTCTGGAGAGAATTATCGGGTTTTCATACAGATTTCAAGGTTGTTTATCAAATAGAAGAAAAACAAACAATACTGGAATGATTTTTTTCCTTGTATGTATGTATGTTTAAACTACTACTATACAAAAAACAAATATGACACAGGATAGGATTGTCTCGTCAAAAGTATTCTGTTATCACTAATCAGTGAGTATAAAGGTATTGCTGGGTTGCAGAATACAGTATCGGTTTGTATAGTATGAATTTTCTCAGATGGTTTTTCGGGCTCGGGCCCTAATCTGTTAAACAAAAGCCTTTGTTTCTTTTAAGAGCGGTCTTCAGCACGTGCCAAATCCACCATGTCGCTTTAAAAGCAACTATGGCTATTAAGGTTAGAATTTATGTGACAGCTTATTCAGAGAACAATCAGTGTGGGTTTTTCTTTGGGGATAACAATGGGGATGGGCTGTTTTATGAATTTGAACCATATAAATAAAATGGTAGATTAGCTTTTTAAACGGGCTTGTTCCCGTTACTTATGCCGGGGCTACTAGCAGTAAGCAGTATAACCACTGCATAAAGGAAAAAATACCTTTTACAGTACATATGGTGCTACTTTCTCGCACTAGTGCGTAAAGTGCACTTTTTGTGCATATGTCGAAAGTTTAAAGGACCATATGTACTGTAAAACGTTGTACGATACACGTGCGAATAGGTAATTCGCAACTCGTGTCGATTTAAAACACATCCCTGCGGTCGTGTTTTAATTTATCGCCACTCGTTTCGAATTTCCTCTTTTCCGCATTTGTATCGTAAATAACTATTGTTTAACAGATTAGGGCCCGAGCCCGAAATAATCATCTGAGATAATTCATACTATAGCAATATGTTTATAGTGATCATTGTATTCATTGTGCTTGTATTTGTTGTGTTTTCACTAATAACATTAGTGATAATTGATATCTGTATGAAAAACCGGACAAGTACGAGTCGGTCTCGCCCACCGAGGGTTCCGTACTTTTTAGTGTTTGTTGTTATAGCGGCAACAGAAATACATCATCAGTGCAGAAAATTCCAACTGTAGCTATCACGGGTCATGAGATACAGATAGACAGACGGACAGTGGAGTCTTAGTAATAGGGTCCCCTTTTTACCCTTTGGGTACGGAACCGTAAACATGAAAAATGTTGACTGTTCAAGTTAAAAGTGTCAACACACATTTTATCAGAATAATACCATAAAGTTTTGTTTCAGAAGTTATCGGTTTGAAAGAATAATGTACCGCACGAATGTTATAAAAAATAGGACCCTGGAAAACCCTTTGTACGCCAAGAATCCTTAAAGACATCGTGATTTGAGAATAGTGACCTTTTTCTGACAGCTTACATGAATCACGTTGGCGTGTGTGATTTCTTCACGAAAAATGGCGTACAAAAGGTTGAACAAGAAGCGCATCACGACATCAAATCTGCCCGATAATACATAAGCCTTAGTAGCCATTGGAAAGCCAGTTTGAATTTGGACCTTATTGCGAGGGAATACGGTAAGAAATTTAATGAGTTTATTAATTGGCTGTTACAACTGTTATGTATGGTGGGAAGGAAAGGATATAACAATTAGTGTACAAGTAAAGTGCATAACGAAGAGTACTGAATAGTATTGTATAAGTTGTTATGTGGTAAGAAATGCTAAAATTAGGTACGTATGTGGCTAAAGTTCTATGAGTAGTGAGAAATAAGGAATATTATATAGTTGGTTAAGTAATAGGTACTTTTAATGCAGTATGCGTAATACATGCATAACATATAAATTATAAATAAACATAATAGGTACGTAATGTAATTTGAAAAAAGTAATTCTCTTGAGTGTAATTTAGATAAAATGGAAATACATATATTATTTTAAAGTGGTGTTAATTAATTAGTATTCTAACCGCGCAACTCAAATACCAAAACCTTGACCTATCCTATACACAAAATATATACCTAATAACAGTTTGTTATTCAAAACAATAATAACACATAAGTTAACAAACTTATAAAACAATAATAAAACACCTTACACTTCTTCCTACATTTCTTGCACTTGTTAAACAACATGTTAGTTATGACAATCCCTCACAAGTCACAACACTGTCGCATTACGTTTGCACACTGCCATAACATAATACTTCTAACTACTTAACTATTATATCATAACGTCCCAAGTGCTATTAATCTCCAAAAGTATAGCAACTCTATAAATATTACCATAGAACTCAAATTTCAAATTTAAAATGTTACATACATTCGTTAGTCCTAGCACCCTACTTCATTATCATAACATCCCAAATGCCATTAATGCTCAAAGTTATTGCAACTCTATTAACACTGGTATAGACCTCAAATTTGAATAGCTTTAAATATGATACATTCGTTTCACCTGTTTTAGTAGTATGAGTGAACAGGTTAGCCAACGCAGTGACGAGAGCCGTGACATTGAGGTGATAATATCTAGTGTTTATCTCTAAGTGTTAGGAGTTATCTGAATTGGTTGTACGAATAATATGAATACGTTTCGATTTGTGTTCAAGTACATCCGTAGCTGTCATAAAATTTATCATGTTCATCAGATTAAACCGACCGTTTTATAAATAGTGGTATTATAGTTTTTTATTATAAACGTTTTATTTTTTGTTATTTGGTGTCAGTCCCAACGCTCGCTCCAAATTCGAAAAGTAAAAAACACACAGTAAACTTTTATTATAACCTCTAGGGTCTCAATCCTAATACGAGTACGAATTGCCTCTAATGAAATTTAAATTGTTATATTTCGTGCGATTTTAAAATAAAACAAATTCTATTCCATAATACCATTGATTTAAATTTGACTGCCAATTATACCATTGATTTAAATTTGACTGCCAATTTTTATAGTTAGAATTAGAACTAAATTGTCGCAAAAAACAAATTCTACGTGTATTAAATTAATAAATAACTACATAGCATATAACAGTTAAAAAATTAATAACTTGGAACAAAAGATATCGTAAGATTTGCCAGGGGGCGCCACAAGCCTTCGGGAATTGTCATATACTTGGAAATTTCGACCTATGCCACCGTGACCGGATAGCCGAGCGGTTCAGGCACCTGTCCGGTAAACGGGGTACGCTGGTTCGATTCCAGCTCTGGACAATGGAGGCTTTGGTCATTTTTTCCTTCGTATATGACATTTATTTCAGTTTATCGTAAGATTTTCTCAGAACTTCCGTGAGTCTTGACCTACAGTTTAGGTGTTGATTTGCTAATTTATTTTTTTGCAAAAACAATAGACGGTTGTGGAATTAGTGGAGTGGTGTTTTAACACAATAACAAACTACAATACAGCAGTCTAAAGGATACATAGATGGAGCTGATAATACTTATGAATCGTAAATGCATGTTACTACTATTGTAAAAAGGGTTGTGATATTTTAAAAGTTGTTAAGTTATATAATATTAATAATATACATCTGTTTCTAAAAGGTTCTATATACGTGGATGGTGTTAAGCGTTGTAGTAATTTGGCTTAGATACAAGGTTTCCTTAGGGCTTTTTACAGACAACAAACATGTAGTCTTTAATAAACCAAGACAGATAAGATTAATTCCGAGCAATGAATTGTTTTTAGCTTCAGTTATCTAAAAAGGATTCCTCAAGCCATCTATATTCTTGTATTGTGCAATAACTTGTTGCCAAGTTATAAAAAAAATCTTGGTTATTACTCTGATAACACCATCCATTAAATGTGTATGATGATTGGGGAAGTATGATAGTTTCTCCACACGAGATACTTACAAGGACCTGTGTTTTCTGCGACAAAAATACATACAATACGTTATAAAATAATATATATTATATAACTCGCTTATGTATATATTGTAAATGTTTTGTTTTGTAGAGTAAAATAGACATGTAAAGCAAATACCTACACTCAATGTTTGTATTATTTTTAAGTCGCGTTCCCACTATGTCGTAACGACAGATAGTCTTTCGTCCTGCGGCCGTAGCACGGTCGCATTTTTATCACCTGTCACCATGCTTGTCACGTCCTAACATATGTAAGTGCGAAAGTGACAGGCATAGTGACAGGCGATAAAAATGGAACCATGCTGCCACCGCTGGCCTGTACGTTTAAATGGCGGTATTCACATATAAAAAGGTAATCGTCCTATGGTAGCTTGTATATTTACTGACGACTAACTGTCATTACGACATAGTGGGAATGCGGACTTAGTACTTTGCCACCGTATTACAAAGTGACAGCGTCCTACAATAGTCAGTCAGTTTTAACACTAGCTATAAGAACATCAAGCCTGTAAGCTATCGCGAAAGCAACTCTATTCTGAATACGTAAAGATTGAATATAGATAGACCAAATGTTATAAGCCGGATACGAAATTTAGAAGAAAATCTATTATATTTCGTTAACTATTAATACTGCTCATAGTGCTCATCACTGCATGATTACGAATAGAGTACTGTCCGCGCGCCAATTCTGTGCATTCGGAGGTCGAGGAAGTGGGGGGGTGTGCGTCGCGCCCGTACGTACAAAATGACACTACTCTGTCATGACGCCCAACATTCCTAACAATGCTCAGCCGTGCACGGAATTCGCGCGCGGACAGTAGTTATAGCATTTTTGCCGTCATAGGTTGTTTCATGTAAAATAGTCGACTTAAGGTGCATGAATCTCTGCTCAATAGGTTTTTGAATTTTTATACAAACTCAAAGAATGTAAAGTGAAACGAAAGCTGCTATTATAATGGTAAAATCACAATAGCATACATAATTTTCAAATTACATGAATAGACCGGGAGTAGCTACTAAATTTCAGATCGGCCAAGGTAGATTTTGTAGGGTATAAATTAAAAAAAAAAAATTTATCGTATATCTTGGATTATTTTATCCTTGTCAACTTGCCTTAAACTTTTGACAAAGCTCATAATCGTAAGTTATGTTAGACACGCTTGACGGCAAAAAATTTATAGTAAAATCAAACACTAGGTGCACGCGACTACGTAGTGTGCTCTCTGTCACACCTACCGGCCGTAGGTATAAGTGTTACAGAGAGAACACTACGTATTAGCGTGCGTTTGATCTTCCTATAGTGATAGAGTAAGAAAGCTAACGGTAAGAAGATACAGACCGGCGAGCTGCGAGATGTTGTCCGCGGAGCCGAAGCGGTTAGAGCGAGAGAACAGATGCGCGAACTCTCTCGGCGCGGCCATCACGCTGCCGCCGAGCCCCGTGATGCCGTCGCGGATGTTGCCTCCTACACTCCTGCGATAATATATAATACAATCACTTACATTAATGTTATATTATAGGTCACAACAACTATCATTAAATAGACCAAGGGTTTCCAAACTTTTTTTAGGCACGCCCCCCTGCTGCCTTAAATGAAATTCCCACGCCCCCCTTCGCTTCGATGCAAATATCATGTACTCATCACTAAATAAATGCGCTTACCAGGATTTGACCCAGGACCATCGGCTTCACAGGCAGGGTCACTACCCACTAGGCCAGACAGGTCACAGGTAGTATCTGCTTAATAGAAATTCGATCTTGGCTATAAAACCCTGATTTTTTTACTCGTAAAAAAGTTTCACTCACTTCAATCCTTGTCCCATATAGCTGAGCACCTCCCTCGGCTGCCGATGCGCCTGCCCGCTCGACCCGTGTTGCTGCGAAATCACCATCTTCTCAGATCATAAAGAATTATCTTACCATGTCTAGTCCTACCGTAGCCATGAAGAATAGAGAGTAAGCGGGTTAACTTGAAAGCGTTTTATATGCCGCTGTTAGTTTTTGTAAAGGGATCTTAAATTAATTTTTAACAAGCAGAAACGTCTGCGATCGATGCTATTAAGCTTAGAATAAATTTAAAAGTGTAAGAATTACTGCCTTGGGTGAGACTTGAACTCACGGCCTCTGGATCGAAGGGAGGAAGGGATTTTAATTTTTATTAGGGTTTCGTTCCCGAAGAGAGACAAGTGACAGGGGCTGTACGTCGTATTAGTAATTCAAAAGGGCCACTTGCACCATTCACAAACCCGGGGTTAATCAGTTAAACCTGGAGTTACCATTTGACACTGGGTTAACGGTTTAACCGGTTAACTCCGAGTTAGTGGGATGGTGCAAGTGGGGCTATGCCGATTAAATGGTATTTATAACCGTCATGTAGGTGAAGTTTAGAGCCAAAGGTAGAATAACTGGAACTCTTTAAATAATAACATCTAACTAAAATATCTATGACTTTTTTACAATTTTATGCATTGCATGATAAATATATTATTTTCATGAGACGACAAATTCATACTATTAACCCTTTATCTCTTGAAAGCATTAGAAAGCACATTGCAATCTCCACGTGCCAGGGGCCGTCGTGAAATCCATATGCCAAAATTTGTCTATCTCTAATGGAGAGACGTAGATTACTGACAAATTTCAAAATACTTATTTCACGGTACCCCAGGAGACAACGCCTAATCTACTATATTCTTCACGGCTTACTAACAAATTAATACTCACCTCCCAATTCTTGATTCTCTTGTTGTATCCTTCTAGTTTCTTCTGGAGCTGCGCGATGCAGAGCGCGGACTTTTGGTTTTTCTTCTCGAAAACCGCTTTGACGCGCGGCAGTTGCTGCTTGTCGGCGTTAGCTGCTACTTTGAGGTACTCGTTCACGTTGTCTAGGGAAAAAAGATACAGTTCTTATGGTGGACATTGTATCATTAGAATTTCAAGCAGATTTAAGCATTAGGCCTATTTTAGACCGAAAGCCTTGTTTAGGAACTTAATCACTTGGTGCGCTCCGGATTCAAACTTATTTTGCTTCGTTGCTCTAAAACAATCAGGCTGCTATTACTACTTTGAGTAGTACGTGAACTCTTTGTCAAGGATTTAATCATATTCGCAAATGGGCGTTTTCTAAAATAAATATTGAAAACCTGATTCTCACAGATATGTTTTTGAGTTCTTTCAACTCAGAATATCAGAAAAAAATACCCAAAAATTTGTATGAAAATTGTATATACGTCACGCACATACAAGTGAAATAATTTTTCACACTAAAACGTGACGTAATGGAATGGACATTTTGGGACATCTTTTTTTTAATGACATGATGGAAAATGCTGTCAATTCTGAGTAGAATGAGCCTAAGGATGTTCAGATTTGAAAGAATCAAGTTTTCGATATTTATTTTAGAACACGACCATATCCGTAGCCGTGTGTAAAACAAGGAACGACAAATGCAAATTGTTCATTTGAGAAAAAAAAGGCTACCATTGTTTTTATAATATACATTTATAATGATCAACATAAGTATGTTCGCGGCCGCAGAGTGCTGATATTTTGCACACATTTGTATTTCCAAAATACTGAATATTTTTTCCGAATGATTGAAAAAGGCGCTAGATGGTCATGGCGACCGTCATGACCTCATAACCTTATACCGTATTGGCTATATGCAAAGTTGGTGGTAGGGGAAATAATACGAGTATAAGCGACGCCAACGCACGACGTGGTGAAAATATGAACTTTCGTGGGACGACATCTTCATGCATTCGGCAGCTGCCAACTGTCAAATAAGTAATATGTCCCACATCCACTAGGGCGGCGCCACAGTCATGCACGGATCGAGTAGGTAATTGGTCTTACCATCCCGTATAGTCTGTTCCAACCGTATCAGCTCTTTAGTCCGCTCCACCTTGCTCTGTAGATGCATGATGGCGGCTTGCGCTTTTGACGTTGTTGTGTTCGCGCCATCGTTGTCGTCTGAAAATAATATAGTTAGTTTAGTAATTCCGCCGAGTTAGCTACGAAGCTTAGGTATTTTTTCATCTAACTTTACAACCAAAAGATATTGCTTGTAGAAAATTTGATTGTAAAGTCTATGAAAAAAACGTAACCTCGTAACGTAACACGTACGGCGTCATATGCTTTCTGGCAACTGAATTGTCAAAGACTATCTTTGGACAACCGCTGTGGTACGGGGCCGTACAGCGACTTCTACTTCAGCTGACAATGTCGAAGCATGATTTTTAGGGTTCCGTACCTCAAAAGGAAAAAACGGAACCCTTATAGGATCACTTTTTTGTCCGTCCGTCCGTCTGTCTGTCACGGCCCTTTATCTCGGGAACGCGTGGAGGTATCAAATTTAAATTAAAATCACATACTTATAAATTTACGGATTTTTAAATTAGGTACCATAAAAAATTCTAACTGCGTGATCATTTCAGTATGCTGTCAAGAATTTAGCAATGTTTTAGTATATACGGTATATATAATACATGTTTTTCTTGAAGACAAAAAGTAAAAGGGATAAGTTACTAATGGGACAATGCTGCTAAATGCATTTTTTTTACCTTTTATGCAAGTTTTCATTCATCGCGAAAATTTTCTTTTGTACTTACTCTTGAATAAATTAGCCAAACTTTGACGTAATTCCGGTAAAATCATAATTAGTTACTTGTTTTGTAAAATAATTAAAACTTTCACGTACACTTTAACTGACAACTAAACAGTGAAATTTAAACCTTCCGCGCGCGTAATAAGATGCGATTTAGACTGGTAATAAATTTGCACTTTTCTCAAGGATTCTTAAGATAAAAAAGTATTTACTATTTTTTATCTCCACTTTGGGTTAAAGTACAAAGCGCGTTTAAATACGTCTTTACAAGGTCACCGCACCGATCGAACTAGCAAAACAACGCGTTTCTGGTTTTCACACTAAAACATGAAACAGGCAATTTTATAAGTATTTATTTATTTTTGGATTTAATTGCTTATCAGTAAGTAATTCTATTTCATTGTATTTTTCTCCTTCCCTGTGGTAGGTAGAGAGAAAGAAGAGAAGAGTAAAACTTGATAATTTTATAACATTTTGTTTAGAGATCTCTTGATTTAAATAGAAAGATATTTGTGCCTTTCCATTACAGAAGGGTCCTTATGCTTCAAGTGCAATAAGGAGTTTTTCGTCTGAAATTGCAACAGAAATTCTGACAGAATAGTCCTTATTGCACATCCCCCCCCCCCCTCACCCTTCTCTAATGGAAAGCCACATTCACACCCGTGTATCGGAAGCTATGTTATTAAAGATAATATAGTCAAGAACTACATATATTTTTTCCACGTCTACGAATATCAACGCCTCTTAGAAAAAAAGGATCATATAAGGAGATTTTTCGCCTTCTGGCTCAGGGAACCGCCTTAATAAGTACTTATGTGATTTATAATTACCATGGTTCGTGTAGTCACCATCAGCTGCTGAAATGAAAAGAAAACATTTATGTTAGGTACTTATAGATAACCACATCGATTTCGATGACGGCTACCTCAGCAATCAAGACTTTTTCCTCTTATGTGGCTGGCCAGGCCAAACTTGCTCTTAAAAACTCTTTCACACTCACGGCAGTAGGGTTGACCGGCCGTATTGTACGTATACACGTAGGAGGGCTTAGGTCTTTCCTTGCTCAATTGTCGTTTTACGTCTAACGTCGTGAGGCGGTTTTCATCAAAGATCAGTGGCGCAGCTAGGCGTGGGCGAAGTGGGCAATCGCTCACGGCCTCACGCCCCAAGGGGTATCGCGCGAGGCCCCTTCGGGCACAGTGAAAGAACAGGGCCTCGCAGATGCGACTTCGCCCACGGCTAGATTATAGTTCTCCCTACGCCACTGACATAGATAACAATTACAACATGAAGTAATATATGCCTAAAATTTCGTCTGGATTCGTCATTCGGACAAAACACGGATCGGCTATAGGAAATGTCAAACTTATTTATCGACCGTTAAATTATAAGTTTATTTAAAGAACATAAAATACTGTCCACTAAAATTAGAAAGAGGTACCGTCAACTGGGGTGAATAGATACGTGGATATATTTTAAGGAATTGTCACATAAATTACATTTTAAATTTTGCCCCTATTCACCCCAGTGGACGGTACCTCCTATTTGTGTGGACAAATTGTATCATTCGATTGAAAATAGTAGTAGATTTTGTGCACTTTGTGTGGGTATTTTTTAAGAAATTTTTCAATAAATCACATTTAAGTTTTGTCCCTGACCCCAGCCAACCCTATTCACCCCGGTTGACGGTATCTAACTAAGGCGCCAGTAACATTTTATTGTAAATTTGAAATAATATTATTACACCACAAATTCATAAACCGTCTAGACCGACAAGACTTACAAGACGAAGTTTATCTATTGAACATAATTACATACCGATTATGGATTCTTAATTAAATTATTTTTATTGATACACATTTAAATTTATATATGTATTCATGAATTGGACGCGCTCGTTGCCAAGTGACGTCAGGAATGCACTGACGTTAATATCCGACGATAAATAAAACAACATGTTTTATTCGCAACTGTAATTATCTGATTAAAATTGAAATTTGGTTATCTGCGTCTCTATCGTTCTTGCATATTCGAGCGATAGAGAGGCAGATAACCAAGTTTTGATGTTTTACGTTCCCGGTGGACCTTCAAGCGCGTTGGTTTTTGGCTACTATCAACTACCATTACCTAAGGGTCTCTACACGTCTCTACACGGGGGAATTTGTTTTATAGGGTGTAGTGATAATAGTTATAATGGTTAAGTACATTGGCCAGTCTGAGGCGATATCGCTACCCCAATATTAAAGGGTTCTATGTTAAATTTTTCAAGATAGTTCAAATTCGACTTAATGTCACTATGATAAAGTTCAAATTTCAGTTCGATAAAAGTGAAACAAAGAACCCTGTAATATTGGGGCAGCGATATGTCGCTGCCCGCTTGCAACAACTTTGTATGAAAAACTAAACAACTGTCTGGCTCTAATTTAGATTATTCTATGAAGAGGCAGTCGTGTCTAGTCATCTAATTTAGATTATTTTATGAAGAACCTGCTAACTTGCACCTTATTTTATAGTTAATAAAGGTTAATCTATCCAGTGCCGAAGCAAATAACTGAATTACTTATAGTCGCGTGAGTAATAACTAATAACATATACTAATCTATGGTCGCGTGTGCAGAAAAATGCAATTGGCAATGGTTATTGGGAAAAGCTTCGTGTCCTAACTGAATTTAAATTTTAAAGTATCAATTTAGTTGGATTGATTATGTTATCCTATAACTATAAATAACGAAAAAGGTTTTCTATCCAGATGAATATTTAAAGTACTTACGGTACGATGTTCAGCGGTATAAAACGAATTTCTCTAAGTCTAAATTACCAATGATTTGACTTTATTTTATATTTATTGACATTTCATTACATAATTTAGACTATTTAGAGGATCATAATAGTAATACGAGTTTATTTGTCTATTTGCAACGAGTCTACGTAAATCTACTTTTTCTAGCTTAATTAATTTTCTTCATAAATAAAATTTTACTGCGAATTTTATTTAAATGATCAAATCTTCCTCCTTCAAACATCATTATTTAACAATGCAAAGTGAAAACAAAACCGTGTTTACTAAGGCGTGTACTTTGAAACTTTCTCGTCCAATTTAAATATAAGCGTAGCGCCGTCACGCCGCTACCAAAATAGCAAGTTATTGTCGATTTCATTACCATTTTAACGTAACACCTACGTAACGGCCGGACGTCATGAGTGGACCGTGTGATTTACATTTGATTCTCGACCGCCATTTTACTAGTGCAGGTTATTTGCTTCGGCACTGGATAGATTAACCTTTATTAACTATAAAATAAGGTGCAAGTTAGCAGGTTCTTCATAAAATAATCTAAATTAATTAATAGAGTCAAGCAATAGGCCCAGCACAGGAGCGCCGCGATAGTACCTATTTTGCTCGCGAGATAGACTACTCATCCCTCTCTAATTAATACATTTAGAAAAAGACGGGTAGTCTTGCTCGATAGTCGATACTGGCGATGGGCTCTTGTGCTATACTAAGCCTACAAAGGTTACTATTTCTATCACGGTTCATGAGATACAGCCTGGTGACAGACGGACGGACGGACAGCGGAGTCTTAGTAATAGGGTCCCGTTTTTATCCTTTGGGTACGGAACCCTAAAAATCAAATAATACCTCTGTACGCCGGCGAGCCATACTCGTCGGCAGAAGAGAGGTAAGACGCGTTGTTAGGGCTGTGGTAGACCGCCGCTGCGTACTCGCCCGGCGCTATGATGCCGGCTATGATCTTCTTTTGAGGAGAATCTTCTAGACTGGAACGGAGATAGAACAATTTTTATATATTATGTTTAAACTCGTTGAACTTCGATACCCAATTATATTATGATTCCTGTAATTAAAGGCTAAGTGGGACCGACATGTTTTGCAGTAAATTAATTAAAAATATAGCATCAATATAATTCTGAAAGTCGTCTTCTCCATCGCATTACGTAGAGCACGACCTACAGAACTTCACAATCTACACAAGACATGCAAAAATTATAATCATAACGAGGATGGAGGGTGTCATGGATGTGGTGGTGGTAGGATTCATGGATGTATGGAGGGTGGGATGGATGGGACGGTGGTAAGTGGGTGTACTTGTGGGTGTACTCACTCTCTAGACGCGCTGGTGGTAGCGGGACTGCTGCCCAGGTCCCGGGACAGCGGACTGCTGCCTAAGTCCCGCGAGTGCGACTTGACGTGATGCGTGACGCGGTCGCCATGACGAGACGACGAGCTCGATGATGGCTCCTGGAGGATAAAGAATAGTTTATTTATTAAACAACAACATCATTTACCATCACTATAAAACATTTGAAAATGAGAGTTAGCTTTTGGAGTGGCAGGGACGCAGGGTGTGTCGGGAAAGGGTAGATTAAGTAAGTCAATTAAATTCAATTAAGAAAAAACGATTTAATTCCTGCTATACATTAAAAACTGTAATAGATGTCATATATTAAAGAAAAAGTGACGAAGCCCTCCAGTGGTGAAGGCCGGATTCGAACCGGCGTCTTTAGCTATCGCGGCTAACGCCATGAACCCCTAGGCCACCCCGCCACAAAAAAAAAAAACACAAATCAAAAATATTTAATAAAATAATTTGATTTGTTCCCAAAACTTGTTCCTGCTATACACATAAAAGGAAATATGTTCCCAAAAGGGTTATTATAACGCAATGATTTAAAACATAAAATGTTCCATAATGATAATTGCTATTCTGTATGAAGTCAGACAGATTCACTAAAATATAAGTAGGTAGTCTAGGTAGATACCCAGTCGCTTCAAGACAAAAACACGCTAGACAAAACTTTTTATCGCTAATATAATGGACTTATGGCGGAATAAATTGTATCCTAATTGTTCGTTACGAATACAGATAGACAGTTTCTACTGTACAAAAAAAAAGATAGATATCACTGATTAAATGTCAATGTTATAAATTCAAGAGGCGGAATTGTCATAGCAAAAACTTTAATGTCAAAGGGAGAGAATCAACAACATGAATGGCATATTATGACGTGAACAACTGAAATTATATTTCGTATTAGTAAAAGTAGTTACCATTAGTTACGTAAACTGTATCCGTATCAGTTACATCATGTATACCTACAGTAGGCACAAAAAACAGGGGATGCTGCCAAGTGGGCCAGTAGCTAGGCGGCAAAAAGCTCATTCACAAGTATATCGAGGATGACACATTTATACGAAATGTAGCAACATGTTCGTGCTAATTAAATTATATTTAATATATGTGACGTTTTCAACCAAAAGGTACCACATTGTCGCTTGTTGATAAGGTTGATTTCTAATTGAAGCTATATGGAAATAGCGCCTTACTGACAAGCGACAATAAGTACCCTTTTGGTTGAAAATGGCACATATGTTCGATTATCCAACATCATTAGCAGCAAAATATGTATCTAAGATACTTTTACGGCAGTTCAAGTATTTTTTTTCTATTTTATAGTATTTTTTACATCGAGTACGGTGACAGCTGTCATCTCTATACGCCTCTCTTTCCCCTTATAAATATGAAAACCACAAATGTATTGAGATAACAGCTGTCACTACCGCAACTATGCTACCAGCCATTCTGTATCAAGCTTATAAAAAAATCGAACAGTAACTCAAACTAAAAGTCTCAAAAAAAAGGCGTTATAAAGGACCGTATTGTATTTAACTAATCGAAGAAACTACAAACATAAATTTCTCGCCGGTCCATTGTGTGGAAAAAGGCACGTTTTAGTGACAGCGACTCCAAACTCGTAGTACACCTATTTCAACGGCAACTGACAAGTACACAAAAGTACTACTTAACCCTTCGATAAAACGTACCTATGTTTATCGTGACATTTACTAGAATTGGCCTTGTACAGGATGAAATTTGGGACTAGACAGAAATATAGAGATTCCTAGTCCTTGCCTCTTCGAAATCACACGTGTATGTAATGTACCTAACATGGAAACATTCTGGGCGGAATAATGACATAATCACAACTTGTCCCGAAAAAAAATGTCATTTTCCATTGACTTACGAAAATAAGATACGTTTTAGTCATTTAGAGGATGTTTTCTAACGACATACAGTGAAATTGCGCTTATATTGTACAGAATAAGGAACTATCTATCCACCAAATTTGATCGAAATTAGACAAAAAAAAACGACAACAAAATAGAAATCATCCCATTAACTATACGATTACCTACCGCGTTCCCATACAAGAAATTGAACACCCTTATCCCCTAATGTCTCTATTGTAGTCAGTGTTCAATCCCGCATCTTTATATAATTTGTATATAAAAGGACATATTTGAATAGAAAATGTACGGTATTTAAGACCTTTTGTGTGGAGACTGCTTTTGTGCGATATTATACGGGATGATGACAGTGACAGCCTAATGGATTTTACTTTGAGGTGTTTTTTGGTTTCAATCGATTGATTTGCTTATAAGGGAAAATATGATAGCGTTATAAGTAGGTAGTATAGTAGTAAGAATCTTTGTTGTTACAATTTACACTAGCATAAATCTAAAATTACTCTTATTTTATTTTATGCAAGTATACAAATCTTAGAAAATAAAGAGAGGCCTGTCATATTCATTTAGACATTGCCAAACAAAAATAACGTGTAATTTCCTAACTTCGCTAACATTAAAGACGCTACAACTTTTTAAAGAACACTTACAAATTTCGAATTTCTGGTTGTGAATGATGTCGCAAATTATATTATTTGGCAAGCACTTTCACCACATTTGGAACTGTTAGCCAATGAATATAATTAACATTGGGTAACTGTAAGGATATCTGTAAGATTTATTATTAAATAAATAAATAAAAATAACAACACAATGCGTCCGTGTAATGTACCTAAATCTGTAGATATTTAATGCTACCATTGGCAACAGGAAACCCGGACGACTAATACCTCTAATAATAAACATTTACCTTATTCCCTATGTCCGTGGATTCCGTGGAAGCATCATTCGCAACACACACAACAACAGATTACCCACCAAGAACAAGACTACTTTTACTAAAAACTCTACACATATATCATGCCAAACGTCGAATCGAAGTAGCACGGCACTCTCTGATTCGCACGTCATGTTTTTACGGCATTTTTAGTGGCATTAAACTTGTTTATTACTCTTTTTTGCACTAAATTTGATAGGCAGTTTGCTTGTCTACTTTTTAAACACTGTTTCACGGCTCTTTTAAGTATTAGCAGACGTTGTGAACGTAAATATGGAAGGACCAAACTGAAGACTATTGAATCAAAACAACTGCTAATGGAGATAGATAAAGATCTAACAAGCATTATCTAGATTGATTGTGTTACTGTTATTATAACATAATATAGATAGATAATGGCAATGAGTAGATAGAGTTAATGACGCTATGACGCACTTAAATTAGTTGATTGTTTTGACTAACACTTTGGGCTAAGAAGGGCCTTAGAAAAAAGTATTTAAAAGTGGAAGATTGACTAAGAGGAAGGGCTACAAGAACAAGGACTAAACTAGACATATAATAACATCGTAGAGTGACCCGGAAGACCTCCGAGCCTCAAACCTTTCTAACAAACTTCAATCGTTAGTTAAATTAAGGTCAATGTCATGTATCGCAATGGTCTGACCTCACCGTACCTTCGCGTAATGCTTTTTTTCAGTCATTTTTGTAGTTTTTAATTTAGAACCTTCCTAGAACGCCGCCAGTGTCATGGGGTCCATGCCGCAGTCCGACTTGTTAGAAGGGGTATTTTCTTTGTAATTGCGTTCGTTTTTTTTTTGTAGGTAAGTATATTTTATAGTTTAAAAAATTGTATTTTTTATTCTGATAATTAACTATATTATGTATTGTGACAATGATGTGTATGCTGTTTCTTATAGAAATTAGTAGAATGTCACCTTTAAGTAATCGTACCTACATTTCGTTTAGTTGGCTACTTACGATTTTAGCGGTCTTAGGATTTCAATTATTATACCTTCCTTTATTCCATGATAGTTCAAAGAACGATTTGATTTTGTCCTTTTAAAAGGAACTCGGAAATTAAGAGGTTATGGTCGTTCTTGTCACGTTTGAGTTAACATGACATAGCGCTCGCCTCTTACTAGCGTGTGATGACAAAAAGCGTCGTGCTGTTATCATGCCCGATAAACGCTGGGGCTGTGAGACTTAGGGCAAATTGCACTATCACAATGAACAGACTGATCAGCGGCAATCAGCAGTGAACAATGAATCTTCCCATACAACAAAATTTTACCATCGCAATATTTGAAATTATCACTTAGAAATAACATTGTAAAGCATTTGAGCCAATCTGAAATATACTTCGCATACAAAACCATAGTAATACAAAATATAGTATCAAACGAACCGAATGATCGTGATTGAGCTTGTAGGTGAAGGCGATTTCACGTTAAAGCAAGGATTTGTCGGATATTCGAACAAAGATCAAACGAATGCGGTAACGGATGTTATATTAATCTGGTTTATTGAGCTACTAGCTTTTGCCCGCGATTTCGTCAGCGTGGAGTTAGTAATTTGGGTAGTTTATTTTTTATCGACTTCCCATGCAAACTTCCACCCCCCTTTTCACCCCCTAAAGGATGATTTCTGGGATAAAAACTACCCTATGTCCTTCCCCGAGACTCAAATTATCTCTATAAGTCTATATCAAATTTCAACTAAATCGGTTCGGCGGTTTAAGCGTGAAGAGGTAACAGACAGACAGACACACTTTCGCATTTATAATATTAGTATGGATTCGTAATTGGTGCGAACACGAATATATTCCTAGTTTAAATAGAAATCGTGCCTCGCCAATTTAAAAATATCTTTCTAATATTAAAATGAAGATTTTAACAGTAACGTAAATTATAAATACGGATATGATGGTCGTATGGTACACTATTCTAATGTGACTTCTTAACATCTCGCGATTAAAAGAGACAAACACTTATTACGACGGCGATCATCTTACGCTCACAGCATTTTTTGAAAATTAAAAAAAACTAAATCAATTAATTAAGACATTTCAGTTAGGGCACGAATGCCGCTTATTAGAAACTAAAGGAGCAACGGAGAAATTCTTGCCTCCCAGCGAGATTCGAACACGCAAACTTTTTTGACACGGGTTTCCTTTAATCCAAAACTTGTAATTCCCATAGCTGATAAAGTGACAAAATTAACTTTTTTTATTTAGTAATTAAAACTTAAATCTATCATTAAAGGTTTTGCCTAATGCGATAGATAAGCAACAAACCAATAACCAGAGTTATTGCCAGTATAAATATAAATATAAAATTAACTTATGGCGTTATTACTTATGGCGTTTTCCTTCGATGTCTCAATATAAATTTGATATGTGTACCCTTAAAGCTTTTTTCAGCAGCAAACATGGCGAAAAGCTTTACTGGCGAATTCAATATGCAATATCGGATGTTCGTGAGATGTCGGCGCCACTCGGGCTTTGGACGTGCTCGCTTTACAAACAATTTTCAATTACCTACGATATAATTATATTATAGTTAAGTAATTTCGAAAATAATACTTAAGCTGACATTTTGAGCTTTTGTATGACATGTATGTATGTATTATGGACTTAATAAAGTTTAGTATCTTAAGCTGACGGATTTCAGGTATCCAAGTATCAATTTTATACGGGTCAGGTAGCTTTGGTTTTCGGATTTTTGAATTTTTTCGGCTAATGTCTCGCTGCCACGTATGGGGTGTGGCTTTTAATCGCAATATCGGCGTATTCCACCACCATCATCAAAACTTATAGTATTTATTTAACAGACAATTTGTAAATAAATAAACTAGCAAGCTAATAAAACGTAGATAATAACTATTGGCTTTTGACTCTACACGGATTAGTACCTAAGTATGTCTTTGTCTTGCACGTCATGGAAGGAAGAATATATCAAATGCTAAATTAAGCATCAATGTACCATCATATGACTCTTGAATCTTAGGTCAAACATTTACTGCCTTTAGCGTACCATCAACCTTTTCAAATAAATCACCATGCGTCGTCTCACTCTATTAATGCGAAATGTATCACATACTCATCAGCAGGCAAAAAATAACTGGTTTAACTGAAACAGGCGGCCTTGCGGATAATGACCGGATTTGTGAGTGTGATGGAATGGACAGATAGCCTTATCTACGGGATTGTGCACTCTAAATTAGTTTAATATGTTTTTAATAAAATGGTCTGTAGTTCATTCGATTATTGGACTCTCTAAAGTATGAAACACATTATGCATAAATTTTGAAGTTATATAAAATCATAAAATGTTAGTTGTTCTCCAAAATGTATAGTTATAGTGATTCTAATACCTCAACATTCACCAAGGAATTCAAAATTAAGTAATGGCTCTGTCAACTGTCTACATCTACACCTTGTTATTATTGTCCTTTCAGGTTTGGTTTAAAAAACTATAGGTTTAAATATCTCGGTAATTTAGTAGTACCTCTTTAAATCAACACTTTGAGTGCCTGCATGGTCTGTGGGTTGAACGCCTCATGGATGCGCCAGCTCCGTACAAGATGGCGACTGGCTGCTGGAGACTGTGCTCTACGTGTGTGGAGTCTGTACTCACGCTGTGGAGCGCGGTGGAAGGCGACTGCACGCGTCTGATGGCGTCGGCGGCAGGCTGCACCAGCTCCGTACAAGATGGCGACTGGCTGCTGGAGACTGTGCTCTACGTGTGTGGAGTCTGTACTCACGCTGTGGAGCGCGGTGGAAGGCGACTGCACGCGTCTGATGGCGTCGGCGGCAGGCTGCGCCAGCTCCGTACAAGATGGCGACTGGCTGCTGGAGACTGTGCTCTACGTGTGTGGAGTCTGTACTCACGCTGTGGAGCGCGGTGGAGGGCGACTGCACGCGTCTGATGGCGTCGGCGGCAGGCTGCGCCAGCTCCGTACAAGATGGCGACTGGCTGCTGGAGACTGTGCTCTACGTGTGTGGAGTCTGTACTCACGCTGTGGAGCGCGGTGGAGGGCGACTGCACGCGTCTGATGGCGTCGGCGGCAGGCTGCGCCAGCTCCGTACAAGATGGCGACTGGCTCCTGCTGGAGACGAGGCTGTGCCCATGGCCCACGTGCAGGGTGTCCATTGTGGTGTGTTGACCTTTGAAAGGTAAATATGTATTAAAATTATTAAGTAATAGCGTGGATCAACTTATTTTTGTTGTTATTCTGTCCCGTCAGCTAGACGACAATAGTAGCATAGTTAGAAGAAAATGTTATGCCTACTGTGTTCTACTAATGTGCTAAGTAAAAATGAATGTTTGCTTATTTTAAATCCCATAAAACCAGGGTTTTAAGAGGGACCCCAGGACCCTGTAATCTTGGGTAACGAGTGACCAGAAAAATTTGAATCACCCAATAAAATAAAAATAAATAATAAATATTTATTTTCAGACAGTTACAGTCCAAAATGATTTCTCCAGCCAGTAGCCTATTTAGTGAGGAAAGGACTAGCTTCCTTAGCATTGTCTAATTCGGTATCAGAAGCATGCCTTTTGCGGCAATTTACATATAACGAAAACATATGGCGTTTTATTATACCGGAGTGCTAGGCTTACTGTATATAAAAGGCGTATCAGACATAAAATGACAACCATGAAAGCATCTAAGAACGCACATCTGTATTTGATAAATTCATATTCATATCTGTCAATGAGTTGAGTTGTGGAAAACAAGGAAAAGACTCTGACCTAGTATCATTTATTGAAATTAACAATCGCCTCACGTTCGTCATTAGAAACATATTGGAATAAAATGGTAATACAATGGCAAGTCTTAATGACAGAAACGAGTCCATAAAACAAAAAAAAACGTTGTCTACAAAAAATTCTTATGACTACTTTAAGTATAATAATATACGTTATATCCTCTAGCCGCCCAGACATGAAATCTTGCCAAGACATGCAATTTTGATTTGTCAAAGGAAAAGTTCAAAATTTAATGGAACGGGACACCTTTTTATGGGCGGCCAGGCGATATAATAACACCATGTTACTTGTGCCACAAACTACTCGTACTTGCGTAAGTATGAGAATTAAAACCAGAGGAGCCTTTTTTGCCTTTTTCTCTGTTGTATGTGGCCCAAGCCAAGCCGTTTGGACTTGATTATTTTAAGGACTCGTGTCACAACGGAGGTATTTGCGATGGAAAATCGAAACAGCTGTGATCTTTTTGAATCTTTATCGACCCGTATGGGTCCTATTATAGCCAATCAAATGACTATTAGAAAGTTATTGATTTAATATAAATTTTACGAAAGGGCTTATGAAAGGTTAAGTAACACAGAAGGGTACTCACAAACTAAACCTTAAGAGGAGACATAACAGCGAGAGTTCGCTGTTTCAATTCATAATAATCTTGATAGTAAGATGTCGGCGGTTGTCGGTGACGGCTCCATTCCTGGAAATCCCTGAAAAGATGAGAAATTAATTATTACTTACAGTCTTAACACGTAAGTTGTAAATCACTTAATGGAAGTTACAGACAACAGATGCTAGGGCTTAAAAGGTTCGGAGTTGGTATTTATTTGTATAAAAAGTACGTAGCTTTCAAGATTCGTGGATTTCAGATATTCATGTAATTGTTTTATACAAATTTATGAATAATACAATTGATTTTTATTCTTTTAAGTATTTATTTATTATTTTCATACTGATAGGGTACTGAGACAGCTGTCACTTAACTATTATAGGCAAAGAGCATATAATAGTTAAGGTTTTATATTAGGTTGTGACAACAATGCGACTTCAAAACATTTATTATTATCGAATAAATCTGCTACGGGAATTAAATCGATTGTAATTTTTGAAAGAGGTTTGCATTTAATATTTGAATTTGAAACGTTTGAAACTCTATTATTACCATAAAGTTTGCGATTATGACGATTATGATTATCCATGCACTGACCAAAGAGTATAATATGTATAGGCACTAACTACTTGTATATAACATGTCTATGATAGGCACTGACATCGCCATTGTGACACCCATGTGACACCATTTTAATGTAAGGTTTAAACAAACAAAAAATTCATTAGTCATGTAACAATGACCTTTTTTATTTAGTTTGTAAATAAAATTAAACATGCTTATACTAAAGCGAATCCTATAAACCTCAATTTAATTCAATTTATTTATAAAAATGTAAAATTATAAAAAAAAAACAGAAATGACCAACAACAAGAAAACGACGCTAGTACAGGTTAGAGGGTTGGGTAGGGCTGCACCGTCATTGAAACCGAAGAAATGTTGGATGGATTTAAATCTGTGCCGTGTCCCACGGATTATACACATGCTGGTGGCTCGGATTAGGGAAATCATAATTTTGGATCTTAGCCAGCCCATTACTACACCAAGGGATCTGTTCCATCGGTCAGCGATGGCTTCACCGAGATGTTTGATGAAGGTGGACATTTGCGGAGCGAAGACTCCATCGACGGATGTGACGAGGGGAGTGGAAGTTGCGTGACGCTTTTCACAGGCGTTTGTGTATTTTCTTAACTTGCTTGCTTGCTTGCTTCTATACTTAATATATTACTTGTGGCTATTTCTCTTCATTATAAAGGGATTCAAAAAGAGACGTTAATGATTCAATATGAAACATGAGTACCAGATCATTACGATTTTTAACTCAGTTACTAACATTACGCACTGGATGTGTCTAAGACTTTATAATATACATAATAGCCGTTCTCTGGAAGGAATATAGTGCATATGCAAAGTTTTTAAAACAAAATCTATTACTAAATACTGTATAAAAAGTTGTTGTGTGCGTATAATGATTTTAAAGCGAATTGAGTTTCAATGAGAATATTATAGGATTTCTAGCTCTTTTGGTATATCCACAGCAGAGACATGGACCTAATTGCTGAGTAGGTACCTATAACCCAGAAAGGAGAAGAAATGTCATATGTATGAAGAAGAAATGTGAAAATGAAGACAAATAAAATGGCTGGTAGCGGAGTCGCGGTTATTTTGTTACCGGTTTTCCGAGTTTTGACAGTCCGATACACAAGTGAAGACATCGTGAACAGGTGAGTGAGATTCCTAAACGTTTGTTTAATTGAAGTTAATTTCCTGAACTCAATATAATGAATTGCATATACCAAACATAACCATAAACAAACATGAAAACAGACACTAGGGTGTTTGTTTTCCTGGGAAAACAATTTGTATTTATTGTATAATTTTTATTTTATCATTTAATTAATTTCCTATTTTGTTTACACATCATTAGACGGCTTCTACAGGATAGGTATTAGTTTCCGGCTGTCAATTTCCTGTTTTGCGATATTAAAATTATGTCTTCATACACCTAAGTTTAACATAACCGCAAACCAGGATACTGGTATTCGATATTTTGCATCACCTACCTAAATGTAAATATAATCTCGTATAGTAATAGGATTGTTGGACAATAATAAATAATTAAATATGACTGGGTAGCAGATGTAATTTACGGTAAACAACAATATATTCAGCCAATTGTAGAGCTCGTAACCGACATAAATAGATACATGTAGGTATGGTAATAACTCTAAAGAACGTGTTACCAGATGATGTTCGTACATATATCTATTTATTTGGCACGGTCTACAGTCAAATGGCTTAGCGGAGTTAAACGTATAGTGGCATTAGATTTATCGCAATTACAACATATAGATGCAGTTCAGATATTTTATACATCAATATACGTATTAAATCACTTATATTTATTGTTTTTGTACATTTGCTTAGGTAAAGAAAAATATATGCAAATGATTCTATACATATTTGGCTCTTGATCCAGCCATCTAGCGAGATCCCTTTTTACATCTAAATATAAAAACAGCATAATAAACATATAGAATACAGGTCACCTTACATCATAAACATAACAGACGTAACCGACAGTGTTTACATTGAAATTTGGCCGCATTTGTAATACCTGGTTATTGTTATGCTAATAGTTATTGGAAACAATGCATTGAAAATAATTTTAAGCGTGCACGCATTATACGGGCTCTTGAATTGGCGTTGTTGTTTTTCATTTCAAAATAAAAAAACAATAAACCCAGCTAGATTAAGAAAAGTAATATTAATGATATGTGTGTGTATTAATGTCTAAAATTAAGACGCTATGTACTACCTTTGCAGTCTAAACTAGATAGGTTTTCGCACGACTGTTCATATGTATCCCAGTTGGTAACTTGGTACATACATATACTTGTAGCGATGATAATTTAGACCTCAAACTTTAGTGAACATTTGAAACTGTGTCACATACATGTTAAAATTATTCCATTAAAACTTTAAAACCTAGTTAGTATCCCGGCTATTACCTAACTGCCTACTTCAACTGAAAGTGCTATTCCGGCTAGAATACTCGAGCGCCTAAACTTCGCGTTCAAAATGGGAGATATTCGTAATTAGAACTAAAACCCTAAAAGCCAAAGGTGCCCCAAAAACGGTGCCGTATGCCGTAGCCATATTTCGTAGCGACGTAACAGTAATAAACCTCTGAAGCTTTTCAAGGAGAACTCGACGGCAAACCTTACTTAAAACGTCCACTAATGACTGTTGTAGTTTTTAAAGCGTTTTAATCTTTTGGTGCGTCATTGTGTTTATGATAAAGTGTTGCTTTCTTTCTCGTCCGTAACAAAACATGTTCCTGCACATTTAATTCATATCAATTGAAAATATTATGTACCTATTTATTCCAATTCCAACGTTTATTTACCAATTTTACCATCACCTAGAATTGAAGTGTCCTTGTATCAAAATCTCATATGCTAAACACGCAGTCTATCAGATAAACAGGAGCATAATGAATAATAATGATAGTATGTACAAATGAGCATAGAGAAAAAAGTAAGCTTAGCTAGAGTATTAAATCCATACATAGAAAAAACCTAATTATAATACATTTTAAGCGGGCTTAGCGAAAACTTATTTATGAAAAGATTCAAGTAAAATGCAAGAACGCCTCGGCATGTCTTAGTTAACCTGTCCGTATAAGAAGCTTCTAAGTCTATAATGCGTGACCTCACGGGTCTATTTACGAGGCATGCATTATAAACAGGTAGGGGTCACAACTAATCCTCCTTCAGGTGACACCGCCTAACTTATTAGCCTCCTGAGATGCCGTAAATCCTACTTAGACAAGTCAAAGTTTTATAGGCCAGTGTTGGGATAGTTTATTCTAGGGGTCTCCGAACTTTTTGACCCGAGGCCAGATTTCGCAACCTTTTCGCGGACTGGATAGTTTTGTAATAAGTATATTAAGCCATTTCTTTGTTAATGAATGTACTGTGTTGTCAATGAATCTACTTGTGAAATCCTGTCCTTTTGACGACAGTATGTTTATTAGTGGCAAAGATAGATATAACTCCGTAATAGATGGATACAGTCTAAGGAAAAAACGTGCCTCGAAAATCAAGAAAATTTGATTCTCGTTCAGAGGGCGCTACTAGCTGTGGCCTACTGTCGTATAGATGGCGTTGACGGTTTCGTTTGTTATTTAACAATTTTAACGCATATCAGTAAAAGAACATGGGTCAAAATCATAAAAATAATTAATGCAAATAAAAAAAATCACATATCCATATTAAAATACATTTTATCGTATTTTTATAATAATAAATAATAATAAATCCGTTTATTTAAAAGACAACATAGGTCCACACATCACAATGTAAAAAATCATAATTAATTATAAATCTTTATTTTTAGTTTTAAAGTGTGTCGACAGATGGCAGTGAATTTATTGGGGTTACAAAATTTACTATAACAGTACCGCTCTAGTATAAGTTACTTTATGTTAGTGGTCTAGATATGACCTGTAAATCTACGGCTAACATTTTGTCTTTTATAACATAGTTTTAGAATGAACTGATTAGAATGGAGTTCTAAAAAAGAATTAAATAAATAAATAAATAAAATTCGTTTATTTTCAGACAACTCATAGGTCCATAGCATTGTTAGTAAGTTCTTAACTAAAAATTAAAACTAAAATTATTAATACTAAATACTAAAAAACTAAGATACTACAACTAAAATGAGTTAGTATTACTTAATAATATTTTAATTTGGACAATTCTAAAATTAATGAATAATAAAACCGCTATTAACCCATTTGCGACATTATATTGCCAATCAAATGGAGACAATTAATCTTTATGATCACTTACATCGTAAAATTTTATCTGTAATAGGATGATTAGGTAATCGTATCTAGGTTGCAGATTTTAATTCGGTCCAATTATACCTAACTAGCGTCCCGCCCCGGCTTCGCACGGGTGCAATGCTGATGTATTATACATATAAACCTTCCTCTTGAATCACTCTATCTATTTAAAAAAACCGGCCAAGTGCGAGTCGGACTCGCGTTCTCGCGTTCCAATGGTTCCGTACATGACATAATTTAAACAATGTATTTTTTATGTGAAACGTGAGTGAAATGTCTTTAAAAAACCCGTAGGGGCCGGATCAAAAACTAAGTGATTAAATCCGACTCGCGCTTGACTGCACATTTCTAATAGGTTTTCCTGTAATCTATAGGTAAGAACTATTTTGTGTATTTTTTTCAAAATTTTAGACCCAGTACTTTCGGAGATAAAGGGGGGAATTGTCATTTTTTGCCTATTTTCTTGAATAACTTCTAAACTGTTTATCATAAAATTATAACAAAAAATATATTTGAGATTCTCACAATGAGCTCTTTCATTTGATATGTAACACGATAGTTTGAAAAAGTTTATTTTTTAATTTTCTCATTTACCCCCCAAAAGTGGCCCCCGTGTTTAAAATTCATTTGTTTACGTTACATGTCCGTCTTTGGGTCACAAACTTACATATGTATACCAAATTTCAACTTAATAGGCCCAGTAGTTTCGGAGAAAATAGGCTGTGACAGACGGACAGACAGACAGACGCACGAATGATCCTATAAGGGTTCCGTTTTTTCCTTTTGAGGTACGGAACCCTAAAAACCGCATCAAAATCCGTAGTTTTAAAGATCTAATCATACATAGGGACAGACATCCATCTAGACAGCAGGAAGCGACTTTGTTTTATACTATGTAGTGATTTTACTACCTGCGCCAAAATTATTTTTGGCTCGCACTCGTGGTGTCCCCCTAGTTATGCTATCTATTTCGTTTGTATAGTTTTGGTTCGGTTAATACACGACCTCATATATCAAAGGGTCAGAAACGCGCATCATGTAACAATTTGGATTACTCTCATGTAGACCGAACGATTGTTTGCCATCACGCATCGTATAAAACATGGACATGAATTGCATATTAATGATAGTCGAGTGGAATCATACTTACGGCAAAGTAATTGCATATTAATACAAAGAGGCATTTGTGTCGTACAAGAATATTGCGTCATATGTCAACCCAATGGTGCTTGACTTCTGCCCATATATTCCCATTGGATACGCAAACGTAGGTCACAGCTAGTGTATCGTGATTTTGAGACCCGTAACAATCATGTTTAATAGGGGACCTCATTTATACTGGCCTTCAAGTCACTTCTACTCGGTAATCGATTTGAGTGGTCCTGCGTTTTATCATGTCACAGACCTTAACAGGAAAAAGCTCAGAGGATGAGTCAATGTCGGGCAACTGCCTACTTCATAAGATAAAAAAAATTAAGAGCTTTTAGTCTACATATTAGCATACAATGCTTCAATTGGTATTTTTAACGGTATTTAAAACGTAAATAGGTATGCTTTAGACATGCAAGTGTTTATACTATCGATTCAATACAATCATCCATCATCCTCATCAATTCTCATCTACTCAAAGGTTAACTTGAAGAAATCCCTTAAAGGGATAAGTTCGCCTTTGTACTGCCTATCCTGTGCCATATTTGTGTTTTGTGATTTGTACAATAAAGAGCTTATTACATACAAATGTAGTTAAGTTAATGTGACAAGAAGCTTCTGCTCGCTATTTTGTCCGCTATTTTATAAATTTACTCTCGCCTTTCTCTTTTTTATTGCTCTTTGTTGGGGATAAATATCTCACTGGGGAATAAATATTACTCTCGCCTCACCTTTTATTTAGTCAAAAGTTCAGTGCTTTAAGCGTGATTTGGTAAAAACAGGCACTACACTCACGGACAAAAACAAGAATTATGTATAAGACACTAGTTATAAGAAACATGTACCGTTTGTGCCCAAATAAACATTAAAACATTAAAAGAGAAACGCAAAAAAAAAGTTCAATTACTAATTTTGAAATTACTTTAGGTGTTTGTAATCCAGTAATTAAAGCTTTTTTTCTACGTCTCTAAAATGAGTATATTTCATTTAGAATTATTAATACGGATCTGCGTATTTCGAGTTGTTTGTAGACTTAAATTTTAGTTAGCACACGCGACACGTTATCAAAATAACTCATATAGGTACCTAAAAATAAACATACTGATAAAGAACTAATGACAAACACGATAGCAATGTATTATCGATTTCAACCCCACTGCAAATTACCAGCCGCACGGTTCAGTAGACTGGAATACCATTCTAGACTGTTCGATTCGAGTCGTGAGTCACTAATGGAAATATAGTTGAAAGTGCATGGTTATATTTTTACTTAACTTCTATACGGAGCGACTGAGAACAATCCGTAAATTTCAATCGGTATATTTTTCAGTTAGCAGAAAGAAATTTAAGAAATATGTACATAGTCTAGTCTTATAAATATTGTGCGAATAGCAACGAGAGTTAGGATGAAAAGTCGAACACATAACGAAATCATTTGTGAGGATGTATATGTATATATTGCATATGAATGTTTCTTTTCTTTCATGCAAAAATACTGATTAGGACAAAACTTGGAACACAGATGTCATTTGTAGTTTTTAGGGTTCCGTACCCAAAGGGTAAAACAGGACCCTATTACTAAGACTCCGCTATCCGTCTGTCTGTCACCAGGCTGTATCTCACGAACCGTCATAGTTAGACAGTTGAAATTTTCACAGATGATGTATTTTTGTTGCCGCTATAACAAATACTAAAAAGTACGGAACCCTCGGTGCGCGAGTCCGACTCGCACATGGCCGGGTTTTTTTACTTATTATTTAACAGTGGTTAATATACATAGTTGGAATTTTCAGAGATATTTTTTCGTCACAAACCCTAATCTGTTAAACAAAAAGCACTGTTTCTTTTATGCGCCGTGGTAGCTCTGCTACCTAGCTATCGAATTTGACATGAGAGAAAGATCAAGCCTGTTTGAAAGGCAATTTTAACGTTCTACTTATATGGTTATATTGTGTTTATTCCTGAAATTCTTACCCTAAGATCGTAAAATAGACACTGACGGTTTAGGAGTGAATACGAGTATGTACCAAGCTGAAGTCGTGGGCAAAAACTAGCAACACATTCACGCTAACGTTAACTTTTTGTCTAGACACAAAATACCGTAGCCAACAGCTCACTTTCGACCTAAGCTCAGCCAACGGGGCTTGAGGTCACCCGATGTGGGTCAGAGGTGCGATCGGTGGGAGTCATTGTCAATACCATTGTCTGAGTTCAATAGCCGATGGTGATGATCCCAATTAAGATAAGAATGATTTTTGGTTGTAAGCATTTGTAATAACGACCTAGTTATGGTATTTTTTAGTATGAGCTAGAATCGACTTATGATTCTAGCTCAAATGCATATATAACTGTCTTATTTCTGCGATTTGGTAGGCACGGTTTGTGCGCTGCGCTGATTTTTAGTGTTTATTGCGTTTTGAACAACGGTAATGTTCGCTTAAGAAATAAATAAAAAAGAACATAGAAAATCAGTAACTGACTACGAGAAAATTAATATATACTTGCAATACTTGCAATTGCCATGGCTGACCTTATTGATTTAGCCACGACATTCCCTAAGTTAGATATGGTTCAACTTGTTTTCCTCTCCTTTGTTACACTTAACTTTGAAACCGGAGTTTACCTATGGTTATGAAATATAGGAAAAGTTTCGGAGTTCTAAAGAGAACTAACAAGTTGAAAAGGGCCTTATTTTCGTTGCTTTCTAATCCTAAATCTGCTCTTTTGTAAGTGAAATTGGCTACATAAACAAGCCAATAAAAGAATCAGAAACAGGGCCTGTCTAAGTTTCTGTAAAAACAAAATGAATTAGGGGATCGTTTCTACGTTTTGTTGTGTACGTTATTTTTAGGATGTTTGCTACAAATAAATTTAAGTACCTACTTAAATGTCATATAGAAATAGGATGCGAGTCGAGAGAACTGCGTTATCGCTGCATTTTGATGACGATAATTCTACGGTGACAGCAACTTTTATTGAACTTTTAATAGTTTGCAATTGCCATAGCAATTAAAATTGCATTGCAGTCCGTCTTTCTTCCTGACTTATCTTCTATCTCTTGTTTGTTTTGTTTTTAGAATACTTACACAAAGCTTAAAAAATCCTGACCCGTAAAGCCCAAATTGTAACATGCGACCAGAATTATTCTAAAAAGAGGTGTGTTATGTATACTAAAATATAAACTCGATAAACCATCATCGGAACTTATTGAAATTACATATTTCAAGTGAGTGCCAACTAGACCGTTAAGTACCTAATTCGAGGTACGCAATACCGTATTTCTGCTTAAGTATGTATATTTTATGTAAATATAATTGCTACGAATCCTTTTGAATTCATCTTATCCACGCATCTTAAATGCCATTTCTCACTAGATTAAATTATTCGATGCACTATATCAAATTTCATAAACACGGGGTACTAAGCAGTTCACAGTTTACCAATCATCAGTTTAAAATAGAAGTCAATGCTAAAGGTACCCAGTGGGGCGTGGACCGCGTGGAGGGAAATGAATCATATTTTGTTTACTCCACGATAGCGATAACGGAAACAATTGTACTTAATGCTATGGAGATTCAAATAAGTGTATTAATAAATATAACCATGTCAGAGACAGTCAGGATCAAAAGTAACAGGGACAGTTAGCATCAGACTAAGGGTCAAAAGTATCTACCATATTCTAATAGCTTAACAATAATACATGTCTCTGTATGTAGAACAAATAAACGGTAACAGATACTTTAGAACGCGGAGTGTAGAGATGTAGGTACATATTAAAATTAGGAAAATAAAATAATTAAACACTTGCGTTGTTTCAACCGCAGCGCTACTATTGATGCTTGCTGGACAATTGGACATGTATTAAGCAGTGTTGGCCGAAACGTTAATGGTTAAATTTGTACTGGTTAATGGTTAATTGCAATTAACGTTCGGCCAACACTGGTAGTAAGTATCTGTATAGCCAATGTCGGGGATTATGGATGATTTTGCATTAAATTAGAGATTGTCAGCAGAGTATACATATATTAGACGGCCCAGCTCACGCGAATTCGTTTTGTACTCACACTCAGGGGCAGGAAATGCAAATCGTCTGAAATTAAACAAAAATCTTAAAATTAGTTTGCCAATAAACTGATCATTAACCGGACATACCGGAAAGATAAAATAACAATTAGGGTCCAATGCCTTCTGGTCTTTGCCCTTGCTTCCCGTAGCATCATATTTATGTCCAAATACAAGTTCGGTAACCTAATCGTCTGAAATCGTATAAAAATCGTAATATAATGACTAGTTTATTGGTTTGTCAATCAACAGACATACCGGAAAGATAAAATAACAATTATTAGGGTTCAATGCCTTCTGACCTTTGCCCTTGCTTCCCGTCGCGACATATTTACGTCCAAAGATTAATTTGTTCTAATTGACCCACTTGTTGACGATTGGTACCGATAGTAGCTATCGATATTCATATTCATGTGTGACGCAATGTATTAAGTGGTAATAGTGACATAAATTCAGTTCGTTAAGATAAGTCTCTGAATCCAGTTCAAACGGAATCTCAAACTAACAGGCCAATCGATCGTACACTGACATCAGAAAATCAGAATTAGGTATTTAGTCTCGCCCGCGGCAATACATGTACGGATAAGTACGACTGAAATGCACAATAACTAAATAACATGATTCAAATATCATTCTACAGGACATACGTCACAAGAGAACATTATTTTAATCTGCTTAATTTGTTATTGAAAAAAGAAACAAAAGAAAATTTGTTTCTCGTTTCCTAAAAGAAGGTTGCTCCGTATGTCTAGCAAAAGGAACGAAATTTTGTCATAAATCGTTTACCATTATTTCTGTCCCTTTTAATTTTTAATTACAAAATCCACATTGAATATTTCCTTACAACTATGTCTTCAAGATTCAGAAAGCCTTTGTCATAACATAATGGCGGTCCTTAAAATTTTCTTTTGTTTCCGAGCGTGAAAGAAAGTCACGGTCGTCGAATTTTTATTCATACACGACCTTATTACACGTAATTATGGAGGCATGTCGTGTACCATCGTCCAAACAATTCAGTTATTATTCATGGACCCTATTACAGAGGCATAAAGTCTACCAATGGTTAAGAGTAGTGTCAGTATTAGTAGGCACGTTCGCTAAATGACACCCGGAACGGATCCGACAGGAGTTGTGACAAATCAAGGGCAATGCCGAATTATCTGATAGCGGTCAAGTTAGGAAGTAGGGTCCTTGCTGGTACGGACTCAATTGATGTGTATGTGGTTCGGTGAGAACGAATTTAGTAGTATCGGGAATTGGGGAGTGCTGGAACAATGACTGAATTAGGACAGAATTGAAAGTATTGTATCATGTATAACGTAGTCAGTGTTAGAACGCGTCACATTCTTTTTGATCTTCCAGCTAAACAGTCTAAATTGTATTAGTAGATCTTCAGACAAAGATATTTTCATATTTCATCAGTCATAGTCATGTGAAATTTGACAGTTCCGAAAAACTGACAGGCCGATATCGTCCGGCGGACTGATGATAGTCAGTGGGCCCCTTTAGTAAAATATTACCAAATTGTGGTATTTTCTATAAAAAGGGACCTTATTGTCGATGGCGCTTACGCCATTATTAACGACGCTCCGATATAAGAATAAGATAAATACAATGCCGCGCGACTCTGTGCGGCGTAAGCGCCATCGAAAATAAGGTCCCTTTTCATAGAAAATGCCCCAATTATTATTATAACTTTTACCTCACATAAGTACATACCTACATCTTTTGCGAATAAAAAAACGAATAACTGTGCCCAGTCCTAACTATTAGCAGATCGAATTTCCGGCAAACCCATAAAAAGGCAATAAATAGACAGACAGCAGCAACTGCAATTTTACTGCAAGTATTTTCATTATAATACGATCCATAAAAGAGCCCTAAGCGTGTTTATGTCACAGTCTGCTATTAAAAGTGCGGTAGATAACGACATTAGGGCTTAAACTTTAGTCCTTTTGCCATCGCATGCATTAACTAATTATTGACCAGTGATTACCATACGCAGTCTATTTCGAGTCTCCTTATCCAAACATATTTTTACTGTGCTTGTCTGTAGTCTAGTATAACTTGGTACCGAAATACATAAATACCAAGAGTAAACCTGAGATCCCACTTGTAATGTCCCTGTTTAAGGCATTATGACTTACTCGAACAGGTGGGGTGATATTCTAATCGCTTTAGCCCATTTGTTTAAAAGACCAGTTTATACTAGTTTAGCCACTCGTATGACCCTGCAAACCTAGGGGCCTAACCAAGATAGCAATCGTTTGCGCCGTAGCAAACGAAACGGTAATGTCTCTCTATCACTCTTCCATGTAAATGCGACAGAGAGACATTAGGCATCTTGGCCAGGCCCTCTGATGATGATCCCAGTAACTTCATTTGTTTGTGTGATAAGCACACACATTTGTCCTAAGAGCTAAGTCATGGATGTTTTTTATGTTTTTAAATGTTGATCTCGGTCGTCATTTTGGTTTGCGGATACTAGTCTGCTCTCAGCAATAGGAACACGGCCTGTGCACTATACTTTCGCGATCGAAACGGCCAGCATATGCTCTTAGCATAATGAGCGCATAAAATGGATGGCTCCACTGCCAGTAATTGACCTAGTTAGAGAAAAATGCTTTTATAAGCTCGTATGTGAGTTTTTACATTTCGATTGCATTAGTGTGAGCGTAATGATAGTACTGCCTGTAGTGCCTGTGGCTGTGGCTGTCACGTCTGCCTTACCTGTATTAAATTGCGAAGAAATTCTAAAGTGTGTAAAGAGACTATCCTAAATCTTCTACATTTAGTGACGCGGTTAAGGTGTTCAAAACTCATAACGATCTAAACAGAACTTTGTTTTTAGGAGAATAAGAGTGTCTGATAGGACAGGCTATTAATGATGGTGTTAAATGATATTTAATTTTGTTCGCATCGCATAGGCGAATTTAAGGAACTTATATGGTTTTCAGACGAGTCTTCGAGACGTTTAAATTCGTTCGACCTTCATTGAACCCGGTGTAAGGTTTTACAACCCTGGTTAGACTAAAAATGCATAAGTCAGGAAAATGCTAGCTTAATCCACGTATAAAATCTCTCGTCATAAATCCCTGTACAAGTGTACAGTCACCTGCATTAATATGTTACTCTTCGACGGCCGCAAAAATATGTGACACGCTCTTATGGCTCTACAAATGAGATCGTGTCAGATTTTTTACGGCCTACGTTGTGTTTTACGCACGGCTATACATAAAATAGAATGGCTAGATATATTTCAAACATGAGATTTGTTTATATGTAAGTACGAGGTAGTATGTGGGTTTCCAGATTTTGAAAGTACAGATATATTTTTATTTAATTTTGGAAGAGAATTCCAAACATTCGATCGCGACCTCCCAGACTGACGCTAAAATATGAATTTAAATTGTCAAAAAAAAATACACGACATCTGGTAACCTGACTGTGAATATCAGATGGCCAAACAACAATATAATCACATATCAACAATGGTACATAACGGATTGCATTACAATCACACCCGGCGCATTCCCAAAGTGCAAGCGAATCGGGTTCTTAACTAAACCAACTTAACGTGGCCTCGCGACCCGAAAAAAAACTGCCTATCGAAGGGCAAACTGAGACTGGATAATCTGTGCCTTCGTTTCGTTCCCGTTCTGAGGGCGCTTAGAACAAAACCCTGGATATCAAGCGATCGTGTTGTTCGGTCATAAAACTCATAAATGCAGCACGGTTATGCACTGCGCACAGATTGTATCTTGATTCATTTCATTTGAGCGTACTTGGTTTAATTTAAACAATGAAGTTGGTTTGAGAAGCATCGATTTAAAGTTGAGAAGCTTAGGCGGGTTTTAGTTTCACGCGGACCGTCCGTGCGGATCGCTCCGCATCGCCAAATTGTATGAGAAATCTGTCGGACCACTCTAAAACGCTCTCTGAACTTAATGCATATTGGTCCGCCTTAAAAATTGTGTACCTACAATGAACAATTTCGCATTGGTGTAAAATTTAGACTTGCTGCCGTAGTTTAGAATTTAATTAACAGTTTCGCAAACATTTATACAGTCAGCATCAATAGTAACGTATCATGTATAACGTATCATCTATGTGTCAAAAGTATTCTCTAATCTAATAGCTTAACAAAATTAGATTTGTCTCTAGGGCCATAACGCACTAGCGGTTAACAGCAGAAGCGACTAACCGCGCGGCTACCCGCTTTTCCAGTTTAATATGCAACCGCTTGTGACCGTACGCACTTAACCGCCACAAAATTTCAACCGCGGCGGTAGAATAAAGGGCTGCGGGCCGCCATCTTGTTTATACGCACTGGCGATTCAGTGTGCGGCGAGCCGCCGATGTGTCCGTCCACTACAATATTATTTAGCATGTAGATATAGAATAATTTATTAATAATTAAAAATAAAATAAGTAGATTTATTTTTATAGTAAAGCAAGAATTTTGTCAATGGACTCAAGACACCGAGCGGTTGCGCGGTCCAGCCGCTTAACGCGGTGTCATCGCGGTTGGCCGCCATAGCGGTTAGCCGCTACGACAACCGCGTCAGGCGGCTGGCCGCTCAAACGAACCGCCTAAGCGGTCAACCGCTAGTGCGTGCGGGGCCTATGTAGAACAATTACACTGTGGCAGATACTTTTGAACGCAAACTGTAAAGATACATTACTATTTGGAAAGGTATTTGAAGGTGGCAGATACTTTCAGACTTTTATATAAGACAAAAAGATTACGGGATTTGACGACAATGTGAAACTTTTACGTCTATGTCTAACTGAACCACACGTTCAAAAGAAAGCAATTTAGACTCATATTATCCACATCTACTTTCTATGCCAGTACGTGATCACAAGTTTTAATTCCAAAAATTACATAAAATTACCATACCACTATATTTCACAAGCCGGATTTGGCTGAATTCTTAAGTTATTCAACCTGAATGTTAGTATATCCGCACTAGACTATTATATTTGAGCTTTTACGATCCAATTTAAAGTGAATTGGTTATAAAATTAATGTACGTATACTTTAAAATTTGTAGTAAATTCAATCTAGGCCAAGAATAGCGCATTTTCGTTCAAGGGTACTAAGTTCCTATTTAAGTATCCATTGAAGTGGTTCCTTTGGAGTTGGAATCGATATCTAGTCACTAAAAATACTAGAATAGGTACAATGTGTGTTTTACATAAAGCGGCCTTCGTACATAAGTGTAAGTCAGCTCTTGAGGTTACATAGATGAGTTATGCTCATGTAATAATAGTTTTATGATAGACTGAAAGTCAATAAAACTTACGATAAATAGAATATCACTACACCTTATAAAACAAAATCCCCCGCCGCGTCTGTCTGTCTGTTTACGATAAACTCGAAAACTATTGAACGGATTTTCATGCGGTTTTCAACTATCAATAGAGTGATTCTTGAGGAAGGTTTAATATTATAATATTTATAATTTGTTAAGGTCTTGTGTAACCCGTGTGAAGCCGAGCCGGGGCGAGTCGCTAGTTACATTTAAAGCCTAACTTTCGCCTAAACCCTAACGAACTGAACATGGTACATTTAGCTCTAATTGTGGTATCCGGCCAAAGTTCCGGGGTCAAGATAATCTCGCAGCTGCAGCTGATTCAATTTAGAACAAGTATTAACCAATTAGTCGGACAATATGCCTGTCATATTTGAATAATTAAGTGTATATACACCTGGTTTGTTAATTGCGGAGATTACAACACAGGGTTTCTTGATGGCAACACACTGCCTTAGATACTTCGAATTTAGAATAAGTGATATTTATTTAGCGACTCAAAATTTGTATAGTCTTTCCTTTGAAGTTGTAATCGATATCTAGTCGCAAAAAATACTAGAATATTTAGATGTAAATGGGTTTTAGGTAAAGTAGCAGCCTTGTACAGACACGGACTTTAATTGTGCCATTCTCAACCAAAAGGGTACTTATTGTCGGTTGTCAATAAGGCGCTATTTCCATTTAACTTCAATTTGAAATCAACCTTATCGATTAGCGACAATGTGGTACCTTTTGGTTGAAAACGTCACAATTGTTAGCTCTTCTATATAGTAAGCGCCAATAACTTATCAATATTTTGTATCTACTTTAAAAACTAAAATGCTTTAGTTTTCAAATATCGTACTTTTAATATAAACTTCAAAAGTTAGAGAGTTTTTACTACTTCATTAAAACGTACCGTACCGTACGTACGTTATAATGATGGGTAAAGTTGAAGGCACCAGTCCTCAGGGCCCTCCTCCTACTAAATGGTGTGCTCAAATCACTGCACTTATGCAATTAAAACTGCACGAGGCCATGCGCTTGGCGAAGAACCTGATCTTTAACAGAAGGACATGATGTCACGATCCTCCATTGAGGGACCGACTGAAGAAGAAGAAAACTTACCTTATTATTATACCAGCAAATTGTTTACAATTACTTTGTTTATCCCAGAATATTTATTATAAATTATTCCTCTGATATTTACGTTGACGATAACCTCCATGTCCGTGGTATTTTAATCTAAGCATCAAAAGCCATGTTCAATAGAATTACAGGCGAACTAACACAATAGTCACAATGTTATCGCGTATCGACGCCGCCTAAATACTTGGTAATGATTGTTGACGTATCGATATCGAGATTATCTTATCGATCATGTCAATTTAACCCGAGCTTGTAAATCGAACAATACACATAGCATAGGTCGGCCTAAGATATGAATTCTTCCTTTTTGGTATTTATAATAATTAATACTTTTCCTCGGGATCCCTTCATTTTACCGAAAAAAATTTAACCAAATTTCGTTTCCCAACCAAACTACCAACTGCATGCTTGTCAACTCAATCCTTCCCATATAAACATTTGACAAACTTACAATACGACAAATGATCATTTCCCTAACTGTTACTTAGCAACTTTTATAACACCAACTGTTTTTTTTTTCCCAAATGTTTTACTTGGACTATAAATGTTTGCTCTAATTTATTTTTGTCAAATAAATGACTGGACAAAATTATTTTGTCCAAAGATATCTTTACTCAAAAAATGTTTGTTCAAATAACTGTATTGCAAAACTACTACTTGACAAATTATGTCTATCCAAAACTTTGTGTTATAAAAAATGTGTAAACAGTAAACTTAAGTAGCAGAGTCAAGATAGGTGCGACGCGGAGCGAAGCGAGGAGCAGTGTGTTAGGTTGACCGCGATCAAACAGAACGGACATGTTATTGTACCTACTATTGTTAGTTACAACTTCACCTATCCTCATAATTATTGATCCTAGAGAAAAATGTTATATAACAAAATACACTTCATTTGATATTTCTTACACGACAAAATAATAAAAATTTGGTGTTATGTTGGCAAAAAAAAATTACACTGAAATTTTCGAAGTCCCAAGAGCGGCCCCCCCTTTGCTATACTCTTACCCCTTAATGTCTAAACAATATATCTATCTACATAAAAATTATATTTCGCAAGTAGCAAATTAAAAATGAAATATATTATTTGCTAATTCGTCAAGTGGACGAAAACTAGAGCATGGCTGGAAACTAGCGCAATGACCCTAAGTAATTGACAAAATACAATAGTTTGTCACGTTTTGTTTTTGTTCTTATACTCTTTGGTAAGTACTCATTTCGAGTAATTAAAATATGGTAAAATAAAAATTGGCAAAAAAAATTTTTTTTACTGATACATTTGTCATGTTTTGTTATGGTTTTTGTATTCTTTGGCAATGGCAACTAATCATTTCGAGTAATTAAAATTTGGTAAAATAAATGTTGCTAAAGTAAGGAAATGTCAAAATATTTTTTTGGATAACGTTCTTTTGGGAAATATTTATATGCGACATGTTAAGTTGGGAAATGATTAGTTGGGTTTTAAATTTTTGGGAAAGATAGTTTGGGATATGAAAATATGGCAAAAAAATTCGGTAATACGTCAGTGACCACTTTTCCTCATAATTCATAATTCTCATAAAACAAACTTGGTGCTTCCGCGTAAAGTTCAATGGCCAGTGTCGTCTAATTCACCTAAACTAAAGTGATGAACGGAGAACGAGTCTAACCTAGTCAACCTAGTCACATGTTGAACGCTAATACTAAAATGTGAGTTATGCTTGCCTAAACTGTTAGCATAATATAGCGTTTTATGGCAAAAAAAAGTCCAACCGTTTTCTGATCTCAGAATTTTATTCCGAGAAGGATTAGAGGATTTTTTTTAAATAAAATCATTGGATCAGGGGTCGTAGCACGGTACGCTTATCACAAGCTTATCACCATGCCTGTCACGTTCTAACAAGTATGTAAGTGCGAAAGTGACGGACTTAGTGATAGGGGAACCATGCTGCGCGGGCTGAAATGCCATGCTGTCAACATACCAGACCCTAAACTGGTTTTAAATACTAAAATCTGCACTGTCCTTAAATTTGTTAAAATTATCAACAATAAACCGCAGTAAAAAAATATCAGCGTACTTTTGGGCCATTCTGTATAACATTTAGATAATATAAAATAACTGTACCTATTCTTCCCTGTCCCAAATGACTTCGCTACCTACTCCACGCCATAATACGATTACTTACCACGCTGTAAAATTACAATTTTCATAAGCAGATTGCTATTGTACAAGCCTGCATTACTAAACCAAGTTAACTGTTAAGCTGCCAACTCAACTGCCAGGAATTAACCCTTATCCTGTCCAGGCCGGTTATATGAAGCCTACCTCATTTTAATTAGGTCTAAATTTTTTTTATCTAGTTTATATGTATAGAGGCTTTGGACACTCTAGGTAAACATGTCAGCCTCACAGGTGCTTTCATAGTTCCCTACTCAAGGGAGAGGTCAATAAAGTGGTAAACACTGATTGCTTTGTCCGATATAGGCTCTGCCAACCAACAATTGATCTGTCCATTGTGCATGGAGCCCGGACTACCAAAAAATCTTTTTCTCAAGTCCGAATTCCGGACGCATTCCAACAACACGTGAGACAAGTCTTCTGACAGTTTACACATAGTGGTGACGATTTAACACCCATCATGCACAGAAACTTGTTTGTAGGGATGTGTCCGGACCGGACTCGGAAAGCTGAGACTAACACTTTTCTAGCCAGGTTGGCAGAATCAAACCAGGGTATCCACAAGGGTCTATCTTGGATTGTTCTGTACCAGATTCCAACACCCCTTGATAAAGCTTGTTCTCCAAAATGGTATTCCCATTTCTGTAAACATCTTTTTTAATTCTGGGAATTACTTCACTTGAATATGGTCTAGAATCGAGTACAGAGCCATCCATTACAGCGGTTTTAGCAAGCTTAGGTCTAATTTTAAACATGAAAAATGTGTCTTAAGAGGAACTCATAAGGTTGCTTTTGAAAAATGTTTCGGGTGAAATATTAAGTTCAGAATTTGCAGGTGAGACTAATGGATGGATATTAATAGTGGCGCGTTTAGTTTTACAAGAGAGAATAATAAATTAGCTATTGTGACACGGCCCTTATTAGGGTCAAGGGTTTTTAGTTATTTAGCTGTAACGTTTGAAAGGAAATATCACGGTAGATAGAAATGGACTTACTTGATTTTTTATGCATCCATCTGTAAAACCGAAATATCATCTCACATCCTGTCATTTTTAGCACTTTTTATTTGAAATTTGTAATAATCGTTTCTTTACAAGCAATTTAAAAACCGGACAAGTGCGAGTCGGACTCACCCACCGAGGGTTCCGTAATAGGTTCCCGTTTTTACCCTACGGAACCCTAAAAAGCAAGTATGGTTAACATACGAGTACCTTTTCGTTCCGTAAGTCCGTAAGCTACTAAGAACTTTTAACGTATAAATAAGATTTTTAATTATGTATGAAACGGCCCAGTCATGTACGACAATTAGATACTAATAGCTTTAATTAGATATAGATTGTAGGGAGAATATATATTATCATTAAAGAATTAACTCGATAAACCCCTGCCTGTCTGTTACCTCCTCACGCTTAAACCTATGTTGTTGAAATATAGCCTATGTAAGTACCTATATAGATAGCTTGAATTTCGGGCAAGGGCATAGGATAGTTTTTATCACGTAAATAATCGTACTACTCAGACGAAGTCGCGGGCAGAAGCTAGTGAAAAATAATATACTTCACATGTCATAACCTAGTTATGCAGCTCATTTGATACCGCGAAATGGACAATGACAGCTGGAATCGATACCGGTATCGATTTGCAGATTAGGTATTCAGGTCTTTCGTGATTGATTCGTGACACATTAGTGGCGTGTCAATCCGTTTGATTCGTTCAGGCGGCGTCGATAATAGGGTTGTGTAAATGAGTCGCTAATTATGTATCAATTAATTCGATTATTCGTCGATAATTAAGACTGAATCGATGGATGGAGTTCTGTCTTTAAGTACTAACAGCAAAACTCTGAATTGTAAATCGGTTGATCTTATGTCTTTATAAAGTTTACAAATTGTTGGTTAACAGTGTACCCTGTACTTACACTTTTATAATCCCTGTAAATTATGCCATTCCACGCTTCATATACAGAAATAGGTAGAGCATTGGGGTAACTTCGAAAGCGGGGTCATTTTGAAAATGGTACTTATCTTTTACCAGAAGCGGTTAATACTTCAGCAACACTTACGCAGCGCTTACCAAGGCATCTTGCTTACTGTTGCTATTTACAAAATTACCCCGCATTCCTAATGTAACATCATATATTGGGAATAGTTAATATTAAAAAGTAATTTTCTTTTTTCAAAGAGGATTGTTAGTTTGGCTAAGCTAACGTAAGACAGAATAACTTTCGCGTTTATCAAAATTTTAGTTTTTAATGTGTCTGTCGGGTGTTTAAAAGAATAACTACTTAGATCGGATTATGCAGGTATTCCGTTTTGGATGAAATCATTTTTGTCGAGATTGAAATATCGAAATTGAAAATTTGTTACACCAGCTCACAGCAGTTTCCCGCTAAAACTAAGCTGGCTGCAGACTGCAGTACTGAATGAATAAATTATTACCCTCTATCCTCAAATGGCTCATATAACGCGAAACTTGTTTGAAGAGCGGGGATTCAGTGAATATTCCTGCGGTAGTCTGCCTAAATCTAGGAACACCCACGATGAATTATAAATAGATCCTACATAGTAATTTGGAGCTGGTATAATGCTGTAATAATGGGCAGTTGGTGTACAAAGAGTATAATTTAGTTTGACGGATAGATAATGTAGATAATGATTAGTTTATAGGCCTGGTAGTTTTAAATTTGCAAGCTAATGTGCTATCTTTCTATGGCCAAATTACCTTGTTAACTACCTATCAACAAAATTGGACATTAGCGAGAAAAAACATTTCATATGACGTGAAAAACTCGGAAAACCTGTTTACAATTTTTTTTTCTATAAATTCCCAAAAATGTCGTCTTTTTCATCCAGGCCACAGACATACCTAGTTAATTGATACCTCATTTATCAAAATCGGCTCAGTGGCTATGCCACTGGCGATTTTTAATGATGTCAAACTTTGCACATGCTTCACTCGTACAGTCAATTTCTAAAATCGATAAGAAATAGATAATAAACAAACTGCATATCAAAATACCTTCATTTCACAGAAAATTATAACGGAACGGCTTCATAATAGAATGCTCGAATGGAATAATTGCCAAGGTGTAATTTTGAGGACCCGTCATGTTCATAAACAAATAATTTTACATTTTTAACAAGTACAAATTAAAAAGTTAAACAATTGTCAGTAAACCAACAGAACCTAGACCTGATTGTAATGGGAAAAGCTCTTATAATAAAATTATAATATGTAATTTTGCCTATACTATACACCCCACTGCTAGGCTATAGCTCCTCTCATGCGCGAGAGGGTTTGGGCTATAGTCCCCACTTTGTCCCAAGGCGGGTAGGACCTTTGAATATGTTGTTGGATGTATGCAGGTTTCCTCATGATATATTCCTTCACTGAAAAGCTAGTGGTAAATATCAAGTGATATTCCGTACATACCCCGTTATCCGTATCCATATTCCGTTAGTTGTAAGTAATACATATTTCTACGCCGATAGAGGCAGAATATGACGCACTTATTGTAATTTGACCATCTTTGTACCGTATTCTATGAAATAAACATTTGTATTTATTTGTATAAGTTCCGAAAAACTCATTGGTATGACCAGGATTTGAACCCGCGACACCCGGCCACCACTGCTTGGAAATGGAGAAAGCTCTAAACACTAATATATTGCATGCATGGCACTATTAATTTTATAACAATATAAATCAAGATGCATACAAACAATGTTGCATTGTATGCTATCAAGAATCCTTTCAGGAAGTTATGATAACATTATTATACACATAATGCTCCTGTATTGTTTACTAATTGTACCTAGGTATAGTTTAATAGCATGTCTGCTATTATATGTATAGTGGTACTACTTAATTATATTCTAGCAACCACAGTAATTATGGTTGCCAATGCTGCCAACTTGCCATCAACAAACACGTCTAAAAATATTTTTATTACAATTTTTTTTATTTTTTTTTATTTAGGTAAACAAACAATTATTGGTGGATAATAATGAAATGGTCTCAGTTTTATTTGGAAAATTAATAATCCTACCCAGAGGCTTTTAAACTAGGACAAGTTCAGGGAAACCAGGATGGTTGTGCTTTAGAGTATTGTAACAAAACTAGAGTTTTGAATGATTCACGGTTAGTTTCACTAGACTTATATTGACCGGGATATAGACCGTGATTACCTTTTGTATTATTTGTGAGCTCCCGATATTTCGACGCAGTTACATGCATCATGTTCACGGGTGACACCCGGTCAATATAAGTCTAGTGTAACAAAACTATTAAACATTACAGTAAAGAAATTAGATTTTTTGTGCTACTTTATACCCTGTCACAATGTGAAAGCCATTAGAGAAATAAAAAATAATTAGAGAGCTCATATTATTGTCACTGTGACAAAGTACAAAGACTATGAAGTGGTACAGATATCATATCGTCAGGGATAGTGCAATACCGTGTAACTAACAAATGCAGTAAGATCCAATTTTTTTATTACATTGTTTGAATTTAGAACTCTATCGACTTTGTTAGTTGGATTGTAACGAAACTTTGCATATACAATGATATGAGGTATATCTAGGTCTGTAATTAGTTTATGTAGCCCCAGTTTTTAAAACAAATGAAATAGAGCAAAAACATGTTTTGTATGAAAAACTGTATTTTTTTACTATAGTATCTTCTGAAGCTACATAAACTAGTTACAGACCTAGATATACCTTTTAGATATAACGTTTACATTTTAAAATGAGAGCGTAACTACGTTTGTATGGAGAACCAAGCTTGCCGGGGACTCTTAAGATTTAAACATAATAACATTTATGAAAGTTATGTTTTGAAGAAAGCCTAAGCAAATAATTTAGCCAAAGACATTTTTCATCTATATTTATATAATGTTGTAAAAATTACAAATATCTTATAATATCCAATTTTCCATGTCCAATATAAATTAAAACTTTTGAGATCAATAGCAAATCAGGTTTTGCAAGTTGCTGTAAATGTAATACTATTATTATGCGGAATGCATAATTATTATCCATAACTGGTTATTTGAGGCATCCCGTGAGAACTGTACTGCTACTGACATTTTAAAGTAACTCTACTGCTACTGACATTTTAAAGTAACACTGTAAGTTAGGTGACAATGCAATATTATGGTACCATCTAGCTGATGTAATGATTTAGACTGGAGGTGACCCTAGGGCTTGTTCGAATTGTCGCAATGACTATTAGTTGACTGTTGAAAACAAAGTACAGTCAGTAATAAAAGTGTTGTATCAAAAATGTACTTTTGATAAAAAAACATTTGGAAGCGTCTGATTATAGTATTTTACTTTCTTATTCTTAAAAAGTAGCAAACCCCTAATTTTGAGTCGCTAACAAACAAATGTCAAAATGACAAGTTAGATTTGACACATGTTTATAAATTACACGATTAGAATATATTACAAATGTTTTTTTTTTACTGAAAATAAAATAAATAAAACAAAACCCGAACCATAAAAACTATTGTCTGTTACCTCAATAGGTATGGTTATGGATTGATTGTGTTAAAGACATTCAATAAAGTTTAGAGGGTTTTTACTACATGGGCTGTATTATTAACACATTCACTGCCAAGAACCCGCTGCGTGGGTTCATTTTGTATTGGAAATGGGGCGCTTGGCACGGAAAGTGTTAACTGAGTAATTATTCAACAAAACAAGTATTTACCATCAGTTAATCACCAGAAGTGCTTTTAAATTCACATATTTTTAATTTACTATGACACCTATAATGAGTGTTACTAATGCTTTGTTAGTAAACATTCTTCAAAGTCCATTAACTGGGTATAACACTCGAGTACGTAGACCAGTTGTATGAGTCAGACCATTTAAGCCGAGATTTCATTACCTCCTGACCGTATGACTCAGCTCACTAAACTAATAAACAAAGGATAAAATGTCAATTTATCTCATTCCTCGTACTACTTGATAAGCGCATTATTGTTGTTGTATTGGCGTACAGCCATTGGCACGTAAATCATGCACAGGCATTGTGTTGTGTGAAACAAGGAAGTAGATATGCACTGATACATGCAATTAGCCCTTATTACCTTGATATGTTCACGAACGATGCATGACGTAGGTATTTAGCGTGTTGTGAGTAAAGTTATCACGTACTAAATAACTTCGACTTAACGAAAACAATGGAACGTTCTCAAAGTTCTAGTTATACGAATATCGAACTTGACCACTGACAGTCATTGTCAGTCATTGATAAAACATCCGGCCGGAACGAAAAACACTTGGAAAATGCGAATTAGCCAGCTTTTGCTTTATAATCAATGCAATACAACACAAGATAAAAAAAGAAATCGCAATAAATGATCGTTCAAATATAGAAACACCTTCACTTACGTTTTTTTAACACCGCGAACTCTTGTGCACTTTATTACACTGTCCAGTTTTAACACATGTTTTAATTAAGTTTGATGAAAATCACTGCTGCGTGAAATTACGATTGTATTTTGCGACAGAAAACAATGGAATAGAAAAGAAAAGACGTGTGTGGGCTGGTAGTGGTTGGATGAAATTCTTCCGCTGTCTGCTGTCGCTGTCGGTCGGTCGACTGTCAGTTTTCTGTCGATCGGTAGATGGCGCGCAATGACAAATCACCATAGACAACTACAGTATTAAGCGAGACCCGATTTAATTCTCCCATTCACTGCAAATGAATCAGCTGTCAAAAAGATAAAATGGCTAAATTCTATTTTATTATGTTCGTTTCAAAAGAGGTTTTGATATTATAAATTGAAAGAATTATAAACTTTAAGCATAAGAAACTGGTAATACTAACTTTAAGATTTCAGTCTAATTTTATCTCTTTTAATTTATTATCGTAGGCAAGTATGAAGACATACTTGAATATTATTTCTAATGAAAAAAAAAAACCGTATGTTTCTAAAACAATTATATTATAATTTTAGTGTGTAATGATATAATTAGTTGACACTGTCAATTTTCGCCATAGTAGAAATCACCGTGGCAGAATACAATTTTCCATAGTTCACTGAAAAAAATAAGATTGGGTCTCGAATAATACTATAAACTCCGCTGATTCTCTTCGCAGCGCCATCTAGCACAACATTGAGAAAGCGCATAGCTTTCCGTCTCACTCGCTCTCATGAGCTCCGCGCGGCCGAACGGTTCAATGACTCTACCGACCAGTTTCTATTTTCTCTCTGGTTCTGTCGTCGGGTCGGCCTGCAAGCCGCAAGGGGTCTTTGTTTGCGTTTCACGTTCGCGTCGCACGGTATAGTCAGCGGCCGCGGCTCCATCGTATCGTATCCGAGACGGAATGTGCCCTCATAAGTGGAAGTACGGGTCTCGCTCCTCTCGGTGTATGTGAGATGTGGTACAGAGTGCCGGAGTGGCGCCGTCGTCGAGTGCAAGCTGTGGCGGTGCAAGTGCAGTGAAGTGCAGTGTGCGTGGTGCGTGCGCGTGCAGCGAGCGGCTCGGCCCGGCCACGGCGAGCGAGCGCGGAGGCGGAGGCGGCGGTGGCGGGACCCGCGCGGCCATGACTGGTGACATGCCTCTGGGGAGCGCGCACGCGTTCGGGCGGGCGCTACTGCGAGACGGGGCGCTGCCGCCGCTGGAGCCCGGGCCGCCGGCGCCGCCCGCTACAGCCGCGCAGCCGCCTGACAAGCGGCCGCCGGCGGCAGCGGCCAGCCCCGAACAGGTCATGAAACTCTACATGAACAAACTGACCCCTTACGAACACCGCGAGATATTCGATTACCCCCAAGTGTACTTCATAGGCGCCAATGCGAAGAAGCGCCCGGGACTGGTGGGCTTCCCGAACAATTGTGAATACGACAACGAACAGGGCTCTTACATACACATCCCGCACGATCACATCGCGTACCGGTACGAGGTGTTGAAGGTGATCGGGAAGGGCAGCTTCGGCCAGGTGATGAAGGCCTACGATCACAAGAAGAGAGAGAACTGCGCGCTGAAGATGGTGCGCAACGAGAAACGCTTCCACAGACAGGCTCAGGAGGAGATTCGCATACTGGAGCACCTCAGAGAGCAAGATAAAGACAACACAATGAACGTTATCCATATGTTCGATTCCTTCACCTTCCGCAACCACACTTGCATCACATTCGAGCTGCTCTCGATAAACTTATACGAGTTGATACGAAAAAACAAGTTCCAAGGTTTTTCCTTGCAGCTCGTCCGCAAGTTCTCGCACAGTCTCCTGCAGTGTCTTCATGCTCTAAACAAGAACAGGATCATACACTGCGACATGAAGCCCGAGAACGTTCTGCTGAAGCAACAGGGACGCTCCGGAATCAAGGTTAGTAAACATCAAAACAATAGACAAAATTGCTTTCTTTTTACAACATTTTAATGGGCCGAGGGTCCGCCTACGTCCCTGCGGCCTAAATCAATACGCTTTATTTTATGAACACCTGCATTTGGGGTGCGTGCGATCGCGATCAGCTGGCCGCACGCCACACCCGCCCGCCCGACATCACATAACATAACCTATAACTGTTACGAACAGCGAGATGAAACAGACTTCGTAACTCGGATTACATTCAATAACATTTGCGTACACTTTAGTTACACTCGGAGAAACGTGTCCGCATTGTGATAAGGTTTTATTACGTATCTTATTGCTGCGATGGGCCGATAAACGTTATCTCAACGGTCGAGTCGCCCGAACTCACGTTCTATTTTCAAACGGCCCGATACATTCGGTAACTCTGTCTCTCCCCATGTGATGTGTTGCTATTTACGTCAACACATCCGCGTAGACGTTTAAAAACAAAGTTTAACAAATGAAACGCGACCCAATGTCATTGTTGCTGCAATTAACGAAATGAACGCAAAAACTTGAGCCTTGACGTTCACCAGGTAATTTTGTTAACAAAAAATTTCACCTTAACTATGATGAGACCTGAAACTATTAATTTATTTTTAGTAATTGCCTGTTCTTGTTTTGTATAAATTAACTTTTTAGCTTTAACTAGTTTTAAGACATTGCTACGCCCTTGCAGGGTGACCATGTACCAAATCTCTATGTAACACCTTTTATAACCATGGTTTTTTGCATTAAATAAATGAAATGAAATGTTTGAAGTGGCAAAATCCACCAAAAATTAACACGGAGTAGAAATGACGTCAAATGATTATTTGTTTTAATTTGCAATTTCACAGCAATTTTGTTCACCGCGACGATGACATAGTTAAATGACGTTAATTGCTTGCAAAACAAAATGACGTATAAAAAAAATATATTTACCAATTTGTCAATATAAACGCACGTGTTATAAAAATTGGCTTGCGTAGCTGTTAGATTTATACGTGGTCATGTTTATTTAGGTAAGACCTAGATCGCTGTGCGATTCTATGCAACAGGTATCTTCAGTCGATAAGATAAAATGCTTCATTGGGTACTGCTTGTTGCTATGCGCATGCGTCTAACGGGACTAGACACGCCACTTTACTATACTTGGATTTCCTCTCCCATTGTCTAGGTTAACACTTGCCTACTGAGATGACACTGCTTTTATAAGTTTTAAGTTTATCTGTGATTATTAAAAAGTTATCTCGAATACCTTTATAGTCTGTGGTTTCATAATGTGCTTGCTTTACGTGTGTCTTTGTAAAATTTAGTATCTTAATTAAGATGTTACCACTGTGACTAACCGCGCTACTAAGCTCTTTCGCGATAACGGTACATTTTTAAAATACCAGTTTTGAATTGCCTATTTGGACATACAACAACATAAAGTCAGGATAATATGTAATAAAATATGCGATCCGTGTTAGGTGCAATGCACTCTACATTAGAGGCTTTGGCCGTGAGATAAATGCCAGAGCATTTTAATTTTTAAACGACACATCAGGTTTTATCGAATGCGCGGAGGGCCGATAAATTTTTAAAAAGTCCGTTGCGAATGTTGCCATTCGAAAAGGTCATAGACAGTTACAAGTTTTTTTTACTACAAGGGCATTACAGGTCTGCCGCGCACAATATCATGTCAGATCGAAAGCAGTCAACGTTAGCTATTTCTGCCATGCCATGTCGGCATTTTGCCTGTACCTCCGCGATCCGCCTGTCACGCAAGGCTTTAAACATTCAAACTAATACCTGATATGAAAACGCTAGAGGTTTTCATGTCGCGAAATTTAATCCAACACGTTAAACTGTTTCCAGAATGTTACCGATCATTAAGTTGTTTGTTTGACAGACTGGAGTTAGCAATTTATTGCAAAAACTATTGCGTGTCTGTTGATTAGAAACCATCAGAACTGTCTAGAATGGAGACCGTTCTAGCTCGGTAAATACATACTTTATACAAGCCTTAGACAGGAAATTAACTTGACTCGTTAAACTTACTTACTAACTAATATTCAATTAAAGTCGGTTTTCAATTTCATCGACGTCCAGTGGTCACACTAACTAAGCATGGAACGCTTGCAAATTTTAGCAAAAAGCCAAACAACTAAAAACCTAAGATCCATACAGTTCGTATGAAAATAATCACCGAAACCAACACAGAAACAAGGTGTTTTACAAACAGTCGCCGCAGGATATGAACCGGCCTCGAGCGACCACCTGTACTAACTTACCAACCCGTCCCGTTTCATTCCCATTGTATGCACATGCACTAGTCTAAGGTAGTCTTGGGTTCCGTGACAACTGTGTGTAATATTGTGTGTATTTTATACTGGTCCACCTGAGCTTTACATTCGCTCATGGTGGGTAGGCTATTGTAATGACACCCCAGGTAGCTTATAAATAAAACCGGGTCCAGACAGGGTCCCGGCAAAAACTGGCACAACCATAGACAATTCGCGAACTTTTTAAACGGCTAAAACGACAATAACTTAATGATCAAATCAGATAATAAGTTCCGGAGTAAGTGGAACAATTGTGTAGACAAAAAAATGAGTAATTGTTAATTAATAAAGAAGGCTTTTGTTTAATGACGGCAATTTCACTGCAAAGACGGCGGAAGTATTCGTTGATTTATTTGACTCTAAGCTCAGTTTTTTATTATTTATTATTATATACATTTTATCTCTGACACCTATAGACTTTTACATCTCTAAACAATGTTAGTACTTCTGTTTTGTATATTTTTTTATTAGCTTTTTTTGTGTAATTTGACATTTATATTTATGTAATTGTTTTTTTTTTGTAATTTTGGGTTAATTTTATTGTTTGTAAAAATTGACATGTAAAAGTGCCCCTGTGGCCTATTTGCTGAATATTTGAGTGTATATTTTGTCTCTATCACTCGGGAATCGAGATGTTTTTTGACCGGTCTCCAAAAAAGGGAAGTTTCTAAATATGTTCAAGAATTTATTTTATGATGTATTACCATTTACTTAGAAATCCGTTAGCTACACTATAAACAGATTTCATAAATAATACAGTGTAAAGCGACACTCAAGGGACCGGACAAAAAAAGGGTAGCTAAATGGAGAAAAATTAATATTAAAGTAAACCAACTGGAGACAGAAAAACCGACGTTTTATTAAGTGAATCTTTATATCGAGTGACGTTAGATATATGAAGTTTTCGCTGTACAAGTATTTTTCTTAATAAACCCCCAAATAATTTTAAATACCTATTTTCATTCGAAAGTTAAGGTACGAGGTGGAACCGGACCGCAGACGACGTGTCGTCGCGTTACCGTCGTGGCGTCATGTCGCTGTCGCTATGTTACGATTTCGAACCCGATTGCATAACGGCAATACTGATCTGCGGTCGGGCGACAAGTGTCGTCTGCCGCATGCCCTCACGTCGCTAACTTCGTGTCCCTGACTACGAATGGTATTTCATATAAATACATAAAAACCGGTCGTGTCGCCGCGACACGTCGTCTGCTGCTGTCCTCTGCGGTCGGGATCTAACTTGTACCTTTATGCGTGTAATAAGCAAGATATTTTCGCAGTTGTGTACCCACGGGAGAGTTGTGTTAATTTGAGAAGGTTCAGATCAGATTACAAGGTTGTATCTTCTTATTTTCTTTGTTAATTGACACACTTTGAAGCTGCTCGCTCTAGGCGTTTATTTGGCTCGAAAGACCGCTTTGTTTTGAGTTAAGAAATTGGGCGAAGTAAGAATTTTAGGGCGGCTCTACGCTGGCTTTATGATTAGTTTTTTTTTGTGAACGCCAAGACACGATTTCTTCGTTCTCATTTATAATTTGTTGTTTCCAAAATCAAACAATTGTTCATATAACATTACCTACTTAAATTAGAACATTAAGGTGCATTCACACCGCAGTTAACTTTTGTGGAGCAACACTGTCACTGTACAACACGGTAACATTAGATAACTTACCTAGGTACTTACTGTACCTTAAGCAGAAAAGTCTTCGTCGTGCTCCACCACCTCCTGCGGATTCACGTTTTGTGTGCGATCGATCTGGCAAGAAATGCCGCGCTGCGATAGGACTTTATAGCCATCAACGGCGACGCGGGACCTTATAAACCCACAAGCGCCACAAGCATCTACAACAGATGATGTGGCCAATGATGTAAATTTCATTCGATAGCGTGAAGTGACGTACGCGTTTGCGTTAAGCATAGAGTAACTTATAGTAGAGCGGTACTGTCATAGTAAATTTTGTAACCCCAGTAAATTCACTGCCATCTGTCGACACACTTTAAAACTAAAAATGAAGATTTATAAAAATACGATAAAATGTATTTAAATATGGATAAATGATTTTTTTTATTTGCATTAATTATTTTTATGATTTTGACCCATGTTCTTTCACTGATATGCGTTAAAATTGTTAAATAACAAACGAAACCGTCAACGCCATCTATACGACAGTAGGCCAAAGCTAGTAGCGCCCTCTGAACGAGAATCAAATTTTCTTGATTTTCGAGGCACGTTTTTTTCTTAGACTATCCATCTATTACGGAGTTATATCTATCTTTGGCGTTAAGTGTCATTTTGTACGGGATTTTGACTTTCCGAAACGTCCCGCTTCGCGCGCTGTTCAAAATTGCATACACAAATAGACGTAACGCAAACGCGAACGCCCGTCACGCTATCAAATGAAATTCACACTAGGGGTTCCGTTGCATAGTGTTGCTCCACAAAAGTTAACTGCAGTGTAGATGCACCTTTATATGGAATCTGCAATTAATTTGTTTTCGAAATAACTGTTGAATTATCCAGTACTACTCGCATTTCCTCTACAGATTCTCTATTTGAAACCTTCCCTGTAAACAGTATTGCAAACATCCACGAAAGACAAACTCATAAATTTCAAGTACCCACCTCACATCTTGAATAAACATTTAAAGAAAATAATCAAGGTTTATTACAGATGTGTAACGGTAATAAAAAAGAGTAAAGTTATTGCATTTGTGTATAGTCGCCATCAGATATATCGGAATAGCCGAGGTGTTCACAAATATCTGAACAATTCCTCTATTATTAAGACGCTAAAGTACATCAGATATTTTTGAGCATTGGCTGCTCTGATATATCAGATGGCGATAGTCCATTTTTAGGGTTCCATACCCAAAGGGTAAAAACGGGACCCTATTACTAAGACTCCGCTGTCCGTCTGTCTGTCTGTCTATCACCAGGCTGTATCTCATGAACCGTGATAGCTACACAGTTGAAATTTTCACAGATGATGTATTTCTGTTGCCACTATAACAACAAATACTAAAAAGTACGGAACCCTCGGTGCGCGAGTCCGACTCGCACTTGGCCGGTTCTATACGAGATATGAGAGCAGTATGTGGAGCGTATACTATGTATATCTTTTATTTATATTTACTCTAAAGTGTCCCATTACTTAATACAGTTACGCTAAAGATAATGTAAGTCGTGAAGTAACTAATCTCCATTTCATTGCAGTTTTGTAACAATGCCTCTTAATATGAGGTTAAACAAAGTGTTCATATATATTGCATATAACTACACTTAGTCGAGGGTTTTCTATGGCGATGAAAATGAGATAGAAACTTGATATTTATTTTTATTAAATGCTGCTCTGCGCTTTTGGCTTTCGCTACGCTAAGTGCATTTTGCGTAACTCGGGAATCATTTACTTTCCAAGAGAAAATGAAATGTATATATATGTTATAGTTGTACTACCTGAGGCCACCCACCACAACTATCCATTCCGCTAAACGTGAAAACAATTATTTTCATTTATTATTCCAATACACAATTTCATGTTTTCACCTGACTAGGAAAATGCATATCTCTGCTAGCCGCAGCGGGTGGTAAATGCTACTTCACAGCTATGGTGAATTATGTAAAATAGGTTTAATACACCACATGGCCACATGCTAATTGCCAATTGAACCTTTTTTCAATTCCACGGGAATCTTTAAAAACACATGTTTGGATAAACCAATCGCAAGCAGGGAACCATAATGGGCATGATGCCACAGTAAATTGATTAGAATGTTACTAATGATAGTTATCGTAAGCTAGCAATAAAATAATAAACTAGTAATATGACGTGTGAAACGCCGGTTACAAGCTGAATCACTAAACCTGTCAATATTTTACATTTCCGCAACACTGTATGGCTAAAATTGGCTGATACCCAGTTTTTATAAAAACAATCCATACCAATATAGATGCTGTTGTCTTGACAAGAAGATTTAAATTGTAATGTTAGTTATTTCAGTTTTAAAAGATAATTTATTGTCATTGGCGCGATTAGAAATCGGTAAAAATGACGTAAACGTCAAATATTATAATCTTCCCGATCGACACATTATTGTGATCATTTCGTAATGGCAATTATCTGAACAACATTAACTACTAAAAGCTAGATGCAAATGCAGCGTGCATTGTGTGAATCGTGCAGCGATTTCAATGTACTTCATACAAAATGTATGGGAGAATAGCTATACTCACGATGTCCATTTAAATATGATGTGGCCACATAGCGATTGAGTGATACATAGACTAACTATATCTTTCCCTGACTGAAAAAGGAAGTGAAAAATAACAAACTGCTATTCTGAATGTCATAATGTCCGTTTCTCCATTCAAAATTGTTTTTAGTTTTTACCCGCCTATTGTCTATGCGTCGTGATCGTGACGTCACAGTTCCATAGTTCTTTTTAATTAAAGGCCGCAGGGCTATTCTTTTTGTTCCCTTGGACTTGAATTGGCCCATTGGCCGTGGCCTCACCTGTTATCTACCCAATGTCACTCCATTGTCATAAAGCTATCGACAATCTGTCTCCTGCGGGGCTAAGATGGACGGCTGTCTATCATTGGTCACTATACCTGCCACGCTCTAACAAGTACGTAAGTGCGAAAGTGACGCATGATATGACAAGTGACAAAAACGCGACCATGATACCGCTGCAGGTGTCTCTTTGGTTGCTAACTACACAAATGCAATCAATATAAAAGCCGCTTAATGCATGATATGATCACAGGCCTCGTCACAACAGGTGTTTCACCTCGCTATAAGTACCTCTGCAGGATTCCTAGCATTACGTATGTGCAATGAATCGGTACTTTATAGACTTCCTATGGCTGATTAGCAGGAAACGGTCATTACTCAAGCGTTTAAAACATTCAGATACCATGACATACCATTGAAAAGGACATATGCTAGTGAAGCTGATTAAAAAAGGGTTTTACATCTGATGTTACGTTCGCCGAAATATATATAATAAGAAAAATGGCTCGGTATGGGAAATTCGTAAAATAATAGCGAAAACTGGTGCATTTAGGATCTCTTTTCCCTTAACACAATTGGAAAAAACTCGTCGTTATGGCTAAAGAAGTTTGTACGGAAGCTAGAACTAGCCCTGACAGTTATGACCGGTACACACCGTGTAATTATCAAGCTTGATTGATTACTTATAGGATGTATACATGTGTAATTTGCTTTACAATTAGTTGAATCGTTTACAGCATTAAGCGTGGCGAAAGGATTTTAAGTTACTGGTTTGTGTACGATGCCATTCATTTATTACGTAAGACGCTTTATGCCAGATTTTGACCCCCTCCCTCCCCTATGTAAAAAAAAATAAGAATAGGTGGACCGTCCCCCTGTGTAATCTTAATTTGCTCCTTTTTGTGTACGTAAGAACTATCAAGACTCCCTCCCATCCCCCCAGTAAGAAAAAACTAATTTTATGTTGCTGGATTCGTCGATCTATTAACTCAAAACAAAAACGGCCGTTTTAACTTCAGACGCATAGATTAACGAATCCAGCAACGTAAAAACTATTATAATGTATTCAAAATGTACTTAAATACAAAATACAGTACGTAGCGGCCCCCTTTTTTAAATATTTATCGTTAAATTTAAATAATCACAATTATTTAGCAGTGGCGCTAGTCAACATGTTGATGGGCTCTTAAAGCGACAAAAGAGCTTGATTGGTCTTCCACTCCCCACATTGACCTTATGTCAACAATCAGGGTTTTTACTTTTTACTTTAAACATTGATTGATACCACATCAGTTATCACAGTTCACCTTTTCAACATCAATTACATCAACTATTAAAAAATACCAAACAAATACATCAACATCACTTTCACATTTTCTACTAGGTTTCATCACCTGTTTAAAACGAATTTATTAAAAGTAATTTGTATTTGTTGCAATTAGAACGCAAATTGAGGAGTTACCCACGGGCCTAAGGCGGTTCTCGAATGAATTGAATTTTCAAAGAGCTTCGCTTAACCTATTAAGAAACTTAGGCAACCGGGCTCACAACGTCTTCTAAGTGCGTTACTGATTAATTACATGAACTCCGAGTAGGCATAGTTGAAAGGAATATAAGGATCAAATTATACTAGAAACGGGAAGGAGACGAGTAGGTACAAGAGTTAGATGATGGTTAAGTGATGGACTGATGGATCATTAGAAATGTAAATGTATCCTAAAACGCAGGAATAGGTTATGTTACGATATAATACCGGGTAATATCTGGTAGGGGAAGGGTTCTCCGGAATCAAAAGTCCGCTTGGACCGTGCTCAAATTTTTATTATTTTATTTATACTACGGTACCTTTGATCTCAAACTTATGTACTTACCTTGCATTTGGAGTTCGTCCTTTTTCCCCGCGGATAGTTTAGAAGACCTGCTTGAGATGTTGCGTAAGAAACCAAAAAAAGGATACGACCTATGTAGTAAAAGTTTATACATACATGATACATCTAATACCTAAGTCCCAAAAGGACCTGTTATAATAACGAAGGAAAAAAGATCTATAGGTTCTGATATTCTGTAACTAGGTCCCAAAGGATACTTTGCAAACAGAATCCTAAAAATAAACTACTCTGACCTATGACTTGTTAACATCTGACACATAACTATTTTGTTATTACAAATTATAGAAATAAATTGATGTCAATTTATCAGACATTGTGATTAAGGCGGTTCCCTGAGCCAGAAGGCGAAAAATCTCCTTATATGATCCTGTTTTTCTAAGAGGCGTTGATATTCTTGGACGTGGAAAAAATATATGTAGTTCTTGACTATATTATCTTTAATATCATAGCTTCCGATACACTAATTATGACACTTCGCTCGATACAATTAATTCCCAAAGTAACCTCTAACTCGAACATTTAATCCAACTTTACTCGGTTATTTATTATGTGATACTATAAACAAAAAAGAAGAAAAAACTATGTTAACTTAAATAATAATTTCATAGCTTTCGAATTTCGATATTGTAGGGTAACTCTTTTAAAATAAATAAAAATCGACAAAATTCGATCAAAATTGACACTTGGCGCGCATGATCTTTCCCGTTCTTTCTTGCGAAATGTGACAGAGACAGCGGCAAACCGATGGAACGGCCTTAAGTAACAGAATACGTATAATGTTTCAAAGCAACAAGTAAACTTCACCGTCTTCCTAAAGCGTATTTTCACAGAACAAATCGTCGTCCAAACGTCAAAGAGAACGGTAATTCTAAATCCTTCGATAAAACACTTCTCGGAATCAATTTGAGGAGAATTGAGGAGATCTCGTTCTCAAACAGTTAGACCGGGTACCTACTTTTTACCCAGCATAGGCCTCAAGTTCTTAGGCAAACCATTGTTACAAGACCTAAAGATCCATCAAGTATGGACGATTTATCAATCCTCTTATACTGGATTGAGCTTTCACGATTGGAATACATCAGGAACTTGGCGAGACAAGCCCTTGGGTTGTCGGATAATAATAAGATAAAATTGGGTCATACGCCCGACGACGACTATCGATTTAGACATCTTACACCACTCGTCTGATTGCGGGCGGTTTGTAACCTAACCTTTCTTTTCTTTTGTAACGACAGTTTTGTAAAAGGTTGTAAAACTAAATGGAACGAAAACGAATCAATTTTGTTGGGATTTCAACAAAAGTGTACAAAAGTATTTGTCTAGAAATAAGATAATGAGTATTCCAGCAAAGAGAATATAAACTCAAACGAAGTTTTAGCTTTGACAAATATAAGAAGAAAGTATCCCAAAGTAGAATACAAGTTATACAAGCAAATTGAAGAGATCGAAGTCAAAACAGTAATGCCGGGGTGTGTTCGTCAGTCAGTTATTTTCAAATACGTAATATTTTTCCTATAAGTACAAAAGTCAATGTGATATTTAAATACAAACGATACACTCGTATGTAAACTAATGTTTCTAAATATGGGCATAAGTTATTTTAAACTTAAGCAGGGTCAAAACGAGCCAGAAAATGAATAAAACAGTAGTCTGTAAGTCTGCTATACTTACAGTGTCACACACAGTATGTTTGCGGTTTTTTGTATAAGTAACACTTGTAAAATGATTATTAAACTATGCTAATGATTAATGTAAATAATCGTGCCCCAAAGTACCTCCTATTATGTCTATACAGTAGTCCTTATGACGTGTTTGTTACGTAATACATACTAGTTTAGTTCTACTTCTAACTTGAAATTCAGAGTCATATTTTACTTAATCGCCCAAGCTAGTATTTTAGACCATGAATAAACTAATCTGTCTCGATCGTAGTCTTTCAACAACTGATTTAGGTACGCTAGAACATAATAGATTTCTTTGCTCGCTATAAGAGTAGGTATAAATAAACAAGTTATTGTGACAGGATCAATAGGTCTAGACTTATACAAATGTTATTATTTTTAGAAAATACAGATTGAGTATGTTGGCTATTGTCATTGCTGTCAAGTATATCAAACACAATCATTTATATTTGTATTGCGTGGTTTCGCTTAGAATAGGCGGCAAATCGTGGAGGTGTAATTACGGATAACATTTCTAATAACGAAAATGCTGGTTTTTTACTAATTTAATCAAATTTATTATTTGTTAAAATCATCGTGATTTTAATTGATCGTATTCATCCTCCTCTAGGGAAAACTGAAAATCGTAATCAGTCACAAAATATTCATTATTATACTTATTAGACATCTTTTGTGAAATTTTGTTGGTTTTTCTTGACAAGACACAGACATATTAAATATATTGCCAACGCAAGCTCCTGACGACACTCATCGGTACGGACGGAGTGAAACATGTCGAGCGTTCTTCGACTTAAAATACGTGTGATCCGTTTTTAATATATTTAACTAAAGGTAATTTTGACATTAGAATATAAAAGCAAGCGAAAGAGATATGTCAGGAATGTCAGGATCGTAGCAAGTGGAAATCCGTGGTCTCTGCCTACCCCTCCGGGAAATAGGCGTTATAATATGTATGTATGTATGTGCAGAATAGAAAATACATGGCACGGGTTTATTTTTAAATTGCATTTATTTGTGTAAAGCTCCATAGCTATATACACACGATGCAAGTAAAAATACTAGTGACGGTGCCTGGCCGCACGAACGCAAACGAATTGGATGGTTCGACATAAAACTGTCAACGCCATTTTACATTTAAAATTCTAATGCACAATTTTTACATACTCTTTTAAAGAACTTTCGAAGTTATCCCTATGCACCTTACTTTGCGTATTTACGCCTGTTTGCATACGCGGAGCCCTTTAAACGCCGCATAATCGGGCCGCGCAAGCTGCCCTGTGACCTAATTACGGCAATTCTCTCGCTGCCTGCACGTGACGCGTTCAAATTAGAATTTAACTAGTTCTCGACCGTCCGATGCATGCGTTTTAATTTGCAGGCGTATCTTGATGGAGCGATTTCACAATCAATACATGAGGTTCTGTAAAATAAATCGCATGGCTGTTTCATTCGAAGTTGGTCTGACACTGCCTCGTGCGTAGCATTAAGACAGCACGAGTTCCGTGGACATATATTTTTTATTTATTTTGGCTAAGCTTATATGTACAATTGTACATAGATACACAGGGATGACAATGACATTATGCTCCTATGGTCTGAGACCTGCTTGTTTAAATTGGCCATGGCAAACGCGCTTTTACCTCACGAGGAAACTAAAACTTCACTGATAATATAATTAAAAAATCAAAATTGAAATCTAGATACGTTTCAACGTTTGAGATATTTGTAATTAGATCTAGAAACACTTGAAACGAAAGACTTGAGTTCAATTTCTTTTAATTAATGTTGTTTCTTAAGAGGAACGTTGCTCAGAATCAGAAAGTACTCCAATTTAATCTCCAAGGCAGATAAAGTAAACATGATTGGATTTTAACATGAATGGTAAGAATTAAATCATGTATGCTTTAGATTCTTATCTCTGTGCACGACTGTGGCGCCGCCCTGGTGAGTATGAGACATTCATTATCAGTTAAAAACTGTCAATTGGTAAGAAGATGGCCCATGAAAGTTCACATTTTTCCCACGCCGTGGCTTATCGTCGTTTCTATTTCCCACATCACGCAATTCTCAATCTGCCTTTCTGCATCCTGAATCCTCACGGAAATTAATAATATCCCTTTAATTCCGAACCGTAGCCTCTAATAAACCTTTATTTATGTCTCAGGATCCTATCATTAGTCCATCAACCCAGACGTTTATGTGATGCTTAGGTACATAGTTAAAGCACGAAACTTATAAAACTTCTTTTTAGGCGAGCTTAATCCCAAGTTTCACTATTAGTTGCGTCTAGTTTCCAGGGAAACTTCTAAAGGCTTCAAGTGCCTTCCACTCGGAGATGTAGCCTTATTCCAGAGCGTAACTGTCGCAAAACTTGAAGAACTATTAACATTAAGCGAGTTTCAACAACGCTACTTAGGACGCAATCTTCATGAAAGTTTAATTATTTTATAGAATAGTTTTGTTTTCGTTAAATCTTAGCATAGCGTAAAATACCATTTAAGATTTCTATATACAGAACTGTTATACAACTCAAGGGCAAACATTTCTCCTCAGTTGTAATTGGTTTCTGGTGCAATCCATGTTTTTTCAGTTCATTGTTCATTATCAGTATTTAGTACCTACTTGTCCTAAATTAACTGTAATAAGTATTAATCAAAATGAATTCCTCCAAATTAAAATACCTTCAAACGCTTTCTGCGTGGCTCTATAATTTTAACTTTTCATTAGCATTGCAGGTGTCATCAGTCTGTCTTAACTTGATTATAACTGCTAAGTTCCGTTAAAAGTCTCGGAATGAGGCTCCTAGCATCTCGACCCTCTATTGCGTGCTTGGCAGTCGCTTGTTCAGTCATCTTTAAGCCTTTTGCATATAAAACTACTAAGTAAAGCCAGGAATATTGACTGGAAGATTCAATTTCCTGATCGCTACGTTGAACTTTGTTCATATCGATATTTATACAACGGAGTTAAGCACACACACACTCTTGAACTCTCAATATGCCAAGAAAAGCTTGTTTAAACTTCAGTGCACCATCTTCCTACTGGTGTCAAATATCTTCAGTATAAATACAAATATACAAAAATTTATTTCGTTACCAGGCATAGATGAAATATAGGATAAAACAATCGGTTTCACTTACAAATATGACAATTTGGTTAGCAGTAGCCCTCACACTAGGTCAAGCCTGTGTCGTGAGGACTAGGAAATTCAGTAGATTTAATAAGATGCTGCGAAAAATACAGATAAAATCCTGTTATTCTCTCTTGTCTTACAAGAGATGAACTAGCTCACGACTTCGCCTCCGTCTGATCTCTTATGGCGTTACTCTTAAACTTATATCAAACCTAACAAGGATAACACGCCGTTGATAATCGTTTGTCCCTATCTTACATTAAAGTTCCAACCCAGAGGGGAAACTAGGCCTTATTGGGATTAGTCCGGTTTCCAAACGATGTTTTCCTTCACCGAAAAGCAACTGGTAAATATCAAATGATATTTCGTACATAAGTTCCGAAAAACTCATTGGTACGAGCCGGGGTTTGAACCCGCGACCTCCGGATTGAAAGTCGCACGCTCTTACCGCTAGGCCACCAGCGCTTCAACTTTCGTTTTACTAAGTTTTATAGATAAAGAAGTTAGCATTAGATGAAGAAACTCACTCAAATCCTGTCAGATATCTGAGGAGTGTCTTTTCAGAAGTGTTTTTTCATAGAGAAATAAACCCTTTTGAAAAGACACTCCTCATCTGTCCGAACGCATAGTATTAAATAACACAGTTTAGCATAGCATAGTTTAACTCGCCTAGTGATTTATTTATCGGGCGAGTCGCGAAAACGCACAATCTTATTAGGTCACTGTATACACAAATATCTACACGTCAAGTGGCTCTCTCTAAGTGCGTACTACATTGTCGGGAGCGGCACAGATAGGAGTTTGTGAACAGCGGTCCTGTATCGTGTTGTATTAGGAAATTCATAAATTTTGTCGTCGGGTAATGTCATTTGGGCGGAATCGGCAATCGGCAAAATTTATTATAAAAAAAGCTTAAACAGTTCTATGATAAATATTGATAATTGTAGATCCACGTTTATTTTTATATGATACTGGTTGAGGTTGATATAAGAACAAGTATTTCATCATTCACGACAAAATTCATGAAACTAGCCTCCCCAAAAGACTAATACTGTGGCAAAGATACTCGTAAATAAATTAACGTTAGTTTCTCAGATCTTTGTTGAATATAACAAAATATAATATCTAGCACATTTTTCAGCTTGAAGATTACAAAAAATAATTAGTTTTGGTATAACAGAATACACTACTACTACATTTTTTCGAGGCATGCTTTATTTTACCGTCGACAATACAAAACCACAACCCGATATCACATGCCGATATCTGCCCTCAGCGGAACTGCAATAAAAAGTCTAAATACCTATTTCAACTGTGGCGTGCGTAAGTAGGTCAGCGACAGTGTGACGGGAGCAGGCGGGATCGATACTACGCAGGAGATATTGAGAGTAAACTAAGGTTCTTGCACTCTGTAGTCTCTTTACAATTTACGCCCTTGTCACACTAACTAAACGTCAGTTTTTTACTCACCCTCAGGTGCCAGTCTGTCGCGTTTTTATTGTTTGTTTTGAGGGATCGAAAGGGGAGCAATGGAAAGTTTTAAGTGAAATCGTAGCCGGTGGCTGCTTTTATTTGATAATTAAAACGTCTGACTCATTGGAATTAAACATTTCGTAGAATCTCCATATAAGAACTAAAGTCGCTGTAATAACTCCAAATTATTGAGATGTTAATCGCACTCGTTCTTATGTAAATTTCTCTGAAAACCCTATATAGTCAGACCTTGAACGACAAAATGCACAAATATAGTAACTGAACCCGCTAGTCAAGTTTCCAGTTTCGCAATGACAGATTTACAATCATTTTCTCAGTTGAAAGTGGCGATGGAAGGTAGGTACAATTTACCATCGCTTTTATCCAATCGGTAAATGCAGGCTATTAGATATAAATAGAGATGTAGTTATTGCTAAACCGGATCATCCTATGATGTCAGCATTGAACAAGACTAACGGCTTCTGAGTTACTAAGGCACATTTCTGAGGGGGATACACAGCTTCTCTTTTATTAAACTACTGGTTGTGCCTGGGGCCCGCCTACGTGGCACTTTATATGTGTCGTTTACCTGTCCTTGCCTCAAAGGGAATTTAATAGCATAAACTAGCCTTCACTTAATTAAAAAAATATCTAACTTTGCTTAGTAATTAAGCCATGAAAAGGTTACATGCAGAATATTAGTATACAGATGGCACAATGGCCTACGTAATGAACCTTGAAAATAACAATTTGAGCCACTTACTCAAGTTACTGCAATAATCGCTTTCTCGCGAAATTCTATCTCCAAATTAGATTAGCCGGAGCCAAAATTGCAGGCCCACAGCAATCGGGGTAAGTGGTCAAGTATCAACTATCCAGAGACCGGAATTTAGGCACAAGTGTTCTCTTCCCAGCCTGCCTGCTAAAGCTGCCGTGTTGTGGTTTAAAGCAAAAGAGGACAGACTACACGTTTACTTTTGAAAAAAAGATACCAGCGGTTCTTGCCGGTTTTTCTAAGAGCGCAAATAATATAAAGACGAGCGAGAATCTCACTGAGATATATTAGCAAAATAAATATTTGGTTTTGTACTTTTACGGGTCTCCGAACCATCCGAAGGCATGTCACACTGCTTTAGTTGTTCTTTACTGGGAAAACAAAAGCAATATAAGTAAAATTATACAGTCTAATAAGCACAGTGTTTACGGCTCGTTGGAGGTAGCTCACTGTCTGTGGCAGTTACTTTAAACCATCAGGTGGAATTAAGAGGCCTTTTGTAAATGTTAACGAGTTGGGAGCACTGGCTTGTTTAACAAAAAATAAAAATGACCTTATAGGCGTGTTTGCCTTACGAATGTTCACCGTGTTTTCTATGAGCCCAACAAATTAACATACTTTTAAAGCCTCGTAATATTTGCTTATGGGAAAGTTCTTTATTCTGTCCGAACAATAGCAAAAGTAAACAAAGTATATCACCGAAATACAGACAAAAATGCAATTAAAATGAGCAATTACCGTTTCTTGGCGACGGTTGAATCCGAGGAATCGTCAAAAAATATAATTGCATTCGCTTGTTCTCTTGCATCGGACCCTGAAGGCAGTTGGAATGCTGCCAACCCAAGCTCTCAAGCTGCATGGAGACTCGTATGAAAGAATTATTGTTTCCAATCCAACAATGGACAGCTTTTGTTAAAATAAATTGTTGGTGCCGCGTCGGAAAATTTGCCACCGATGCGGTTTAATGATGTACACAATATATTATGCATAGCGCACAGCTTAAATAAACAGTGAAAACTATTTATCGTTAATGAAATATATGTAGATACAGTATCTAACAAAATTCCAAGAAAAAATCCAGTGTAGAATGTTGTAGAAAATAATTCAAATAACACAAAACAGGTTTCGCGATTACAGCGAAAATTCATTATGCAGTCACACACGAGCTTTCAAAATCTTGTTTGTTAATTGATTCCCATAAACCCGTTGGCACTTTCTTAATAGCAGGCAAAAATAATAATTTAAATACATGTGTCATTGTCAAATGGTTTCCAAATCGATGCCTAGCCTAGACTTTCAATGCCGCACTTAGAGTTTATTCTTAACTGAGTTGCGTTAACGGCGAATGCGCAATGCAAACAAACCGTTGGCGGTTTTTTTCTTCTTAATTTTAGAACGGCCTCCCACGGGCTACGGAAAGTGGGTTAATGCCAAGCCCACGCGACCTGTGCCCCGCAGTTGATTGACATGCGTCTCTTTGCAATACAATATTGTAAGGATTTAACCCAATCTTCAGATTAATGTCCAGAAAAAAGCAGTGAAAGTAAAGATGCAAACCAGATTTACACGACTGTCACAAAAATTTAGAAAGCACTTTTTATAAATCGTTAGAACGTAATTGACTCATTTGTCAACGGTTCATCCTCGTCTAATTTTCATTTCATTTCTCATCTGACGCAAAAAGGGCCTACGTTGGATGCCACATAGGTCGACGCCCAGCAGGTCGCCCTAAGTACCGCTGGAGAGACCAAGTTGAGAAAGATCTACGCGCCCTGCAAGCAGAAAACTGGGAGGAGATCGCACAAAACAGGGCGTGTTGGCGCCAACTCGTATCGGAGCCCAAGACTCACTTCGGGTCGCTGAACCAGCGGAGTTAGTTAGTTAGTTCTCATCTGACGCCATTTCTGGGCGGAGTCCCAGAGCAACGTTACACCGGAAGTCCATCCATTGATCGTTGAGAGCTTCCCGTTCTTGTCACCGAATATATTTATTCATCCTCTATTGTATTAGCAAGTAACATGATGTAACCGGAAGATCAAGTGGCCAATGTCAAGCTTTTAAACAAGGGGCCAGCATTCACTGGCTTTGACATACTTCCTCGACACGCCAAGGCCATTAGATTCTCCTTATATGGCTGATAACGCAACCCCTTTAGCTCCTTCATTAGTGACGACCTATAACGTATATGGCATTTCGTGCGACGCTGTGCTCGGAGCTAAGTATCGAGTGTCGTTTAAGGAAATTAAATTGTGATCCAACTTGGTAACGTCCCAGTTTATCCTCTTGGGAATATTGGAAACTAAAACGAGACTATTACTTCAGCAGAGCACTAGTAATTTTCCTGTATACATACAATTGAGTGTTAACTATTTAGGTTATCAAAGCAATTCATCAACACAGAATGCACTTCACACGTCTCGCAAATCAAGTCGTCTACTCCGAGTAACAACTCCGTCTGCAAATCTTAACCTTAGTCGCGCTCCATTTACATTTTAGGCCAATTATGTGTTGGCATTCTTGTATTAATGCTGTGCCGACAATTTAATGCATAGTTATATTCCCCTACGTTATTATTTCAAAATCTTTTCAGTCTAGAAAATAGATATCTGCTTTCTCCGTAAAATATTGCTTTGCACTAGATTTTTAATCAAGAAGTGAAAAAGGTATAATCTGGCATATACTAAAAACCAAAACATGAAATTACCAGTCAAGACGATATTATAAAACATCAGTAGGTAATATACCTTCTGGCATATCGCTTCATCTTATTACTATATTCAATAGTGGTGAAATCTCGCAATGTGCCCAATCCGTTATCCCAGATTTAACCTGTGTGGGCAGATCACAGCTCTTTTAAATTTAATTTAACGATAGTTTTACATACTCAGCTGTAATTATACAGGCAAAACCTTTAAAAGAAAGCAGTTAATTGGCCTGGTCCCATTCTTCAATTTATTAGAGTCATTAGGTGGCTTTCTTAGTTTGAACATGGGTTTATAGTGTTGTCCTGACCAGTGTTTAAGTATCATTAAAAATGACTTCACCGTCCTCTAAAAATCCATTTTACATTAATGACCTTTCCATCAAGCGTTGTATACAAGTTTAGAGTCGTATTATAAAATCTAATATAACATCAATTGTAAATTAATTTTAACGATGTACAATTGTAAATTTAGCTTTTACAACCTTAAGTACCGAAACATCTTAGAATTTGTTTGAAGAGACTACAATTTTTATTATTGACTCATAAACCTCAATAATGGGCATAGGGTTCAATAGACGCATTTATTGCAATTTTTGTTACGTGAATTTATTGACGAAACGTCTTTAGGTATTATTAAATACGTCTGTTGTATTAATTATTACGATGAGACGCCTTTATAATTGTTGATCTGTCTGACAATGGCATGTGTAATCCCTAGTCATCTATTCCATCCGCACTACACAGTCAATATTACTCATTTATTAATGTTCCATCCGTTCAGTCACGAACATCTAGGCAATCTCAAGGTCTTCACTTAGCCAGAAATGTTATTAGAAGTAGTTGTAGCAGCAAGAACTAGTGATTTCGAATGTAATTTCATGGTGTATCATAAAAATATAGAATAGAATAGTTTTTATTCCTAAACATACTGACAATAGACATAGGTACATAAAAGGAACATAGTGAAAATAAAGTGTCACGAAATGGCCCCATCTCAGCATGTTGCTGGCGACTTCCAGCGCTGATCTTCCGATGAGACCATCAAGTGGGAAATAATCACGGAAGGTAACAGACAAAAAGAAAGAAACATAAAATAAGCTGAAAGATAAATTACACATAGTTTACCCAAACTAATACAAAAAAGAGATACAACATGACGACATAAGAACATGACACTAAGTTAGCATGACATATAGCTTCGATAATTCCAAATGGGTAGCGTGAGCGTGAACCAGACATGCAAAAAAACAACGAATTCAATTTGTATTCTTCTTTCACAACGCCTTTGGTAGGAAGTTTTTATCCACGTTCGATAGTATCTGCTCAGCATTATACAAGATGGGCTCAACATTATAACAACGCATCAATTTAGACAGGGAAACGACTACTTCTAGTTTATATTTAGCCTCCAAATTTCCTTGTCTTCGTCTTCACAAATAGCCTATGCAATAGACTTATATTGACCGGGATATAGACCGTGATTACCTTTTGTATTATTTGTGATCATTCAAAACTCTAGCCTATGCAATATTATCAAATGGTCAAACTCGCCTTCATTCAACCACAATAGTTTCATTCACATCTCAATTGACTGTACTTGCTGGCTGTCAATTCAAATCATAGAATATTTGGACAATTTATTAATGCCTTCTTCTTAAACCAATTTGAATCTTAATGCTATGTCGTTAAGAGTGGAGTACTAGCGGCTATAGATTTCAGGTCTTGTCCTCGTGATGAAATGTTTGACCGGAATATAAGGAGTCACGACCCGTGCTGGAGTCATTTCAATTCAATCCTCAATCGATTACGAAAAGTGGTCTTAATCGGCTTTCAAAGTGCCAATCAAGTATTTGAAATTCTAATACGATGATTATTATATTCGCATGGTTCAGCAAAGTTCAAGTCGTATAGGAATTTATACTATTTCGAAATATCCGCATCTTTGTTAGTGAACTATTCTATAGATGTTGCTGAGAATCTATTCCTTTTTTGTTAGTGGTAAGACTGGTCTGTTCACTCTGCATTTTGTTTTGACGCGTTTTAAACTCGTGAACAATCGTCTTGCCGAAACTGCCAATTAAAACCCAAGTACCGTGACAGATTTATCGCCAAAGCTTTAAATGCTAATCACTATTGAAGACGTTGACTTTAACGGAAGTGCGTTAACCTATTGAGCGATACTTTAAACTCAAGTTAACCCTAGCAAGAACTAGTGACAATCGTTATTCCGGTAATTGTCTTCGGTGTCTTCGTCGAAATTAACCATAGTTCTCTTAAGTATTCAGAATTTGTTACAAGTATCATACCATAGGTTTACTTTAACATTTATTTTGGTTTAGCAGAAATCTAAAACATTTATGGGTTACGCAAATTCGATTTTCTTTCTATATTAAAATATATTTGTTATAATACTTTAAAAAACGATTACATACATTAACTTAACCGAAAACATGAATATTTCATCTACTGCTTCACCAGAATTTTATCCGAAAATAGTTGCGCATTGCCGCCAACTGTCCAACAACGTGAATATAAATCTTTGAGAGTATTGTATCTTGGATTAAAACTACTTAATTTTGTAGATTTATTTTATTGGAGCGTAACAATACACAACACCCGACACTGCAGAAGAGAGCGTTCCGTTTTACACATACTACAGAGAGCAATACACATAACTAAGTAACGACCGACTCTCCAGAGGGCATTAGACTATTTCCTGTTTAACATAACAAAAGCACAATGTACATAGCGCACCTTAACTGTCACTGACATTTGCATAGAAATTGACATACTTACTCGCAAAAAAGGCATCAAATGAGCGTTAGCGCAAATTGTACGTATTACGGCGTTGTTTTCCTCGGTCTCGTTCCTCATCTCTATCTAGAAAAGGGAATACAAATAAAACTTTACCTTAGTGTTTAATTATAAATCTTGTCCCATGTTTAGACATATCGATGATACTATTTGATTGCAAGCTTTTCCTTGTATGGTCAGCTTTATTTCCAAGGCCGTAAGATTGAATAACGTAATTTCGGAACAGTGCAACACATGTGGCCGATGTGACCGGAAATGGCCATCGTTCTTTTCCAACACGTTCCGACTCCGACATTGATTGATCGTGTATCGCACGAACCTGCTGGTCTAAAACATTGCGCAGCAAAGTTTTGACAACGGATTGGTTTTAGAAGTTTCTGTATATAATTATCACCAAACTTGAATACAATTCTATGAAATAACTTGATATCTTCATCGTCATCATCATTTCAGCCTGTTATCAACTTATTACGCAGTGGCACTGCTGACCATAGACCATAAGACAATTTCCCGGTCCTGAGGCTCTACCGTGAGAAACGAAAATCGAGATTTTCTATATCCGCCTCTTTATCGCTCGAATATGCAAGAGCGATAAAGAGGCAGATAACAAAATTGACGATTTTAGTTTTTAGGCTTCCGTACCTCAAAAGGAAAAAACGGAACCTGTCTGTCTGTCTGTCACAGCCTATTTTCTCCGAAACTACTGGATAACTGGACCAATTAGGTTGAAATTTGGTACACATATATTAGTTTGTGACCCAAAGACGGACATGTAACGTAAACAAATGAATTTTTTTAACATGGGGGCCACTTTTAGGGGGTACATGAAATAATAAAAAAATAAAGTTTTATCTCCAAAACTACTGGGTCTAAAATTTTGAATATTATACACAAAATAGTTCTTAACCTATAGATGACAGGAAAACCTATTAGAAATGTGCAGTCAAGCGTGAGTCGGACTCAATTACTTAGTTTTTGATCCGACCCCTACGGGGTTTTTAAAGACATTTCACTCACGTCACGTTTCACATAAAAAAATACATTGTTAAAAATTGTGTAATGTACGGAACCAATGGAACGCGAGTCCGACTCGCACTTAGCCGGTTATTTTGCTGTAGGCCCTCTAAACTAGTCTCATCCATATCGACTTATGTACAAAATACAAAATAGTTTATTTGGTTTAACTTTTGATACACTTTACATAAAAGGCTGGAGTCACCAATTAAGTATAACAATACTTGTGACGGGAAAATATCAGAATCAGAAAATTATGTATCAGAAAATTTAGAATCATAAACGGAAACAGTAGTTCTCAATGTCATTTCCGTGATTCTCAACAAAACATGACTTGCACTGTCTCTACTTGTGCCTAAACTTAGTCATGCCCGATAAACATAAATTAGTTGTCCAACAAAGCCTAATCACCCTCAACATGATTCCTCATCACGACCTGACCAAATATAGATGTTAGTAGTACAAATAAGTATGGACTCGGAAGTAAACGTGATAGGCAAACATTAGACATACCATTTAATTATCTTGTTTTATTTGTTATCTCCAATGTAATGTAAATATGCGTAATTGCGATCGTCTACGTCGTTTATGCGCATACGACAATGTTTATAAGTTTCTTCCTTTTGTTGTTTACATAGTTTCTTTTTATTAAATAATAATGGTCAATTGTGAGAAGAAAAGAAACTCTTCAGAAATAGAAAAAAAGCCGGAAATCGGACATCGAACTGGTTTTTTTTGCACATTCCGATGCATCACAACGACAGTCTCGGTTATTTTTCTTATCTGAATATTTATAGAGCAGTAAAGGTTATCATCTACCGCCCAAGCGTAAGCGCATTACTGATGCCGCGTTATTATGTGTGCAACCACGTGGTCGAGCTATTGTGATATCGAGACTAACGTCCGAAACTACATGATTATGAAATGCTTTGGCCCGAGAGTGCTTCCCTGAGCGACTCCACATAAAGCGAGCAATTTACCATAGACCCATTTGACCTCGATTATCAACGCCAGCGCCTTGGTGAAAAGCGAAAGTGAAATGCGAAGTGACGAGGTTTAACGGCCGTTAAATATATACGTATTCAAGAAAAATTAGCGTATTTTCTGTTAGCGTAGCGTTTAGATGATCTAATATACTTAGATTGGCAAACCAGTCGGATTCTAAGCTACTACCCACCTTGCGTTCATTACGATTTACGTAATCGTGATTGATATTGGAATATTCATTTCCAATCAGAATAGCGTGTAATGGATAGACTGCATAACACATGTTGCAACAAAACATTTCTCTTCCTCTAGCACTTGACCTATATCATCGGGGATTGCATATTTCGGCTAAACAATTTTACACACATTTCGGCCCAATGCTACGAGACGCTTGGCTTGCTAACCGGGCTAGCTATTTTGTTCTAGGGCTATTCTGCAATTGATAGGCGTGTTACGGTATCAGATATGAGGATGATCATACATTATGTATATTTCACCAGCATTTGACGCTCGCTACGCATATTCAGGCAGAATATTGAACGTAACCTTGCACCTAAATATATTAGCCGTTTAGTGGACAAAAGCAATATATTTGCTCAAGCCTTTTGATGACATCACTTGATAAATAAAACCTTCAAAAGGCAGATTTTTGAAATCGTATTTCAATTTAATCAGCATTTTTTACCGTCTGCCATTTTATCAGACCGTACCTCGAATTTCTGGAACACTGAGCATTAGGACATTCGCTCGGTGTTATTCCCTTGGTGTTTTCATACGAACTAGCGCGGCTAGCGCCACCCCTGCCGCGTCCAATGTTACTCAAAGGAAACTTCATTGGGTGCTCGTAATAGTAATTACACGCGCAGTTGCTTGCTTTGGCTGGCGCGAATAAATTACAATGTTAAGCGATGCTGATATCTCATCAATTAACAATTTCAACAAATTGACATGCATTATATGCTAAACTTACGCTGAGAGGTTTCGTTTGTCGTTTTTCTCACGAGGTCTTCCCGATTTAGCTAAACATTTGATGTTTTCTTAAATCCTATTTAGTGTTGAGACTGTTGAGTAAAGCTATCTTTACATTTGCGCATATTATATTAATTGTATGCTAAAGCCTTTATAAGGGTATAAGAAATAATAATGTAAAGCCCCCAGGTATATCAGTTGCACATAAATGTCAATGGCAATATTTTATGTTAGCGTGCATCATTATTTTAATACGACTCAACAACTCGAAACATTTGTACATGTCCTTGCATCTCTGCACGATTACATATTGCTTATTCCACGATAATTACAGCGTATCGTTTTAATAGCTTTACAAACAGTACACTTTCGTAATTGCATTATGACGTAGTAGGCAATACCTTCAACATTATATTCAAATAGTTTGCTTTCAATGTTTTATGCATCATTTCAAATCGGAATATCAGTTACAACGTAACAGTAACGAATCATTACTTTTATTATATATATGTTATTACTTATTAATATCATGTAAGTGCATGTGTGATAATTTAGATTTTGTTGATTTACTTGACCTTTTCTATTAACATTTACTCATCATCTCGATTATGTAATGCCCGTCCCGTGACCTTTTCTTTCAATCAATCAAATTATTTATTTCAAGACAGTATAGGTATATATTATTTATTAGTAATTATAGCTATATTAGTTAACGTTTGATCTATTTATTCGATTGCAACCCCCCACATAAACACCCTTACGTCTCGTTGTTTTTTCTTCAATCACATTATGATTAGTTTAGTAATATTGAGCGCTTAATCTATTTCTCAAAGTTCACCGACTAACCCACAATTCGCTCTCGAAGCGAAAGTGCGATCGTTTCCGCACCAAACGGAATTGTTCCAATGACCAGTAAAGTTCAACGTTTACTAACCTGACTGGTCAGAGATTAATTATAGATTACAATATAATCGGACATTAAAATAAAATATGGGTTAATTAACTTTAATAATTGTATCTTGTATCCGTGATCTTCTGCCGTATACTTTATATAAGCCTGCTTCCATTCACTACCACTATCTGGCTGGTGTCCTCACGTGCTCTCAATGTGCGCGGAGGTTCGCCTCGAAGATCGGCTACAGCCATATTCGGGCGCACGAGCGCCGAGCTAACAGTAACAGTTAGCTCTTAGTTACTAGGAGTCGAAGTGGTCGCCATGGTCGAAATCGGCCGTAAGGATCATCATCATAAGAATTCAAAAAAATAGTTATTAAACATGTTATCTTAAAGTATCACTATTTTCTTTAGCTATAATAGCTATTAGGATTATAATAAGAATAACAATATAAACAACTTTATTAAGTGATACATTATTGTTATTGCTGCTATAGACACTTAAATTGTCATCAATATAACCGATTCTAATAAATTGCTGATTAACGAGACCATTCCGTGAACGCGATTGACCTGGTTGGAATGAATAGTCGAAAGCGCTTTGTAATAAAGAGAAGTTAATTAAGCTTAACGTTAGTAACATCGTTAACAGAGAGAATTATATTACACAGACCAGAGATAGGCAAAAATTATCTATTTACGAATAACCGGGAAGATAACTGAATCATTTTTTACACGACTGCCCAAAAAAAAAGGAGTGTATTGTTTTCAGCGTTCATGTTTAATTGTAATATCTAAATAATCCGTCATTTGTTATTTTGAATTTATCTCTAGATCAGTTTAATTTTTATCTAGATAAATTAGTTGGGATTTTAAATAAAAGATGAATGTCAGTAGTAGGGTTGCCACCTTTTTTCTATACACATACAGTATTTTTGTCAAAATATTGAAAAAATATAGTATAGGTCGCCGATTTGAGGCGCATTAAAAATCCAAGTCGCATACGATGCGATATCGGTGACATTTGTATACCCCATTCTTGAGTGATGAAAATATAGTATTTTTCGTACTATATCGTTTTTGTATAATATATAAGTACAAGTGACTAAAATATAGTACGATACTATATATTATAGTATGGGTGGCAACCCTAGTCAGTAGTACAGTCATGTAGAACTAGAAGTGGTCGGGCATGATGAAATGAAAATAACCTACAACAAAAGTAATGAATGTTTTGTACATTTACTTAAATATATGAAATATAAATATATGGGACATTTTTCTTCTGTAGTTTATTAAATTGCAACAATAATTTTCTGATTTTATGAGTTATGTCCGTGTCACTCACTCTATACAAATTTATTATTATAAGCTTACTTCAATAACAAACGAGGTCAGCTATCTTCATCTAGATAACTTTATCTAAATAAAAAAGTTGTCAACGCACTATTTCTGATAGAATTTTTCTTAGAATAAATTTATTCGAAATGATTTTGTTTGAAATAATTATCTAGATAAGAAATTATCTAAATAACGCCCAACTCTGCAGACCGCATTGAGAAAATCACTGAACTTTACACGAATATCGCTGTCTAGACATGTCGCGACCTTAAATCGGTCAAAGGCTAAAGCGAGCTTTCAGTATTTGAGTGAATTGCAAAAAAAGTGTACTTTTCAGAATCAGAAATGTCCTCAACATTAAAATATCTGTATAAAATATATACCTATATTACACATACAATCATTTTAAAGTTTAAGCCCTCTTACATTACATATAGTGTAACTCAAATACTAACAGGAATTTTACACCTTTACAGTAAAACATTGCTTTAAGTATTTAAAAAAAAATACCAAAATATTGTATTTTTCCCCCATACATAATGCCTATGTCCTCGCAACACTCCATTGTAATTAAAATTTCATAACTTATTTTGTGTTAATTGGCTCAGCGTGTTTTTTTAAATGACTGCTTTTATACAAACAAAACCTTATTATCAAAATGTTTGTTAGACGGTTTTAACGTATATTTTATATAACATAATCTTGTGTTGAAAATCGGGGACAGATTTCGTTCCTTTGTGTTACTCACCTGTGTTACGCTATTTCACGCGTTGAAGGAAGAATATGAACGCTATTATTACTTCTTAAAAACTTTAAATCTACGCTGGCGCAAACGCACGCAATATTGGTTTTCGAGCAATGGTGAGAAAATGTGTGTTTTAGTATTGTCTCAATAAAACTGGAAATTTAGAGAGTCTCTGGCGTGTAGTAGTGGAATTACGTCTCTTCCACAGTTACAAATTTTATGAAAAAGTATTGAGGATTTGCTTCATGCAGGCCTAGGTTATGAAGATATTTAATTACAGCAAGTTGTTCCAATTTCTCCATTATCAAGAATCTGTCTACACGTAACTTTAGATCGGCCGTAATTTTTTTTTACTGAAAATTTGCAGTATGACAGCTAAATAATGACAGTTGAAAACGGTATGAGAAGAATGTTTATAAATCTTTTTTTACAGGCAAGGCCGCGAACTTTTTACTACTGTCTTCGGTTACCGCGATAGTTACTCATGAAATAAAACTATGAAAACGGATTATATTTTTTTTTTATGAAATAGGGGGCAAACGAGCAGACGGATCACCTGATGGTAAGCGATATCGGATTCGATTGTTATATCGCGTATATTGAATTTATAATTCATCCCCATCGTGACGCTGCAAAGGGTTCGTAACGTCGTACGCGATATAATCCGTTTTCATAGTTTTATTCCTCGTACTTACTGTTGACTATCAAATTATAATTCGTACATAATTAATTTCAAGAAACTCATTCGCATTGTTTACCCTGTATCTTTCCGCCCATTACTCAGACAATCGTTATCTGCGATACTCTCCAAGCCATTACAAGGGCCTAAATTTGGGGCTGGTCATTGGCGACATTGGCTATCTCACTGGGTCAACTCAACGCTATTGTGCGCGTTACGGGGACATGTCACGCTGATGACATGATGACATCTTGCGATACTGGTGGGATGATGGATAGCTTGTAGAAAGATGCAAATACCTAATGTTTATTTCTTTTGTTTCAGGTATGTTCCTGTGGCGGTGTTTAATGACTGTCGCTCGCGTACGGCGTATTTACCTTACGAGCCTACGTAAGTGCAACACTTTTAAGGATGCCATTTTGATACATCACCCCGTTGATGAAAAAGGAGTGTGAGGGGTATTTAGTAATTGTTAGGTAACTATACACAGTACAATTTTTTTTTTCAGAATTCATTTATTCATCGTAAACTACATTACATACAAACGTATTACAAAGAAAAATTATATTTAAAACAAAAAATATATACTACCTAGTTTACGACGAAATGGTCCCGCCTCAGCATAATGCTAACCCTAAAGTCAGCGCTGGTCTTCCGGCGAGACCATTTGTGAGCCACGAACGCACAACACTGCCTTATCTATCACCGAACGCATCCACTTTGCGGTGACGTCAGTGCCATCTAAATCAATCAATTCATCGTCATCAATTCTTAAGCATATATCCACATGTATATAATTACCTAATTATGTTGCAAAATCAGGAGTAGTATCTGTAGGATCGCAGTTTTCTCTGTGGATTCTTTAATATATACTTAGTTCATGTGTATTTTTTATTTGAGACAACATTGTCTGACATTGCGTTGAAAGTAAAAGTACTGCTAAAGTCACCTATACATTACAGACCTTTAACAACTTATTTAACAGAACATAAACCTGAAAAAATATTTAACTAAAGCAGCTTAATACAAGCTTTAACATTTCACACTTCGCAGACACTCCGACAATATCAACAGACTGAATAAAGTTATTCAATTCCAAAGCCTTAGCTTCAACTTTTCCACGCTGTCGCGGTGTAGGCTGCATGAGAGCTGTATAAATAAGTTATACAGATAACCAATGATATTATCGCATCGGCGAGTGGGTGAAGTGGCAAGAATGTAGCTTTTGAATTTCCTATGTAGTAAATCTTGTATTATCTCTATTTTATCTTTTATTGAAGACTATATAAAACCGACATTGGCAGTCTACTTAGTTCTATGTACATATTTGTGTAAAATAGAGGGTTCACCCAGAGATCATGTACCTAAGCAAATTTTGCCAACATCTTGACAAGACCCAAGTGTAATTTTTTCGGTGAACCCAAAGCTAGTCTGTGCCGAAAGGGAAGAATTATAGAATGTATTGGTACCTTATATTCCACGACTTGTCTTTTCGCACAGACTATAGTATTTTTCAAACTCGATGGGTAGGCTGTCAGGTGTAATTTCAATACAATTTTGCAAGATTTGGCGTTTAAGGTTATAAATTATATGGCACCTAGCTATCACCTGTCACCCTATCCATCAAGTTTGAAAAATACTATAATATGACGTGGTTTTTGTTTGGGCTGGTGGATTGGAAAAAGTTCACCTTATGTTAACTCGACTGTAAGTACCTATACTTATTGATTTCTTTACGCATTTTTTATATTATGAATGTTTGGCTTAATACGGCAACATGAGTTACGGCTTTAAATGAGGATAAGGGTATATATTTCATGCCAGTTTTGGCAAGGGTAAAGGGCGTAGCGCATACAATAGGTCCCCTTGCCAATCCGTTCCATTGACTAGTGCCAGTGTCATAAATCTTAATTTTATAGCATATTATTACATAGGTCTGGTCTGATCAAAGAGATTGCTATTCAAACAGTTGCGACGTTGTCTGACGGGATGTTAGAAATCAATGATTCTCTTTGTTATTTATTGGTTAACGTAAAATCTTCCATACCTTATTATTTTCTGAATTGTTTATAATATTGCTACTAGCTTCTTCTCGCGACTACTGCATGCAACACAGACAGTTACTTAGTTAACAGACACACAAAGTAACTTTCGCATATGATGTTAGTAGGAATTCAGTTCAAAATGTGTAATTACTACTGTTATGTGTAATTATTACTATTATGTGCTACTTGTATAGTAGTTCTTCATGAAAGAGCAATGCAACGGGTATCTATGTATAAAACTCAAAAGATGTTACGGTCTGTAGGTTCCGTGCAAAGGGGTCAGTAAACGAAAGAAGAATAATTCCGAATAGTATGCAACGTATTGCAAACATGCCGGTGCACTATTTCTGTCCATCAAAATGTCGAGCAGCTTGCGTAAGAGTGCGTGAGATGTCGTTGGACGATGTTTTCTACTGCAAGAAATTCAACAATACGCGTTTCGTTCCGCCGCTGTTCCATCGGTTTGCCGCTGTCACTCTCACATTTCGCAAGAAAGAACGGGAAAGATCATATGTGCCAAGTGTCAATTTTGATCGAATTTTGTCGATTTTTATTTATTTTAAAAACGTTACCTTACAATATCGAAATTCAAAAGCTATGAAATTACTATTTAAGTTAAGATTGTTTTTCCTTCTTTTTTTGTTTATCGTAGTATCACATAATAAATAACCGAGTAAAGTAGGATTAAAAGTCCGAGTTAGAGGTTATTTTGGGAATTAATTGTATCGAGCGAAGTGTCATAATTCGTGTATCGGAAGCTATGTTGTTAAAGATAATATAGTCAAGAACTACATATATTTTTTCCACGTCTACGAATATCAACGCCTCTTAGAAAAACATGATCATATAAGGAGATTTTTCGCCTTCTGGCTCAGGGAACCGCCTTAATGCAAACGTATGTGGTACTAAGGGCATCTCTGCGCACAATTGAAGAACTGATCAACGTTATGGCTCTTCTACACCATCAGCAATGATGGTCCATTACAGAATGGGCGCACAATCATGGTCGCCACTCCCTTTGATGTTTGCCCGAAAACCGACAGAATGGCGATTACGCTCCAACATCGCCGATCATGGACCACTATAGGCTATTAAGCCCTCCACAGTATCGGGATCACCTGCAATTGCCCGTCATGGCCAATGGTGTAGAGGCCATTAAATATGACGGCGGCAGCTGTCATCTCATACAGACTGTCAAACTTTTCAAACAAGTAAAATTTATATATTACGATAGCAAACGGTTCACTTGCAGCATGTGTTAGATATTTCTACACATATTTTTGTCAGATCTGTTACATGTGGCTGTCATGGAAGGTTATGAAAAAAGACTTTTGCGTCTTTGTTTATCCCTTAAATTAACAAAAAGATTGTTTGATATTCCACCAGAAGGATAAGGAAGACTTGATTGAAAAATCTTCTGAACCCCTTTTTTATTTTTCCGTCATGAATAAACAAGTTCCGATTTCCGGTCTTGTGTCACATACACCATAATTATATATACCTATATGTGTATATATAGGTAAACCATTTTCCACAATGTTTATTTACAATTGACATACCTTATTTTATTGCAAAAGCATAAGAATAATGTCAGTTAAAAATGTTGCTGTTAGTATTAAGCACTGATAGTTTACTATAGTATTATTGTTGTTTATATTTTATTGTATAGCGTATTATGTTTTCCCCGACCATAATACCACAATATTCCATTGTTGAAGCTCAGATCGCCGCGTAAGTGTAAATCCTTGTCGGCCCACAAATCCTCCTTAAGCCATCCATAATAGCTCATTTCAAAAACCTCTTCACTCGATATTAATTCCATGGGACCTTAAGTTACTGACGTGACTGATTACATTGTAGATGTCTGAAAGCTTACTTCTAAGGGCGGCACCATCCCACAAACCCGAGGTTAACCGGTTAAACCTGGAGTTATGGTTACCAGTACAATTTGACGCTGGGTTAACGGTTTAACTGGTTAACCCTGGGTTAGTGGGCTGGTGAAAGTGGCCCTATATAGTCTAATGGTAGTATGAGTTTTGTAATGACGTCGTTTTAAAAATTAACAACAGGATCAGAGGGCCTACCACGAACCACGTTAGACGTGTTGCCTCTCTGTCGCACTTGTATATTCGTACATAAGTGTGACAGGGAGGCAACACGTCGAACGTGGTTCGCGGTAGGCCCTCATATAAGCTTTGTTAGCAATCCGAATTGCTAACGAAGCGTATCTGATCCTGTTGCTATTACGAACCACCACGGTGCATTTGCTTCAAGCATACCAGTATATTTTCGAATAAAATGTACGTGCGCGTTGTACTGTATGAGTCATCATAAGAGATGTCACATCGTGTGCGTCGCTTAGCGAATGCGTTGCGAACGTCTCTTGAAGATTCATATACTTATTAAAACGCGCAACATCGGGGAGTGGGAGCCCCACGAGTCTAACCGGGGATCCGGCAAACCTCGTCGGCGATGGCGGGATAACTTGGACTCCTTTTTGAGAGGCTGGCCAGATATAGCACTAAACGGTAGAACGAGTGGAAGAAGAGGGGTGAGGCCTTTGCTCAGCAGTGGGACACAGTGGACTCTGAATAAACATCGCACGGACGTCTACACGTAACAGTCCTATGTATAATGAGCTATATTTCTGTCAAAGTTCTACTCTTTCTCATTTATATTCTGACAAAATGCTTTCGTTTTGTATTTTTTATTAGTCAGGATACCTCTGGAGTGACAAATCCCAACCGAAGTTACTTGTATACTAGTTTTCTGAGGCGATGAGTACAGCGATAGGAACTCAGGACTTGCATTATTTATAGGCCCTCCACACGCGCTGACATTTGAAGACGATCCCGACCTCTACTCAAAATGCCGCCTAAGCATTACCCAAGAAGATGAAACGTAATGAGACAGATCAATGAGACTCAAGTACTAGAATTTAATATATTTATTGTACTGTCAATATACGCTTGCGATGTTTATATGTATGAAATTATTAATGATTATAGGCCATTGTTTTACTATCCATACATCAAACGTAAAAAGGTGCATTGGTGACTTCTAAAGTTGGATAATTTTGAAATTGGCAAATGTCTACTAAACTGGAATCACTCTACTGAAGCTTACCTGACTTGTAGCATCAGTAAACAAGATGCTTTGGTAAGCATTGCAGTAGCTTCAGTGTTACCAAAGTATGATGTGCTTCTGGTTTTATAGATATTTGCCATTTTAAAAATTTACCCTCTTTAATAACGATTTCATATGAGTTACTCCAATGCACCTTAAGCTTGTTCTTAGCCAGTAATCACTTAGCTTATTCTTATTGTAACAATAGCTTATGCAATTGATCTGGATTTGTTATAGATTTTATTTTTTCATATATCATCTGATATGGATATGAATGATATGATCCTGTAGTTGACTCTGTTCACCCAGCTCAAAAGACGTTTCTGTTTGGAGATCTGTTAAGGGGCCCGTTTATCAAAAGCTTATTGTAACTTGTTATATACAAGCCGATGTCACTTTTTGAGCAACTTTACCAGCTTTTGATAAACGGGCCCAAGGTCTTCATGTCACAGCTACAATTTTACGCCAATAGGTATTGCAAATAAAATAATTGAACTGTATTTAATTAATTACTGGTTTGATATTACTTTCAATGTCTCTCTCCTAAGTTGTTACTTAAAATTTAAAGTATTAGGTATCTGTCTGTGTTTTGTTTTCTCAGTCATCAATAGAGAAAACCAAAGACTTTCCAGAGTTTCCAGTTGTCATGGCCGCAAACCGCAAGTTTTCTAACAATAACAGCTAGTAGCCAGTTTAATTCTTTAGTACTACTAGCTACTGTCCGTGACTTCGTCTTCGTTTGCATGTAATGATGATGATTAATTTATAAGACTACCTTATGGTTTTTCCTGGGCTTCAAACTTTCGCCATATCAAATTGAATCTAAAACAGAAACAGACTGAGTTAGTTTTAATATAAGCAAGGATTGCTAAAAAGTATTATCAAACACCCACATTCCTTTTTTAAGACCAGAAATACTTAAAAAATAGCCTCGTGTCTCAGCCATTAAATGTAAAATTCAAAAGATGCTACTTGATGATAAGGTCAAGTGCGGCAAACTAGACGGTTCAGTTGAATATAAAAAAAGGTAATGAAGAAGCTATTCTTGTTTAACCAACCAACCATATCTGCATACGTTATGAATAATGGTAACTATGATTTATTAGGTTAGCCTTTGCCTTAAATGTATTGTATAAATAGATGCGGAAAATCGTGTTGGAAATATACACTAAAGTGTAGATAACTTTTAACCTCTATTGAATAGATAACTTCCACCAGAAGTTAAAAAAACCGGACAATTGCGAGACGGACTCGCCCACCTAGGGTTCCGTACTTTTTAGTATTTGTTTTCATAGCGGCAATAGAAATACATCATCTGTAAAAATTTCAACTGTACTATTAGCTATCACGGTTCAGGAGATATACAGATACAGCCAGCCAGACAGACGGACAGCGGAGTCTTAGTAATAGGGTTCCGTTTTTACCCTTTGGGTACGGAACCCTAAAAAGCATCTTTCCAGCCAGCTTTTGTGTTTACGTTACGTTCTCCCTATCCATGGAAATCAATACAGCATCTCAACTCATGTTGTTATAGCGGCAACAGAAATACATCATCTGTGAAAATGCAATGGCCTGAGCATCGACGGTACTTCATTCTGCATCAGACAGAGCTCAGTTAACGTGCCAAACACAACAAGTTTACTACGTTGTAAAGATACTTAAAATAATTCTGACGCACCGCCGTCTCACTTCTGGATCTTCCGACCTCTATTTGATGACGGTTCTAGTGTTGTAGCATTTTCCTCTAGTAATGTTTGTAAAGAGACGTTATCACTTGATTAATTGTATAAGAAAGCTTTATCTTTTATTTATACTCAAAGGACAAACGTAGTCCAAAAAAACTACTATTTGGGATTATAAATAACTATTTCTGTTCTCCGTGCGGAAAATGTCAACTTTCGGCCCACTGCGCTAAACGATTTTTCCGCTTTCCGACACCGTCGCGTCGTACAGAAAAATGTACACACCTCGCAGATCACATGTTTTTCATTCTCGGCTTATATTATTCACTTGTGCTTTGGCATTTATTACAAATTGAGTCTTAACTTACAACTCAGATTTTGACACTGAGATCATATCCATAACAAATCCAGATCAAATGGATAAGCTATTGTTACAATAAGAATAACCTCGGCAAAAGGGTCGGCAACGCGCGTGTAATATCTTCGGTGTTGCAGGCGTCCATAGGCTACGGTAACTGCTTACCATCAGGCGGGCCGTATGCTTGATTGCCACCGACGTGGTATTTAAAAAAAAAAAGCTCAAGTGACACAATTGTAAACTGGGAACATACAGGAACGAAAGACTACGAATTTTCCGGCCATAATACACAAAAGTAAAAGATAACCTATAAACCAAGAGCAGTAAAAGAGCGGTCCGCATCTATAATTCATTGTTTCTTCGAGGCTGATACAATCGGTATCATTGCCTACAAACGTGACCTTAGTAAGGTCAATAGCACGACTGATCGATGGCAGGACTAACCAGCAGGGTTCCGTGTATGGTACAAGATGGAACATGTCGAGATGAGTAAAGTTACGAATGATTTCGCAACTAGTATTAGTAATGGTAATAGTTTCTCCCGCTAGCTGATGACGAGGTTACACGAAGCGGGTAAGTGGGTTAACGAAAAATAGTATGAGCAAAGCTAACTGGCGCAGACGCGTGCGACGGATTTTACCTATAAAGACACCTGCGCCAGCTAGCGGACGTCCTCAAGAGTATTTGAATCTCGTCCACATAGCGCAGACAGTACAAGTGTCCAGTGATTTTGGCCCTATTTTTTCATCTGAATTATACTTAAAAGTTTATAGTTTGGCTTAAATCTTTTAGCCTAAAGCGCGTTATCCCGGCATTTTTGCCACGGCTCATGGCCTGGGGTCCGCTTTGACAACGAATCCCAAGAATTGACGTAGGCACTAGTTTTTACGAAAGCGACTGCCATCTGACCTTCCAACCCAGAGGGGAAACTAGGCCTTATTGGGACTAGTCCGGTTTCCTCACGATGTTTTCCTTCACCGAAAAGCAGCTGGTAAATATCAAATGATATTTCGTACATATTTAAGTTTCGAAAAGCTCATTGGTAAGAGCCGGGGTTTGATCCCGCGACCTCCGGATTGAAAGTCGCACGCTCTTACCGCTAAGCCACCTTCGCTTTTTTTTTTGCCTTGCCTTGCTTTAAGTCTAAACTTTATGTTTTTATAAGTTTTCGATGATTATATTTAAAAAAACTAAGTCTATACATAAATAGGTCTACTTAGGTATAATAGAGCTAATGTCAGGTGAAATTTTCGGTTTGAGTTAACCTGATAGGTATTTCGATTCATCTCTATTCTTCGCTAATGAACTCAGGGCTTCATGAAATGCAATGTCTTTTAATACTATATTTGGCGCTATGTTTTGATTAAAAGGTTGTGTTTAAACGTTTCGGGAAGAGAATTTTCTTAATATTTATTTATTTATTGAAAACACATTTACATGACCTTACAGTATAAAACTAATGCGCCATGAAAGTTAATTAAATTTAAATTACAACTAGTACTATGGTATATTTACAACACTAAATTACTACAGTTGAGCACCTATCATCCATCCTCTCACAAAAGTCAAAACCTCAGACATTCACTGCACACAGCCGTCCATCGCCACGCAAACATATCGCAGTCAGTAGCTGATGTCAGGAGCGCATTCAATAGTGTGAGAGCACGAAGAAGTGGCGAGTTCTTACGCGACACAGTGCGAGCCGCCGGCACTGCCAACAAGTCGCGTCGGCGACTATGCGATATGACGACTTTTTAGGGTTACGTGCCCAAAGGGTAAAAACGTGACCCTATTACTAAGACTTCACTGTCCGTCTGTCTGTCACCAGGCTGTATCTCATGAACCGTGATAGCTAGACTGTTGAAATTTTCACAGGTGATGTGTTTCTGTTGCCGCTACAACAACAAATACTAAAAACATAATAAAATAAATATTTAAGTGGGGCTCGCATACAACAAACTTGATTTTTTTGCCGTTTTTTGCGTAATGGTACAGAACCGCGCGGAAGTTCTACTCGCACTTGGCCGGGTATTTTTTTAAATATAAAGCCACACATTAAGTAAACTTACGTAATATTTTTTAAACCTTATTGAAAACGAAATCAACATCCGAATGCGACAATGGTGATATGGTGCTACATCAACAATACCACGTTACAAGTAAATGTGTTTTCGATTACCGAACCAGCTTTCAAAACGTGCTTAAGCGAAAGTGGTGACACTGGTGACATTGACAGAGTGGAGGTGAAATTCGCCTTTATGACCCTTAGGGTCATTTGGTATGCGGTCGACGCTTTCCGGTAAAGCGTTTTAAAATGCTGGTTCCGGTGACGGTTTGTAATAAGATATGTAGCTGATGTTTTTGGGTGTGTTGAATAACTTAAGGAAATAAGTGTGACTTGAGTAGGTATGTACTTGGAAATGTAGATTAGTTAAAAGCATATGAGTAGAGCCGGACCCCGCAAACTGCACGTCATTTGCAAAGACAAAGTGTAGCAATGTTATCATTAATGTCAAATTTCTATAATTACGTTTATAATGACACATCCACACTTTGTGCAAAGTTAGCGTACGACGTACTCTTGGCATTTTCCATTTCATCTTCGATATTACTTAACTTCTCGTCCTACCGAATAATTTTACTGGGCTAGAAACTATCGTTCGTATAGGTGTACAGGTTGTCCGTAGCCATTGGACAAACCTTGAAATCCAACGTAGGGTTACTTCTCAGGAATGCTCTAACGTTAATAATAATATTTTTTAATTAGAACAAAATATAAAAAAAAAATTTTTCAAACAAAAGTTATTTATATATAAAAAGAAACATAATGTATAGGTATTACTATCGGCAGTGTTTTTGACAATTAATTTCTTTTTCGTAACCGCTTCACCGGTTATGATACTTATTGAATACTGGTTCTAAATACCCTAACTAATGCATATGTACATTCTGTATAAGGTTTTTCCAAAACTTTAAAGTAAAACACAATTTTTCAACTTACAGAACCCATACAACTCATACAAGTTACCAAGCAATTAATCTAAACGTCGAAATATACTTTCCCAAACGTAATTCATGAAAATGTAAACGCGCATTTATAATTTAATACAGCGGCTAAACTAGTTTCCCCTCTGCGAATACATTACAATTTGATGCCACCGGTTTTTCGACACCGGTTGAAACACAGACGAGGGAAACAGCCTTTATAAACGATTAGGAAACTTTCAGTATACGGCCAAGTTTGATTTCTATGCCAGTTTATAATTTGTCACAGTGACAATATGAGATTCCTAGCGGCTTTCATATTGATTGTACTGTGATGTGATGAGCAAATTCGTGCTGTTCCACAGAAAAAATAATAGTACTAGGTACAGAAGGTTCACTCTCTAGTAAAACGCGTCTATTACGACAGATATGACCGCAAGATGGCGCAAGCGCTAGCAGGCGTCCGTTCCGTAGCGGTGCGCGGCAACTACTACAGCTAGACACTAAAATTGGTGTGGGCCGCATGTACTTATAGCGACGCGACGAAATCGCGGAGTGTGAGCCACGCCTGACTGTACTTCGATCCACTACCATTTGCCCTTTAGGTCTGTCAAACTTAATCCAGTAAGGCCTAGTTACCCCTTTGGGTTGGAAAATCGGATGGCAGTTCCTTTCGTTAAAACTGAACAAGACCAATTGAACCAATCAAATTGATTGAGATTGTTAGTTTAGTAACAATTTTTAGGATTAGTCGTCAAGCAGATCCCAGGCTCTCATGAGCCGTGGCAAAAAACCGCGAAAACGCTAGGAAGATGGTGATGATAATGCAATCGGAAGTTATCAGTATTCAGTATCACATGTTGCCATATTTTATTTTTATTCACTTTAGTATCAAATTACAGTCACGGGTAAGATAAGTAGTTTATTCTGGTGAAAAGTTTTGTTTTTTACACACTTTTAGTCTGCCAGCTTCATTAGGGATAATTTGATATAGCCTGATACGGTAATTGTTAATTAGTCTTGTGTAAAGCTAAATTAGTCGACTGATCAGCTTTAGCGTAACAAAGATTTAATTAGTTGATTGAATATCTTTCAGTACGAGTAGGGACCTGTTTATTTATTTATACATATATAATGTGTCAAGAGCAAGAACCACCAAAAGCAGACCTACCGAGAATAATTGAAGTCCCAGTAATATACTCTGATTTGTAATTAGATTCCAAAAAACTAACCTCACTTTTTTTCTTTTCCCATACGGAAGAAACTAAACAAAGCTAAAAGGATACATCTGTATTTATTTTAAATGCTAGAGTATGCAAAAGGGAAATTTGAGTATAATTCTTTACATATTTTCCATTATTACGAAAGAAAAAGGATCTGAGTAAGGTTAGTTTTTTGGAATCTAATTACAAATCAGAGTATAAATAAAGCAAAAACTAACTTGTTTACTTACTGAATAAGACTAAGCTAACACTAACTGCAAATTACCTACAAAAAAGACTGTAATTTTAATTAAACATTACAATTAAAATAACACAGGTCAAAATACAGAAATACAATGCTAAAAATTATACAAATATTAATAAATACCTAAAATCTAAAAAATTCTACATACAATTTCATCAGCAATACCTATACCTAATATATTTTAATATAAAAAAAAATTAAATAGTTATAATGAAACATTAAAAACTTAAAAACTGGAAAAAGTCCCGGGCCGCATAACATTACAAATGAAATATTAAAAACCGCTGTTCCCTTACGAATCCAAAATACAGCTTGCGTAGCAATGAACATGAAGATAGGCTAAGTACAATCTCGCACAAACTTGCCAAAACGGAAAGATCAGTATACTACGTAGGACCTACCGTGTATAATCGGTTGCCAGACACATTACGAAATGCAGCATCCGCCCAAAGCTTTAAAAGTAGACTTAAGTCGTGGCTCGAGGAGAATATTTTTTATAATTATCAAGATTTTTTCAATCTGCCTCTTGCGATATAAATAATATAATTTATGGTAATTAAATATATATATACTGTATTTTAATAAATGAATACTTAAAAATAAATAGATAAATATACCAAATGTAAAATAATATCATCATGTACTGACTTATAACTGTGTGTTATAAATAATAAATTTCATTTCATTTCATTACTTTTATTAGTGACACCCTTAGCACATTTATTTAATCTCATCCTTAAATCAGGAACAGCACCCAAACAATGGACGCAGTCAAACATAATACTTCTGTATAAAAAAGGAAACCCAATGGACATAGGAAATTACAGGCCCATCAGTCTAATGTCATGCACATACAAACTATTTTCTTCAATCATACTATCCCGAATAAGCGAAGCAATTGACAGGCGCCAACCATGTGAACAAGCTGGATTTAGGAGCGGGTACTCTACCATGAACCATATACACACTCTGGAACAGGTTATAGAAAAATATCAAGAATGCCGAAGACCGTTGTACACAGCATTCATTGATTACGCTAAGGCGTTCGACACAATATCACATTCCTCTATATGGGACGCTCTGAACCAGTGCAAAGTAGATCCTACATACACAAGAATAATAGGACACATTTATGAAAATTGCACTAGTAGAGTCCAATTAGACAGACTAGGACCAGATATACCAATTGACAGAGGCGTCAGGCAAGGCGACCCGTTGTCTCCAAAATTATTTTTAGCGGAACTTGAATCAGTAATCGATAGTCTCAACTGTAACAATATAGGAATATACATCAATTGTAAATATATGAACCATCTGCGTTTCGCGGACGATATCATTTTAATGTCAGAACATTGCGCCCAGCTAGAATACATGATACAAACTCTACATGAAGCTAGTGCAAAAGTCGGCCTAAGAATGAACTTTCAAAAAACAAAACTTATGACCAATAGCATACAAAAGGACATAACCGTTGATGGGTCGCTACTAGAGTATGTAGACAGCTATATCTACCTGGGTAAGCAGATATCATTTAGCAGTCAACGAAACGAAGAGGAAGTAGACAGACGAGTAAAAGTAGCTTGGAATAAGTACTGGAGCCTAAAGGAAATCCTGAAAAGTAATATGAATATTAAAATCAAGAAAAAAATTATGGATATGTGTACTTCACTGACCTATGCAAGTCAAACCTGGCTGTTTACTGCAAAAATTAAACCTTAAATAACTACATGCCAGAGAGCAATGGAGAGAAGTTTGCTAAACATAAAAAGAGTGCAAAAAATACCCCATATAAATATAAGGGCTGTAACAAAACTTATAAACGCTCTTAAGCACGCAAAAACACAAAAATGGAGATGGGCAGGACATGTTGCCAGACTGTCTGACTCGCGCTGGACCTTGCTAGCTACCGCCTGGAAAGGACCTGCAGGCAAACGACGCTCCGGGAAACCTGATGACATAAATTACATAAATAAAACAGTCGGTACAAACTGGAGATATATAGCTACAAATAGGGATAGATGGAAGTCCTTGGAGGAGGCCTTCACCCGATGAGGGGTTCTTGTCCGCAAACTTAATTTTTGTTATAGATTATAATATCAGATTACTTAATAATATAATAAATAATTTTGTATCAAGCAGAAACGTCTGCAAACGATGCTATTAAGCTTAGAAATGAAAAAAGTGGAAAATTTCACTGTCTTGGGTGGGACTTGAGCCCACGACCACTGGAGCACTAGTAAAGTGTTCTGCCATCTGAGCTACCAAGACCGGATCCAATATAGCGCATATTTCCACCATTTATGAGCCATAGGGAGGCTCTAGCGACATAGAATGACAAGACAACCAATCAAGCCAAGACAGTGAATTTTTCCACTTTTAATTTAGTTAATTTCTAAGATTTACGAATGACGAATTATAAATAGACGTTCCTATCAAACAAGTGTTTGTTACAGTTTGCACACGCTACAGTGCATTGGAGCTGTACACATTAGGGGTCATCCATTAATTACATCACGCGTTTACGGAGGGAGGGGGCCAAGAAAATGTGACATGTTGTGACAAGGGGGAGGGAGGAGTCACAAACTTTGTGACGTCACTTTAACTTATTTTATTCGCTGTACAGTACAGCACTTTGAAACAATAATCGTTTTTAATCGTTTAATTTCCTTTCCTAATCAGTTTTGGGATATAAAATTACTTAATACTTCTTTTGTCAAAAATATTTTGATAAAATATTAATAATACTTTATTAGATTTGCCGATTTCATTGAAAAATTTGACGTCACACCAGGGGGGGGGGGAGAGGTTTGCCAAATGTGACCAAGTGTTAGTGCATATTCATAAATTTGCAAAACGCAAGTAAATAATGTATTCAATGAACTCGCACAACACTAAATCAATGTGTAAACAGTTCCTAAACGTAAGTAAGTACCAAATGTATAAACACGCACTAAAAACTAATCAATGTGTAAACAAGGGCCTAACACGCATGTACATTAAGAAAATTAAATCTGTTTATTTAAAGAAAATACTTAATTATATTTACATTGCTGTGCAAAATCTCTAATATGACATTATACGCGCGGTCACTAAACTCGCGTTTGGAATATTGTTATTGATGCTATTAAAATATATTATTTTTATCTAATATGTTTATTTATTTGGTTTGCCAGTATATTTCCTAGCGTATCACTACATAGTATAAATTTATAAAACAAAGTCGCTTCCTGCTGTCTGGATGTATGTCTGTCCCTATGTATGCCTAGATCTTTAAAACTACGCAACGGATTTTGATGTGGTTTTTTTTAATAGATAGTGATTCAAGAGGAAGGTTTATATGTATAATACATCAGCATTGCACCCGTGCGAAGCCGGGGCGGGTCGCTAGTTATTATATAAAACATTAGCTATAGGTACCTAAGATTTTTGGGATAGGCAATGACTAACTAATTGACTAACGTATTTTGAACAATGCACTCAAGGATTTTATAATCATTTGCAAATAACAAACTTCAGTGTCATTTTATTTTGTCATGTTTCCTTATTTAGTTACTTGTAAGAAATTTTAAAATGACATTCTAGCGGAAGTCACTATAACCTTGGGTTTTGATTAGTTTGTACATATGTGACGTTTTTAAAGGTATTACATTGTCGCTCATCGATAAGGTTGATTTCGAATTGAAGCTATACGGAAATAGCGTCTTATTGACAACCGACAATAAGTACCCTTTTGGTTAAAAATATCAATCACATACTTATAAGTAATACTTGTCATTTAACAAGGAAAATTAACATCGACCGTACGTAAAATATTCATATTATGTATTATGTAAGTGTATATTTAAAACAAAATGGTCCATATTTCAAACGGGTAAAGTCCAATGTCCAGAACAACGTTTTCTACAGTCATGTTCCATTTAGTCCATACTTATCTAGGACGCCCCTTATAGATCCTAGTCTTCATCTTCTCAAATGATTTTTTCGTCTAAGACGGTAATCTGTTAAACAAAAGCCATTGTCTCTTTTGTGCGAGCGGTTGGCCATTGCGTGTGAGCGCCGCACGCGCCGTTGCACGCGCCAACACACAAAGGCCGACAGCTCGCATAAAAGAGACAATGGCTTTTGTTTAACAGATTACCGTCTTAGACGAAAAAGTCATTTGAGATGATGCAGACTATACCAACATCGTTTTGTCTAATACAAAACTTTACAAAACTTTAGATGCGGGTGTCCTTTTATAGAAACAGGGAAATCAAATTAAAACCTAATTCTGTGTCTATAATTAATCGCCAATCAAATTATAACACACTGTTTTTCTTACCCAAGCAATTAATGGCATTGTCAGGTATAATGACTTGGCGTGACTAAGAGACAAAGCCACCTGAAGCGATTAGCAACGTAGCCGTGTTACTAAACAATGACTTAGATGGCTACTTAAACATTCATGTTGGTTCGACACTTGATTCTTGTAATGTGTTTTTAACTGCCAACTAGTTTCATAAAGACACCCTCTTAATAAAAGCTACAAGCCTCAGTTAGCTAATAATCATTTGTCTTAATCTGTCATTTTGACTTTTGAAAAGAATAAAAACATAAATTAACTTTTGCTCTTTTGGTCGGCGAATTTTTAAGGTGACATTCGGATGGCAATGCAGCTACATTATTGTTGCTTAACGCGAACACTGTCACTGTCCATATCCTTTATGACTCCAATTTCCTTGGTATGGACATGTACTCCGCCGCCCTGAAGAACATATGGTACGAGTTGCCCTGAGCATACCCACGACAGCGCGAGGCACCCGGAAGACGGCCCGCCACCTGGTTGACGACGGTCCAGAAGGACCTGAAAGAAATAGTAGACAACACCATAGGAGTCCGTAGCCCAAAACCGGGAACAGTGGAAAAGGCAGAAAAGGAGAGCCGACCCCAGATAATGGGATAAGGCTTAGGACAAGAAGAAGAGGCCAATTTCCTTGATAAAATGAGTCACGGTTTAAACGTTCAAATAGCGGCAGTAATAAGTTTTTCTTTCAAGAAATCATAACATACGGCGGTAGAACACGAGTAGCGGAGGAAGAGGTGTAAATTGTATTCATCACACCCTCTCGAAATGTTATTCATTGTTGATCGTTATACGCTGGCCTATGGATACACCAAGATATCACACAATACACAGGATACGTCGCCTGGCATGCTAAGCAATCGCCACAGGCTTATTAGCTAGCCATACATGCACGTATTTGCCCGTCGGATCTGCCTGAAAGATGTGTCTGGCGGACACATCCGTCAATGTGTGGCGAGAAATAGACGCATATTTGTCCGCCGGATGCCCGTCCGCTGCCCATCTGTGTCTATTTCTCGCCACACATTGTCGGATGTGTCCGCCAGACACATCTTTCAGGCAGATCCAACGGGCAAATCCGTGCGTGTATGGCTAGCTATTTGAGTAGCGCGCAAAAACACTCAGATCCCCGCATTGATCAAATAAACAGGGCCTATCGGTACACACCTGTCCTGTATTCGCGGTATCGAGAAGGTCGCAAGTGTGACTAACGTGTACGTGTCCTTTGAAAAGAGTACTGCACAAAGAAAAGTACACTGCTATCTAGTTCGTGTAACACTACTGCTTCAAAGAAAAATATAAATCCATCCGGGACAAAGCTAGAAAGTAACAAAATCTTTTGTTCTTGAAGTAAATCAATATGTATTAACAAATTAGTGAAATATTGTCACAATATCTCTTGGTTCGTATCTGAAGTTGGAAATTGGACTCATAATTTAATGTAAAAACGGTAATTTTTAACCGATTGCGATTACAAATTAAATGGCTTTGTTCCTTTATTCGGTAATTCGCTATTACTCAGTCATTATAAGAACAATATTTAATAAGAAAATATACTATGTGAGAGAATTTGTAAGGTACTTGCGACTTTTTAAAGCGTAGCGTAGTCGATGCGTACACGCAGCTGCGCACAAGTTTTCGTGTGATTGTTTCCATCGATCGTGTTTTGTTTTCAAGCACCATTAGCTCCGGAAATAGAAATCACAAGTTTTATGTACCCACCCTATTTAATAGGGTTGCTACATTATTACATGTTGAAGGGCCGGCATAACTGGTCGCAGCAATTATGTTTGAAAGAAATGCGTACTTATCTTTTTAATAAGGCAACTTAACTTTTTACAGATGCTAGTTCTTTCATAACTAAAGTGCACCATTATCGAGACACGTCAATCGTTCAAACACACTTTTCTGTTCTAAATATCTGCCATTACCTTGCTGCTTCACTCACTCGACTTGTTAAATACTGTTGAGTGAAAAGGACACACTATTTTCAAAGCACAGCACTTAGCACTGTCACAGGAAGTCCTAATTGTAGCGTTGAAGTACACGTTATATTGAACCAGTTCACAATTGCGAAATGAGTCCAAAGACCTTTGTTCTTGTGAGAAATCGGAGGATTAAGTTCTCAGGATTTTATCCTTATCTTTAATCTTATATTTAAATATGTTATTAAGGACGTTATACCTTTATCATAACCGAAAAGTATTTTATAACACATTGTTGTTTTATTTTTACAAGCTTTTATTTAACTTGCAATATTTGTATGTATTTTCTGGTATAAATCTTGAAAGCTAAATTAGATCCACTTCCAATTATTCGAATGACCTACAACTTTACATACATTTATGTAAGTTGGGTGACAATGCAATATTATGGTACCATCGAGATGATCTAAAGACTGCCTGTTGTTTTCCCTGTACTTCTGTTGCCGTTTTCTTTCTGTATTGTTTTTAATACCAAAATATTACAACAACGAAAAATTTCGTTGCCAGGCGTACAGACCGTCAACAATGTCAACATCTCCTGAGAATGCCTCGTAGAGAGGCGAAACACGTGTCGAGTATTTTTCTTTTGGTGGTAAGTAAAGCCTGACCAGCTATATGATCACGCGCCATGTTGCGGAATTTCACTGGAACTAATTTTTTCATACTATACTGAACTGTCAGAACTGTCTGATACATGAGAATGAACAGCGCCCTCTTGACAATGATCATATATTACTGGTCAGGCTTTAGTTTGTTATATTTATTTGCGTATTTATTTTTGCGGCGGGACGGGAGGATAGAAACAATAATTGCATGAAAAAAATACGCAAGTAAGTATCGGGTTAGCACTGATTGACTACCACGTTATCTTTTCGCGAATTAGCAAAGTAATATTTTGGTATTAATTAATATGGATATCCGCCAAAGTAACGCCTGATTGCGCCTGATTCTATTTTTATATGTATTGTTTTTGTATTGATGTATGCAATAAAGAGTATTAGTATCAGATGATGGACACAAGAGGTGGCCTTAGGAACTCTACAAACAACACAACCTAATTGTGTTTTGGTTTATTAACAAACAACGCAACCCAATTAGGTTTTGGTTTATTAAAAATTTCTCGATGATTATTAGTTGCTTCTTGAAAGAAAAGTACAGTCAGCGGTAAAAGCTTGTACCAAGAATGAAATTTTTGACAAAACTTATTACATCGCACTTTGAACATGAACATTCCTGTTCTATTCGCTCCGTGCAAAGCGGGTGGTGAGGGAAGCCGAAACGATCACAGCGCTCACTACGGCTAAAAAAGTCAACTACGTCGGGAGGCATGTCCTGTCAAATGTATGATTTTGTAGTAAACATTCGATGTTTTTAAGATAAAAATGGTCTACACAGCAAGCTGTGTTGTTATAAATTGTGAAAACACTAGCAGAAATAGTGACTGCAAATTTTATAGATTTCCTACAACATTGTGGAAACAAGAACAGCGCAATAAATGGATAATTGCCGTAAGAAGAATAAAGTAAGTCACCTATCCTAACCTCTAAAATCATACCTTCCTTAAATACGCAATAATTTGATTTATGTTGTAATCGTATGAAGTTTTGACGGTGAATTATTTTGTTACAGTCCCGATGGATCTCTATGGCACCCAAAACCGGACGACAGAATTTGCAGTGCTCACTTTATCAGTGGTAGAAAAGCTGATGAACAAGCCAGTCCCAGTTATGTTCCAAGGATATTTCCCCCTGAGTACAAATCAAGGCGGATTGACGAAAATGCCGCAATATCGAGGTTTCAACGTTATATGGAACGAAGAAACGCGAAAAAAATAGAAGCAGTTAGTGCTAGGGCTAGTAATACAAGTGAGTTTGAATTGCTGGAAAATAGTGTTAGTGTGTCTTTAAAAATTGATAGTGAATGCCAAGTGGACCTATATCCAGATGGACAAAATCCAGGAAAGACGTTTACCTGTAACAGGTACATATTTTATGGAAAAGAAACATATGATGCTGAAGTTCAAACAGAAATAGATATCAGTACAAAGATTATGAAGGATTTTAAAATAACAAAACACCGAGGCTGTAATACTGCTAAAAGTATTTCTGTGGATCAAGCCACCATAACTGACAATAAATATTTTGCTGGATTTCAATCTATTAAAACCGATGAACAGCTTCTAGATCTTGCAGGTGTTACTCTTAACAACTTCTACTTTTTATTAAAAACTACACAAAAAAATCACAAATATATGGTGAGCGAAAAAGATAGACTTCTACTTTTCTTGATGAAAATGAAACTTGGTGTCACATTTTCAGCACTGAGTGTTTTGTTCGGTATTCATAGAACAACAGTGTCAAGAATATTCTGCTCATACGTTGAAGAAATAGCAGCTGCTACATCGAATTTGGTTTTTTGGCCAAACAAAAATGCTGTGGAGCAGACAATGCCAGAATGCTTCCGTCCGGAGTATAGTAACACTCGAGTAATTATTGATTGTACAGTTTCCTATAGAAGTACCATCAAGTGTCGATAATCGTGTGTTATGCTACTCACACTATAAGAAGGGTTTTACAGCTAAAGTGCTTATTGGTATTACTCCAGGAGGCTTCATTTCGTTCAAGTCAAAAGTAAGTGGTGGAAGAAAAAGTGACTCACAAATAACAGTAGAGTCAGGATTAGTCGACTACTTAGAAAATGGGGACATTGTATTGGCTGATAAGGGATTTCCGGCAATAAAAAAGGTAATTGATGAAAGTGGAAAAGAAATTGCTATTATTATGCCACCTTTTCTCAAGAATAAAAGTGAATTTACAAGAGAAGAGACAGATGCAACTTATAAAATAGCTCGAGTCAGAATTCATGTTGAAAGAATAATGCAGCGACTAAAAATTTATCAGATTTTACATAAAATTCCTGAAAATTTATTTGATCACATTGATGATATTTTACATGTTTGTTGTGTACTGGTAAACCTGCAACCACCTATATTTTCCAACAAATAAAACAACAGTTTTTTTTACAATACTTATGTATTTGTACATTATTGAAAAAGCTATTAAAACATTGCATTTTAATTTGTTTTTATTTCACACATAAAACCTGTAAATGTTATGTTGCTTTTCATGCCTGATGGACCCTTATGCACATGGAGCACAAGGAACCATTATTAGGCATTGAACGCCACATATTTATAACATGGGCCCGTGGACCTATGAAAATGTGATAATCAATTTAAGGTATGTTATGACCTAGCACTGGACTGATCAAGATCTTCACAAGTCTACTGTACAGTCAAGTTCATAAATGTGTGTAAATTTTATCACCATATTGCAATGGATTAGGTGAAGAAATGTATGCATATTTATGAATTCGACTGTACATACCTACCATTTGTCATATATTTAGGTATGTTAGGATTCTAGGATATTAAAATGTTAAGTTCCTTACTTACATTTAGAAATGTGTATTGCAATTTTGAACTTAGTGTGATACTGCAATATTCAGCTACTTTACTATACCTATAAGTACATATAAAAAAAACAGTAATAAACATTTTCAATTACAACATTTAAACATTAATATAATTTAACTCTGTTAACTAAAATTTTATAATTAATCAGTATTTAGTACAGCTAACAACATAAATAGGTGATTCTTTTTTACACAAACATCTTTAATTCAAAACATAACACAAAGACTTGGAAGAGGAAAACAATGTAGAAGTTGACTTATGTCATTTATATTTAATAATGATGCTAACTGTACTTATTGAGATCAGTAATAGTTACCTTTTATTACATATTTGAAATGTTAATTACCTAACATTGTATTAATTATATTTTTACCTGTAAAACTACGCTGGTTTTTCTCACTTTGGCTTGTTCTTGTAGAATACAAGAGCGGTAGATAATAAGCAAAGTAAAATTCTTCACTTTTTAAAATTGCTGCTTTAATAAAGTCTTCGTCTCTGTCTACTCTTACTATGCAACTACCTTTTGGTGAATATATAAAGAGATCACATATAGTCATACCAGTGACATACATTTGCACTTGGATTTGGGTATAATATAATTTGCTTCTTTTTAGTTCTGGTTCATCATTCACAAACTCCAAATATTGCACGTTACATTTTTTTATATCAAAATCTACAATAGGTTGGTTTTTACAAGATATAGGACATTTAACTTCTACTAACATTCTGACACATTCATCGCATACAACTACACCGTCTACACTAGTGCACAACCAAGGCTGATCTTTGCTAACAATCACTCCGAGTCTAATTACTCTGCAGGTTGTCAAAATTTGGTATTCTTCCAATGCATACTTTTCATTATTTTTACCATACTGAGTAGCTGAGCAATCAATTGGATTTGGAAATAAAATCTGTTGTGCTAGTCTCCCCACTGTTTTTGTTTTACGTACTTTTATGTTGTGTACATTAGTACTGGAAGAAATTCTTAGCTTCCTCGCCGAGTACCACTCTTTGCACATTGATTGTTCTATTGTGTCACTACATAATTTAAAAATGTCTTTATCTTCCAACACAACATTTGTTTCATAAAAGTTTTTTAATGTTTTTTCTATAACTAGACTAGAATCACTTTTGTATACTTCAAACTCTTTTCTAAAAATATTAAAGTTTTCAAGGCATGTCACACAATCTTCTCTTTGAATATTAATATCAGTCTGTTCTACTAAATTTTGGACAACTTTGCTAACGGAAATTTCAATATCTTCTGCACAATTTTTTGCAGCAGCTTCCAGTACACGTTTCAAGGCACAATCTTCCTTAAAATCTGAGACACCAAACTGAAAAGCCTCACACTTGTGTTTTTTTGATGTAGGATACATTTCGTGGAAGTATCTGCCTTTGGAATACTTTTCGTTCGTAAATTGTCGGACACTTGGCTTGCCCCATCTTTGTTCCTGGCTGGTTTTAGTGGAACTCTCTTCATGATTGATGTAGTAAATTAGTGCTGCAATGTGCTTGCATTTTCCACTTTTGTTATAAACACAATCGCATGTTACACTTGTAACATGACGATTGGTATTAAGAATTAAGGCTGTCTTGTACGCTGTCGCCGTCACAGAGGCTTGACGAACCACTCTGGCTTTGATCATGTAGCTCCTGTCGCCTTGCCGGATGTCTTGCACCTCCACTACGTGCCCAGCTAACACCAAATTTTTGCCCTTATTCATTGTTTCGGGCTGGAAGATAATTTCATGAGTAATGGCACGAAACCCTGTTTCCGTCACAAGCACGTTCATTTTTAACTGAAAACCACAATGCTAATGTAATTGGCAATACAACCACCGTCCAAATATGTCTAATATACTGTAAAATCATTAGATTTCATTGAAATTATTACGATGTTTACTTACTTCTCGTTTGAAAATTTTGTGACAGATTATCCCAAAGTTGCGCCCGCTAGGCGGCGCTGTCGTCGTGCACGGTCCCAATACAGAACGGGCGCTATAACTTAGAGTCGTAGAGTACCGGATGGTAATGGAGTTTTTTGGTGTTCGTTTGAATTTTAACCGAGGTCGGTGACCAAGTGGTTGTGGTTTGAATAGAAATTAATGTTTTTACTTGAATTAACGTATTTTTTTTTACTTTTGGTAAAATCGACTTAACGGCGAGTTAAAAACAGGGATCTTAAGACTTACTTTAAAAATATTAAAAATACAAAATACCAAATGAATTTATTTCATTACTTTTTACAGCTGTTGTTAGTTATAGTACATACGTCTGTTTAAAATGTTGCTCGTCAGATCCCTCGGCTATATCACTAGCTATTTTTAAAAATGAATATTAGACATGTTTTCATGCATATTTTTTTTCTATCGAGACAACCTTAACCTTTTAAGGTTTTAATTTTTGTCTGCCCTTGCAAATATTGTCTAATTTCCGTGTGAATTTTTTCATGGGATTTTACTCTTAATTAAACCGTGTAGGAATTCAATATAAAAACTAACATTTCGCGTTAGCCCCCCCCCCCTCTTAAGGTCTCAATCAATACTAGTTTCACGACTAAATGACAAATTAAAGAACTCGCGTCATGTAGACAGAATCGCGCTGGTGTATTTCCACACCTTTATGAACCTTTACCATTTTTACTTCCATACAAAAATGTCCCGAGACGGACAGTCGACAGTCCGAATTTAATCGCATTCCAAATTCTCCCGTGAATGCCGAATACGTGCTCGAATCAGTACGTGAAATGCCAATTTGTACGTGAACTGCGTTCTTTCGGGATTAACTCTGGATGAGCGCCATATCGACGCTTCGTCAGGTTACATTCAGGTTCAATCTGTATCATAAATCATAAAGCTGTCATTGCGTCGGTAGTGGCGTTTATGAGCTAGAACTTTGAACTTATCTGTCCTCAGTTTTTACTTCACCATCATCATCATCAGCCTACTCTCGTCTACTGCTGGACATAGGCCTCTCCTATTGCACGCCATTGAGCACGATTTGCGGCTACTCTGTTCCAGCTCTTGCCAATGTTTCTCTCTCTCTCTCTGTTTCTGTCACTGTTTCTCTATTTGTGTTTGTGTTTCTGTTGTTTGAGCTGTTGTCTTGTTTTTTTACTTAAAAAGTGTTAAAACGTTGGGAATGCATATTTGCAAATGACGTATTCTCCAAGTATCTGGGCAAAGCGATGCAGTCGCTCTGTAGTCAAGTCAGTGTCGTAGAGTTAATGATGGCGACGCTGGAGCGGAAGGAAAACAATACTCACCGTAAGAACCGGAGGTAATTCTAAAACCCGAAAAACTTTATGATAACTTAACGACCATTCTGGTATAAACAAACATAAACCTTCATCTTCTTCCTCCTCGCGTTGTCCCTGCATTTTGCCACGGCTCATGGGAGCCTGGGGTCCACTTGACAACTAATCCCGAAAATTGACGTAGGCACTAGTTTTTGCGAAAGCGACTGCCATCTGACCTTTCAACCCGGAGGGGAAACAAGCCCTTTTGGGATTAGTCCGGTTTCCTCACAATGTTTTCCTTCACTGAAAAGCGACTGCTAAATATCAAATGATATTTCGTACATAAGTTCCGAAAAACTCATTGGTACGAGCCGGGATTTGAACCCGCGACCTTCGGATAAAAAATAATCTCCAGCAACAAAATAAGCTTTCTTATAGTCATAAGCCCAAAATTCCACATTACTTTACGAAAGGTCTACCGTTGTTGTCACTTGAAATCAAATCCGATCAAAGATTGATTGAGTCAAATGATCCGATTTGGCGAAACCGGATTGACTTCATCTGACAGGCGTGGCCGGCCAAAAACTGAATAAGGTAAATGATCCCATTAAAGGTTACTCCGGGTACTTGCGTCATTTATTACAGTTTTTGCTTTAATCTTGATGCTGCATGCTTCTGAGTATAATCGGACACGGAGCTCCATGGTTCCACAAACTTAACATACTTTTCGCTGGGGCATAGCTTAAGGCTCTTAAGCTATCTGGGGCCTATTCCACCACGCTGACAATTGACACCTGATATTTTCCTGTCCATTTCCTAGTCGGGCAATATTCACTTGTTGAACTAGCAATGTACGCCGAATTGTCACACTCAGGTGACAATTGTCACATTTGTTTAACAGGGGCCTGATGTTAGCCACATTAATATGCATCATAACATATCAGTACTTAGTACTTACCTGTCTTGATGACTTCTAACCGAAAGGATACCGTTTGCACAGCAATAGTTATGACAAAAAATCAACACATGCAGAGAACATTCACTGCCTATGCGTATACGCAGCATCAAGACGTGGTTTGCCCCTTAACATTGCAATTGTAATCTTGATGTAAAATAACAGACAATTATGTTCATAGCCACGACCGCTACATAAATTGAAAGTCTGCACACAAGTGCTTTGTTAAAAGTGAAATTTCTACATCGTACAGAAAACGATAATATGCGGGAATTATGACCTCACGTCGAAATAAGCTTTTATTGCTTTGAATTGAGGCAATAAACATATCTCGCTGACTTTTACGTTTTCAACCCTTTAATTGCGTCAGACGACTATAGGTATACGCCAGAAAAGTTTCCTGTGACAAAGTCTAACTCTTTTGGGCGTATATACCAATTCTTAGGTACTAATAGTAGATGGGTGCTGAGTAAAACAGGCTAGAGGACAAGCAAGGAGTAAAACGTGTTTTTTTTTTATTATTATTCGGAGATCCAACAGCTGTTAACATGTCTATAGGTTTTATAAATATGATACAAAAAGTCAATTACAGGTTCTAACCAGTAGCTACATATTAACAAAAACAATTGGTGGTTAGCACTATTGCACGATTCCTACATTTACACGCCAAAGCTATAGTAAACTCATAATTCGAAATTAACTAAAGAAGATACACAAAGAAAAAGAAAAAATACAGCACAGTGAAATTTCAATAAGGCATGCTCACCCAAAGAACTCCTCCGTCAGGATACGCCGCACAGTTTGGATGTTGCTGCCGTTGCCGCAGTTTAAATATGCCAACTATCATATTAATTTCCTACCCGTAACCTGATTCTATGTTCGTTGCAAATTACAATATAATTGCCTTGCAATTAATGGACAGCTCTAACAATATAAAAAATGCGTACTGGACAGAGATTGACATCGTCAACTTAAAAGGGCATATATTCACCGTAAATATAAAGAGACCATAAAATTCTCGTTTCACCCGTACCTCTCTGTCACATTATTACAAAAAAGCGTGTAAAGAGTCAATCAAGATACATACAAAGTGTAATTCCAATAGCTAAGCGTGCCATACAAGTCAAAATTCTATAAATAACTTTTTGTCGACCAATATTCGAACACGTTACGTAACTGTAAAATCAAAATCCTTGACAAACTATATTTAAAAGTCCCGTTCATTTATACTGGTTCATCTTCGCAAGTGATGGTAATGTCACCCAATGTATCCGGCTTGCGCAAGCGATGATCTGCGCGCGCATTGTACCGCGGTAGAAAGTAGGCGTTTTGCGTACCTTTCATTTTTTTGGCGCAAGCGTCACTTTTTTTGCATGGATGTAACGCTTCCCGAATGTAGGGCTTCTGATCCGTTGTAATTGTGATATGTAAATGCTATCCTTTTGTTTTTTATTTTATTATCATATATAACGGTCCTCGTCTAAATTATGGTAGGTAATGTAGTGCACGATTCTATGTGTGCTACAAACAGTTGTATCTAATCTTACCGTTCAGATGTGGTATTTTGGATTGGAGCATATAGCTTGGCCTTTTAGAGGTGTAAGTAATTGGGATTGGGTTGCAACAGGGATTAATAGGCAAACTAATATGAATTTATTTACTTCCCTCGACCTCACTACGGTTACCTTCCTATTATCTTACTACTGTTTTTTTTTACTGCGACAATAAATAACTTTTTTTTTCTTCGTAAAGGCTTATTTAGACGGTATGGTACGGCAACTTGCATGCGAGTATCACTACATTGCTGTGTTGTGAATTCTTCATTAGACTGTAATCTTAAATTTCCACAGAATAGATATATACCTTCGCTACCTGCTCACAACTCAACATCACAATTTTATTTCCTAAAAAAACCCGCATCCGAAACAAGAGAAAGAAACCTCCCCGGGTTGGCACTGCATTAAACCTTACTAAGTTACTGAGCGTGAATTACAACGTACCACATATGTACTTTAGATCCGTTCTGATAAAATACCTCGCTACACAGCCACACATGGATTTTACAACTCCGCATTCAAACTACTCTAAACTCAACTTCATTCCTAAGTCTTAAAGTATATTTTCATTTAGTCGCGACACTTGTCTGGTGTCGATTGCTTTTCACACTACAGAATATGATTTGAAGCGGGGAAAGCAGTGCTGTATTGCTTTCTCACATATTTTTTGTCGCCCTAACGAGATCCGTGTGCGGGGTGGAGATGCAAGATTGCCACTATTTCTTTTTAACTGACTTGGCCGTAGTTTCCTAGTGTTAAACTGGGGGCTAATTTTAAACTGTTCCTTATATATTGGTTGGCATTAAGACACACTTCAAGAGTTCCAGTCGTTTTTTAATGTCTCATCTCATTGCAATCCAGCATAGCTTGCCATTTGACTCCAATTTCTATGCAAATGGACATAAACCGTCCGGTTGGTTTGTAATTTCACCTGCATACTGTGGAAATGTGATTACAGTTGAAACGTGTTACAGTTATTGCTTAGAGCTTAGTGTATATTCATCTTAAAATTGAACATAGCTTTTTAGTCTTTAACATACACATTTGTGACAGCGATATTTTAAAAAGGGGAGGTTCAATGTTGATATTACAATTTTATTACTGTCATGCATGTGTATGACATTTACTATTTACCGTTTTCCCATGAATTAAATCATCATGTCGAAAAAGCGTTAAACAAATAATACCGTCAAACAATAAACTTACAGATTTGTGTGTTCGCTTACATCATGCTAAGAATGGCCTGTAACATAGCCACTTATGGACACTTAATACATTGGTCGCTGTAATACGTGTAACATATTGAAATACACTGATCCGCTTTAATTCCTTTTCAGTGAATAAATGTAACCTTTCGGCCCGGCATATAGCAACAGATATAGCATCGATCGAATCCAGTTAGCTCGGAAAAATGTTTCGTTGTGTTGTGTTCGATTAGTGTTCAATCTAGTGGAATATTCAACTATACATGAGAATTGTGCTAGCATCATCATAAATGAATGTTGTATTGAACCTACGTTTTTATATGATTGTATTATGTTGCAAATCGATAGTTTGGTCTGATTTAGTTGCATTTCGTAATAACTGGCGTTGTTTTACGAGTAATTCGTAGTAGTTTTATTTGACCATTCGGCGATAATGTTTGTTCGGATTTTTATAAAGTTTTCTATTATTTATTTATAACGGCGTATAAAAGTTGAACTAAGTTCAATTGCCTACGAAATTGTTAAAACTGTGACAGTCATCTGACATGTTTCAACTTTCGTTCGCCAGCGATCTATAAATAGGCATTATATCAAGCACATTGGAATACGTACATATGTTCTCGCACCCCTTTTTCACCGCAGTCACACATGAAAAGTTCAACGCACGCTACCCAGTACGGTACGGATATGATATGATGGTCGTTTTTGTCTACGTGACAGCGTGATAAAGACAATCCGTCACTTTCAATCGCGCGGTGTAAAAATGTGACGGTTATTTTATCACGCTGATAAAGCCATCCATCATACGCATTAACATTTCCATCTTCACTTAGATGGTTGGCAGTCCTCAACTGTGCGTTTCTGCAGACTTCCTGCCTCGCACAGCTAAAGTCTGTAATGAACTGTCGCCTGCGGTATTTCCGGACCGATACGACCTTCATAAAAATGGCGTACTTTCATCTCAAAGGACGGCAACACAACCCCTCTGTTGTTGAAGGTGTCCATGGGCGATGGTAATCGCTTACCATCAGGCGATTCGTCTGCCCGTTTGCCTCGTATATCATTAAAAAAAACGCCCGCTACAACAGAACCCAGCGCACAAAGTAAGGCTTCCCGCACTAGGCCGGCAATCGTGCGTGGCCGATCGTCCGGCCGGTTGCCCAATTCGCTGCACACGATACTACAAAGGCCGTAATTTCCTGGAGACCCCGCTTTTAATTACAGCCTCGGCTAACAGGACTCGTTATTGTATTAAAACAGATTGCCCAACTACCCATTACAGAGACCCCACACTGGCGTCTTTTGAGCGTCGGCATCTAGCCAACTCTATGGCAGTTGCTCGACGCAACGTTGACGCAACTGGGCAGAGGGCTGAGAGACACCATTTTCCATAAGCGTTGACTAGACGCTGGCGCTTAAAAGACGCTAGTGAACGAAGAATTAAAACCATTTTTTTTTTCATTAACCTTATATAACAGTTATTTTTTTCTAACAAAATACTAATCTTTCCAGATACCTAAACACATATTGCTACAATCCTTATTATATATATAAAATAAACACGTAATTTAGAGACAAATGAGAAAATAAATACGTATTTGTAGTTTCCATTTGGTCCCTTTTCTTTGAACGTTGGTCACTCGATGAAATATTATTGCTGCTATATTATTGATGGTTTCTCGTATTGTTTTATAGTACCAGCAATTTCTAAAGTAAACAACGTGAATAAATTATTTTCTTGTAGTAGTTTAACTGACTGGCAAATTGCGGGTCTGTTGACTTATTTACCAAACTTTTAGGTGCGTATTTGTTATTCATGGTTCAAAAAATCCACTATGTCCTAATGTATGTGTATGTATTTGTCCTGGCTACCTGATTCATACCTGTCAAAATGAGAACGATGTATCATTTATAGCGGTAAACGCGATCAAGCCCTGTGGGCTTATAAAAAACCGGCCAAGTGCGAGTCGGACTCGCGCACGAAGGGTTCCATACCATTACGCAAAAAACTGCAAAAAAACACGTTTGTTGTATGGGAGCCCCACTTAAATATTTATTTTATTCTGTTTTTAGTATTTGTTGTTATAGCGGCAACAGAAATACATCATCCGTGAAAATTTCAACTGTCTCACGGTTAACCTGGTGACAGCCGGACACACACACAGACAGACGGACGGACAGCGTAGTCTTAGTATATAATAGGGTCCCGTTTTTACCTTTTGGGTACGGAACTCTAAAAACAAAAATGTTCGGCACATCTTAGCTGTCGTTTAAACGTCACCAGGCTGCAGTATCTTATGAATCGTGATAGCTAGACAGTTGAAATTTTCACATATGTATTTCTGTTGCCGCTATAACAACAAATACTAAAAATTAAATTTCTACGGAACCCTCGGTGGGCGAGTCCGACTCGCACTTGTCCGGTTTTTGACTGACAAATTTCAAACCCTAGAAGTAAAGGGGTTAATAAACAGAATACAGTACACTTAAAAATAGTTTAGTTCTGGAAAACAATAGGAAACCTACTTTTTATGAAGTTTGGTAAAAATGTATGCAGTTACTAGTAGATGCGACATTAACAATAACATAAGTGATAGTTAGCGTTATCATAATAATCTTATCTCTTATCAGCTAGACGCGTTGACCTCGATTACCTGACGATTAATATGATGATAGCTCTAATGTTTTGTTATTTTTTGCACTGCGTTGATGTTAAATCTTAACAAATTGTGCTATGTGAGGTTAGAATTTAGAATTTAATGCCTCCAGTAAGGATATGATGGTCGTTCTTGTCTACATGATGATAAAACGGTGTCCGTCACTTTCAATTTCAATCCCGCGGTGTTAAATAGTGACAGCTATTTTATCACGTGGATAAAGTCATCCATAATACGCCTGCAGTTTTTGCTTTGCGCGTAAAGTATACGAGAAAAAGGTGAAGAAGGGGTTGAAAACAGCAGCTAAGAATGCAACCGGCATCATCAAATAATACGGAAGTTTATATTTTTGACTTGCACTCCCCACTGCAAAAATCGTACAGCCAATATTAAACAACAATAAGATAAGCATAATAACCTCCTGGAACTGATAACCTAACTAATGCGTCAATGAGATAGATCATGTTCCAATCTGTTAAATTCACACATATTAGGAAGTGCATGTTTTTCTCCGATGATTCATGTTCAACAGGAAGTAATTCCTTTCATATGAAATGACATGCAATGATTAAGTATCAACGTGTTTGTGATTGTCTTAAAGGAATTTCTGACAATGTCATATCTATTTGCTTATTCATTTCGTCTGAGACTGATGATGACCAAGTAAGAAGGGATGCTATAAAATAAAGGCTCGCTTAGGTCGCTCTTTTGTTCGCTAATTTACGTACACGTAAATTTTACGTAATTTACTTAACAGTTTATATGTATTTATTATGTTACTTTAAAACGGGATACCTAACGTTAATATTTCCGCTTGAATGATGCCTAGCCTGAACAATAATCGTAAATAGTAATTTGACTTGTTAGTCAGTAATTATAGATAATGAGAAACTGGTTATAAGAACACCACCGCTTCAAGCTATTAAACATCTAGATGATGTGTGAAAACTTGATGGCACGTCTGAGATTAAGAAAAAAACCGGACAAGTGCGAGTCGGACTCGCCCACTGAGGGTTCCGTACAAATTTAATTTTCAGTATTTGGTGTTATAGCGGCAACAGAAATACATCATCGGTGAAAATTTCAACTGTCTAACTATTACGGTTCATGAGATACAGCCTGGTGACAGACGAGCATTGGAGTCTTAGTAATAGGATCCCGTTTTAGGGCTCCGTACCCAAAGGGTAAAAACGGGACCCTATTACTAAGACTTCGTTGTCTGTCTGTCTGTCTGCTTTAGGACCCGAGCCCGAAAAAATCATCTGAGATAATTCATACTATATGCATGTCAGCAGTGGCACGCATCTTAATTATGCGGACATTGAGTTTTTCTCCTATCCATTAAATTTTTAATAAGGTCATGGTTCTTTCGCGCCTCATTGTTTTTTAAATAACACATCGATGAGTAAAGGCCCCATTATCCCTGGTGTTAATATTAATTTAATAAACTATACTTGGTCGTCACCGTCAACTACGGTTTAATAATACTTAGGCGAGACATATAACATGACTACAGAATATTGTTAAACAAAAGATGAAATATAAAACATTTGTAAGAAATTAAAATAAATAACAAATGCACAATCGATGACTATACGAGGAAAACGGACGTAAAGTAGTTCATACTCGTATTTATTGTTTACAATGCATGTGCTCGAAAAGTGCGTTTCCTACGGAGCCATATCATGCGGAAAGTACTACTTTTCCGCACTAGTGCTTTTTGTTTTCAATTTTTTTTACAGTACATATGGTGCTACTTTCTCGCACTAGTGCGGAAAAGAGCACTTTTCGTGCATATGTCGAAAGTTTAAAGGGCCATATGTACTGTAAAACGTTGTACAATACACGTGCGAATACGTAATTCGCAACTCGTGTTGATTTAAAACACTCCTTTGAATAATTAAACTTTTTTGCCATGATATGTTTTTTAATTTACTCGCACAATGCATAGTAAAACATTGTATGATACACGTGCGTAAAGATGATTTCCGCACTTGTTACATAAATAGCTATTATCGTCATAATGTAAACAAAGAATCGGTAGTCGGGCTGATAGCGGGCTACTGTCTACAATAATAATAATAGTTTAGTCTATTTACCTCCTAATGCTGGGCACAGGCCTCCTCTCATGCGCGAGAAGGCTTTGGCTATAGTCCCCACGCTAGCCATTGGGCATTGGGGAATGGGGGACTTCACATACACCTTTGAATGTCTTTGCAGATGTTTGCAGGTTTCCTCATGTCCTTCATCGAAAAACTCATTGGTACGAGCCAGGGTTTGAACCCGCAACCTCCGGATTGAAAATCGGACGTTATATCTACTCAGCCACCATCGCTTTTACAAAATGACAATTATCAACGGTTTATTAGATTTGACAAACGTTTATGAATAACAGCATCAAAATGTGTTGGGTATTTATATGAGTAGAGAGTTTTTTAAACGTAGTTTCCAGTTAATATAACCTTACTTTGAACCTACTTTACAATAAGTTTTACAATGCATGTGCTCGAAAAGTGCGTTTCCTACGGAGCCATATCATGCGGAAAGTACTACTTTTCCGCACTAGTGCTTTTTGTTTTTATTTTATTTTTACAGTACATAGGGTGCTACTTTCTCGCACTAGTGCGGAAAAGAGCACTTTTCGTGAATATGTCGAGTTTAAAGGGTCATATGTACTGTAAAACGTTGTACGATACACGTGCGAATAGGTAATTCGCAACTCGTGTCGATTTAAAACACTCCTTTTAATAATTAAACTTATTTGCCAAGATATGTTTTTTTATTTACTCGCACAATGCATAGTAAAACATTGTATGATACACGTGCGTAAAGATGATTTCCGCACTTGTTGCATAAATAGCTATTATTCTACATATTGATAAGGAAGCAATCTAAAAATAACTAAGCCTACCCGTCGGAAGCAAAATAAGCACATCACGTGCATCGCATATCATGACTCAATAATTGTAAGCACTAAAACTCATGAGGCATACTAATTAGGAACAGGTAAAGTGAATGAGTTTCCTAAACATCGATTTCTTTGTGAGACAATGTGATCGTCGTTAGTCACGCTTGGGATTTTAGTATCTTAAGTAGGTTGAGTAAAAGTACCTTTACCTTATTAGTTATCGACGTTTGATAAATATTGTTTGTTACGAATCTTTCCATGGAAGGGACACCGATTTGTGGTCGAATTTTATTAGAGGTGTGGGAAGACTGTAACGTTAATCAGTTCGTTAAGTTTGTTTAACTTAAGTTTGTTCGTTAAGATCGCGGATTCAAACCCCGGCTTGTACCAATGAGTTTTTCGCTCGCGCAATGAGTCGCTTTTCGGTGAAGGAAAACGTCATGAGGAAACCGGACTAATCCCAATAAAGCCTAGTTTACCCTATGGGTTAAAAGGTCAGATGGCAGTCGCTTTAATTCTTGGGATTAGTTGCCAAGCGGACCCCAGGCTCCCATTTGGCAAAAATGCCGGGACAACGCGGAAGACGATGATGAAGTTTGTTTAACGTTAAGTTCGTAGTATATTGATGTGGAATATTTTCTTGTAAAAGTATATCGCAATTTCAAGATTACACCTTTGCGATAAACCCTAGCAATAACTGATAAGGTATCTTGTGACACCAATTTTAAACTGTATCAATAACCTTTTCAACCAAGCCAGGATTACATACTTTAGATTTAAGACTATTGCTGTGCCCTACCAGGGTCCATGTGAAACCCACTATGTATGTACCACCAAATGTAAACCATGGATGCAATAAATAAATTATGAATTATGAATTGTGATTACCAGAAACGCAATAATAGTCATAGTCATACATTATTTTAAAAAAACAATACAGGTATTGTGTTTGAAACAAAAAATCGTCTGTTAATCGTCTGTCTGTTGTGTTCGTCTGTGGGTGAAACCGTAACGATCTAAATATTTTGAAATATGTCTCACGATAGTTTAATTTCGTCTGTTAACCTTTTAAATAGTCCATTTAAAATGCATGAGTGGCTGCGATCTTTTGTTAGATCTAACTTGGTCACGTCTGCGAGAATCAGAACAGCAACGGTCCTTTTCATCCTCATTTCGGCTGTCCTCTGAATCATTAACCTGCACACCCACATTTGTTATAAATTGCTGTCCCCATTTCGAGAACGTTGGCTCAATCAATTCGTCATTATAATCGCAATAGCGTGCGAATAAAAAGTGACACCCACGCTCTGCCAAATATGGCGGGAAAAACAATGGAAGTCATAACGGCGCGCGCATTGTCAAATCGGAGGCTGAATATGTGTCAGTACAGTTGTCCGACACGCGAGCCTTGTGTCAAACGGTGTTAACTGGCTCATCCGAGTTGACTGAACCTGGGCCACATCGTCGCTGATGGAAATGGGTCTGAATAATTTACTAAGCGAGGTCGCAAGAGCCTGACGCTGTTTTTTTTGCTCTTTACCAGTACATTTAATAATGGAGCTGGAGTAGGGTTGCCAGATACAAATGTTTAGTAATAAGAAAGCTACAAAACTCCTCTATTATTGGCCTAATTTCTGGCACTTCATATTCATACCCTATATATCTTATCCCAATCCCATTCATACTTGACTCTCGCGATATCTTTTTTTTTTTTATCTACATATTTAAAAGGAGCCTTTATCACTGAGACATGTCGGCTCCGTTGGGCCTCTACATTACAGTTTCAATAAGTGTTAGTATACATCAAAAAAACTGTACACGAATTTCGCAGTTTTAGACAGGGGTTCCGCCAATATCGCGATATCTAAATCATAGTTAGACAACTCCTTTGCTTCATAAACTGAAATAAATATCAAACACTAAAGAAAAAGTGACCAAGTTCACCGTTTGTCCTTCGCTTCAATTTCAAATATTTTAAACAATATTCAATAGAACTTTTGTATAAACAAAATACTTCTAAAAACTTCTAAAATTACTTACGTCTTCCGGATCAAGTTCTGAGAGATGACCAAATTACTGACATGTCATGTCAGGAAAAATTGTAACGTCTGGTAATGGTAACCCTAGACAGGTGAGATCAGTTTCACGTTCGCTCGCACTCGCGTATCGCGCATCTTTACGTAGGTACACTCATATTTTATAAAAAGCTTTTATCTCTGATAAATGCTCCCATACATTTCGGAATCCTGTCCTTCTTTTTGGTCATTAATTCAACAGACTTATTAATCCGTACATTTCCAAGTCGAAATCTTAATTAACGTATCTTATTAATTTAAAGAGCCTTAAATCGACATGAAAGTGCTCGGTACTTAATCTTGAACGAGTTTTTTGACGGGAAACAGTTCGGTTATATTTAATTACGTTTTTACTCCGTTACAAAATGTAAACAGGATGTTTTCTGGCAATGACAGGCTTTTAAGGATAGAAAGCGGATAATAAATTGTATAGTTGTTTATTATTCTGTTTATGACAAGACGGGTAAACATAAACAAACTGAAGCTGACATTCACTGACGACAAATTTTGAAGTAAAACTTCTTTAGGCGCGCTTCTGACGGAAGTAACGCCCAGTTGTGACACACGCACAATAGGACACAATTCAAAGTGCCAACATAGCGATAAACGTCATCGTCAAAGAAGTTTTACTGCAATCGCGCGTAAAGATTACACGCACACACTTTTTTTAAACTACATTTTTACGCTCTTTAGATTGGTTTCACTCGTTATCTATTAATTATTATTAGATTCTGATCTTGTAATCCAAGTAAAGTACGACATCGAATTGTCTTTTAGCTGAAATTTGGTTGGTTACAATACAATACAAGGATTTGATATGGTAACATGGAGTATTGATACATCTCGATGTTCTTAATCCTGATCCTTGATCCTTTCGAGTAAACCAAAGTCTTTGAATTATTGTAACTTAAAGCACTTCTGGATTTGTTTTTGCATACCCCAAAATTGTGAAATGCTCCCATGTCCTTAATAAAGAATAGATAATATAAATCATCATCCCCGCATTTATATTGAAACGAGTAAGCAACAATGTACAGGTTTCTCACTTCCCTTTGCAAGACAGTAGCACAGCCGTGATCGGGTAACACGGTTTCCGTAAGGGCTTTGACGGCGGCTTATCGTTTGTCATTCCAGCTAGTCTAGATCTCAGATCCACTGTAAAGTGACCTTTAGATTCTTTACAACTATATTTATTCCGAGAGCGTTCTTAAACTGGTTCTTTCAAACGATACATGCTCGCGCTGTGCGATCGCCGTTTCTAGTTTCGAGGTCACCCTGCGGCCTTGCTTTCCTCTCAATCTTATGGTGATTTCCAATTACACCTAATGGTAGTTAAGTAGTATTATCTGTAGGAAGTGTCTGATGAGGCCCATTGACCTGCGTATATGCAAGACATACGATTTAGCTCTTGGTGCTGTCGAATAGTGTCAGCTATTGAGTGATTAGTGTCGTTTTTGTAGGTTTGAGGTAAATTTTTTGCGCTTTGGTTTGGTTTATAAAACCTATAACAAGAAAAAGCAACTTTTCTTTCGTATTTAATTTACTGTTTCGTTTTATTACGTCCAACTTCGTTTCACCATTTATTTTGACAGATCACCCATTGTCAATCCCTCGTTCAGAGCACAAAACCTCTAAATTTGGACGCAAATTTTATTTACGACTCGTTCCAATCCGTTACTTAATCGTAAACAACCATAATGAAGCATTTCAGTCTCATTTGCAAAACCAACCTTTAAATATTAACTCGCAAAGCATTCCAGGGCAACTGTATCACGACTCACGGAGGAGGTTGGCCAAATCAGAAACGAGACCGGCGTTTAAAAAAAAAGAACGAGTCGTTTTATGAGGCTCATGTTATAACGGTAAAACAGTGCATGTGACGCGTTGCAATTGGTTGATGTATGCTGAATGAGTGAATGAGACACGTCTGATTATTAAAGGACCAATTGTTTGGCGTCAGACCGATCAGACGAATTATTTCATGAACATGAAACTATTCTGAACCCCTAGTGTAAATTTCATTCGATAGCGTGACGAGCGTTCGCGTTTGCGTTATGTCTATTTTTGTATGGTATTTTGAACAGCGCGCCAAGCGGGACGTTTTGAAAACTCAAAATCCCATTCAAAATTAACGGTATACGGCTGGTTATTACAACTTGAAACTATCTTTCCAACTTGAAATTACTTGACTTAAATGTACTAAATAAAGACATTTCATGTAAATTAATTTTTAACAAGCAGAAACGTCTGCGATCGATGCTATTAACACATTACATTTCATGTAGTTATTACTTTGAATTTGAACTTTGTTTAACTGTTAGTTTGCAACAAAACATAACGGAAAATTTTGCCATTAACATTGGTATTTGTGACTTGGCAGACTAGTAGTAAGTATTTATTAGAATTTAACAGTTTAACCCGCAGAACAATAAACCTCGAATAGCTGCCATTCGATCCAAACGTGCTCTGATTTCAGATATGTAACTGAACGGTGAATAAAGCTGGAAGCATTCGTGCTGCATTGTGTAGTATTTATATGTTGTATCATCATTCGCTTGCCCTTGTCCCATTCACTTGGGGTCGGCGCAGCATGTCTTTTTCTTCCATACATCTCTGTCACCCGTCATCTCATCATTCACTTGCGTTAGTTTCATATCATCTTTCACACAGTCCATCCACCTTTTCCTCGGTTTTCCTCTCCTCGTACTTCCCTCCACATTCATTCTTAATACCTTTCTCGTCACATGACTTTCATCCCTCCGCATCACATGCCCGTACCATGCTAGGCGATTTGCCCTTACTTTTTCTGTTATGGGTGCAACTTTCAGGCTTCCTCTTATATACTCATTCCTTATCCTATCCATTCTCGTCACGCCACACATCCACCTTAACATTCTCATCTCCGCTACATGCAATTTCTTTTCATCCTTCACCTTTAGGGCCAACACTCTGATCCATACATGGCGACAGGTCTTATGATCGTTTTATAAATTTTACCCTTCAACCGAAGGGGCATACGGGCGTCACAAATGGTTCCCGTAACCTGTCGCCATTTCATCCATCATGTTGTATGACTATATAATTATTCTGCTCACCGGTTATAATTCTTTCTTTAAAAGCGGAGGCCAGTTCTTCGGTCGTTTCCTAACATGTCTGGTCAAGTGATCATGCATGACTGCGAAGTGAGAACCATGTGTTTCATTGCACCGCATTGTGACGGGGTCCGCTTTTCTGCTTCTACTTCACTATCCTGGACATCGTCATTCAACCCACAGACGTTCTGATGGTGGTGACATTAAGCCGTCACTGGATATATTTAAGATATATTTTTCTCCATTAGCTATGTACATCGCGTCATTCGCGTCTCTTTTAACTGAGTTAAATTAACAGGAAGCTCCATAAATTTACCTAAACTAGCTAGTAGATAAGAGAAAGTTAGTTTGTATTTTATAACATATCTGATAGAGATTATTTCTTGTTTCAGGTAATGCATCTGTCATGTCATCTTACATCTACAAGGATTTCCTCCCTCAATTTTATTATAAAGCGCCGCGGTCAAAAAGTTCAGAACTTGTTGAGCCATTTAGGTTCCTAGCTAAATTGGTTGAAATGTCCAATTTAGCTAGAACCCTAAATGGCATAACAATCACGGAGCGTGACTGTATAAGATCAGGCAGTTATAATTTAATACCTACAGTGCGGTGAACTTAATTTGGAAATGGAACACTTCATTCACATAAATTTTATATTAAAGGAAAAAATAAAAAAAGTTACGCTTCCGGCAGGACTTGAACCCGCAACCTCCGCAATCCGTGCGTTGCTCTTAACCAATTGAGTTACGGAAGCCTACCAGAACCTTGCAAATCTTTCCATTCCTTCCCTTGCCTTTGGGGTGGCGTAAATTTGGAGTATCGCTCGCAGACGTATCTGCATGTTAAAAAATTGGTTCATTCACATAGTTTAATTCTGCTGCCCCTAAATACGACATACAAATTGCTCTAAATCGTAACTAAACCCGACACTATAAGGTAGTTCTGCCAATTGGCTGGGCGGACGGTAGGCTATTCACATTGCTTTTCGAGCATCACATTAGGCAAGCCAGTAGAATGGTTTCGGGTTCAATTTATAAATATGTATATAAATTAGAAGCTCACTCTTCACAGTCGTTAATGTTTTGCTTTTGAGGATATATTGGCAACATGATTAGGCGATTCGATGGAATGGATGGAAATTTTTATATTACTTTAAGGGATTCACCGCTTCCGGCAAGACTCGAACTTGCGACCACGGAACACCGCTCCGATCGCTTTTAACCAACTGAGCTATTTATGCTTACCAGAAGCTTGCGAATCTTTCCCTTCGTTCTAAGCGGTGAATTGCTCGCAGTATTAGCTTGTTTTTGTTTTTATTAGTTCAATATTGTCTGGTCACCTGGTCAGATACGGTTACGGCCCCTGGCGGCTTATCGTTGGCCTACTCGTAAGTTCAGTAAGCAATTCGAATACATAGGACGCGCAACAGTTACGCAATTTATAGGGTCATCGCTCTAATAAAACGAGCCACAGTAAAATTTGTCAGCGCCTGGCACTGCTCCCAGACTTCAAATCATGTAGACATTTACAGCAGTGATCAATTAATACAATATGCAATGAAAGATACCCGCGTGTGTTTATGTAACTGGTTTCTTTATAATATGATTCTTATTGCTGTCTTATTACTCTATTCTTATTTCTTTGGGAAATTATCCCGGCTTTCATATGGGTGTTTAAGGCGGCGGTGTCTCTGAGGCGGGTTGAGCGGAGATGAGAGAAGACGTGCGACAATCAACCAATAGAAGCAGCATTGGTTGTAATCCACTTCTCCGCTCCGCTCATGTCCGCCTCGGTAGAAAGGCAGCCATATGCTTACGATAAGTAAATTCCGCGCAGATGCTTTATTTTTTTTCAGCAACTTCTCGGCAGTAAGCAGCTTACTTATTTCTCTATGGCCACAGGGCGGACACGCTATACATCAAAAATCACTTGCGTTTCTATGTGTGAACGGCACGTCTGTACACGCGTCATGCGTCATAGTGTAAAATGGTACTGAGCGGCCGGCAAACGGCCGTCAAACTGCTGTCGCGGGGCGAGGTAATTCGAGTCGGGGCGGGGCGGTGTGTGGCCGCTCTGTATGATGATACTTACTTATTCTGTGCTATGGCTTCAACCTTCAACATATCAACGCTGATCTTTGCCAGGACGATTTGAAGTCATTTAAAAGAAGTCTTTATCTTTTAAAAAAAGTTATTTTTTCTTTATCTGTAGTACTCACGTTTTGCCCACGTTTATCCAAACGTCGACGAGCCCGACGAACGTAGGTTGGCGTATGCGTACGTACGTAGACTATCAAAATAACTTCACCGTAGTATTTACTATTTATAGACTTAATATGTGGATTTGCCGAACGAAGAAACATAAATAATGGAATATTATATATTTTGATTGATACGTGTAAATGTCGATTCATTTACGTCAGGTGAGCTGTTATTATTAGCTTTGGAATTACTTAGTAGGCTCGGCTCATATTTTTAGTCGTATATGTCAGAATTTTAAATTAGTTATATTCTTAGTCATATTCATGGCACACGACAATAAAATATATGTATGTATTAAGTACGTACTTTATTTTAAGACAAGTAGAAGTATAATCAAAAGTACGCACGGCGATACAATGTTAATATGTCATAATGTTAACCTACTTAGTAATAACAACGTTGGCCTTTACGGTGTTTTTAGCCATAGTATACACGGTTTGGCTATTGATAGCTTTAAGAGCAGCCGATTTGATCCCCAGTTTTGTACGGCGAAAATTAATAGTTTCGGAGAAATCATCGAAATTTGAGAAAAGGGGCCCATAGTCCAGCAGTGTGTCTTATCCCTAGCAGTACCACTTATAGGGGCATTCCATAAAAGTACCGGGTAAATAATGACGCTATTTTTTATCACTTGATAAATCTAAAAAGCCCATTTTTGGCAAGATAATGTTTAGTAACTTAGTTTTAAATTGAAAGGCATATTATTTTAATTTCAGCAGCTAATTAAGGTAGCAGCCATACACCTCACGTCCCCGACAAAGTAGACCTTTTTGTGGAAACCTGTAGCATTCGTGATTTTATGTCGTAAGTTTCATAAAGAAACCGTCGAAGAGCACCGGAGCGTTCGTTGTTTATGACGAACGATACTCGTCACGAGCAGGACGGGGGCTGATTTGTTAAAGTCCGGTGCAGAATGAAATGCAATCTATCGTCGAGTTATGCTTATAGTATTGTTACGCAGTATAATGACTTTGTAAACCAATACAAAGAATACAGCGCCTCAAGTAGAGTAGAGGTAAATAGTAGACGGTCTCATCTCTATTAAGCGATCCCTTCCAGACAACTTTCAGATAGAGGAAATTAATAAATTTCCAATATAACAAGTTTGTAAGTGTAAGTGTTTCGTGTCATATAGACATGTATAAAGCGGTAAACAATACATTTTTGTTGTAGTTTTGAACCAACATTAGCAAATAAACGGAAAAAAGTTAAATTTACATAATCATTAAAAATTGTGTTTAATTGCAAAAATATCGCACAAATCTCTTGCAAGTGTACAATGACGCGTCCCAAAGCATTTGAGGTCTAAAGCGGACATTAATTACGAAATGCATGCATTACGAAAATATTAAATTACACGTGAAACTGTTGGTAAAACTACTGTCACGACATTAATTTCACGCCACTAATTTCGTAATGTAAATCCCGCTTCAGTATTTATTAAAATGTACTGCTAGCTTAGAAGCCTATGTATTAAACAAATCTTTTAAACGTGAGATGGTATGTAATATCACGCCACGAGAACATAGCTTACTGCCACCACCCTCCACTTACCAAAATTGCGTTTTTTACGAAGTCAACATACTGACACTATTTATTTCGTGAACATGCTTCACTATACATACTAGTAAATATTAAACAGTTTCCATACTTGGGCAAGACACGTAGTGAATCAATTACAGCCTTGTTTATGTGTTACCGGTAATTGTTTCTACTTGTTTAACACGCTAGATGAACGGAATTTAACTGTTGTACCGGAAAACTGTTATTGAAACAACAAAATCAATTTCACCAGCCGGTAAAGGCTCTCTTGATTGTTCAAAAACTGATAAGAGAGTTGCATTTTATCTACATGTGAGGCAAAGTAATCAAATGCAAATTTTGAGTTGCTTTCTTATGTTTGCTGGTAGAATTGACTTTTCATTTCTCATGCTCTGAAAGCGGGTCATTGTTGTTCTAAAAGGTGTGCAGAAAATGATACGTGTCTGCACTAGAGCATTATACGTTCGAAGTACGTTTTTTTTTTTTTTTTAAGTTAAGCAATTGAAATTTGAGTTTAAATGGGTTTGTTATACAATTTCCATTCTGATATTTGACTCTCCATTCCATAAATAACGATACTTTTGCCTGAATTGTTAATTGAAAGTACCCTCCAGAAATACTATAAAAATGTATACTTAGTCATGTTTAAAAAAAACATGCATTTTACTTTCCTCGTATTCGAAATGAAAAGTAGAGTGTTTAACTCGGGTGAAAGGCATCATTTCTTCCTCGGACTATTGGCGCTCTCACTGCGTTCGAGCCCCAAAATACCTCGGCAGAAATGAGTGCCTTTCATCCCTTGGTTAACAATCTACTATTTAAATGATGATTTTTAATGATAAATATTTACTAACATATGCACACCGGCCAGGCGGCCATCTTTATAATGAGAGACGGCACACAGCACGCGTGACGTGGCGGTGTGCGTACATGGCTCTAACATTTTAGCGCCTGTATTGTACAAGTCATTTCTTTTAACAATACGAAATCACTTTTATTTTCAGAAATGTGGGACACGCTTAAGATTACCTTACTTCACTTTTCAAGACCTTACTAAGCCCCCACTTATTTGTTTTTTAGGTTAATTGCAAATGTCCGTCCGCACGCGTTTTCCCTTTCACGTGTTCTTTGTTAATCTCGTAATTCGTATTGTCGATTTGCCGTTTGTTGACCTTCCGCCAGTTTCGGCTGTTCTTGTATCACAATCTTAGTCGAGAAACTTATTATTTTACCCTTGCTTCTGTTTGCTCCATAAATATGAACTTTATTAGTAACGCAGTATGACCGTTGGTTATTTAATAAAACAAGTAAACACTGCGCTTTTCTCCACTTCTTATGTTGCGCGGAAATATAAATTCTATTTTCACAGGATAAGATTGGTTTTACAATAGCATGATGGTTGTTAAGATAAGCCGAAATGCTTCGATATCTTAATCGATTTGTGCTTTTAAGGAGATTGATTGTTAACTAAATAGCGGACAGTTTTAGTATCACTTCAAGATTTTCTATTTTATTTTATGTTATCGTTCTTGCGGACGATATACATACAGACAGACATGCGTATGGAAATATATAGTCAAGAAATCATAGAAAACAATATTTTTTCGTTAGATACGAAATCGTAACATAGTTTATATTCCTTTAAAAACTACATTTGATGTCGAGTAATTCCTTGGAGACAATGTTGTTAAGTCAATCCAAGAAAAGTCTGTAAAGATTTTGACAGCACATGCAGTGCAGGTGTTATTTTAAACGTCAAACGTCTATGAAATTATGACGGTTGAATAACACTGGCACTGCGTGTGCTGTCAAAATCTCTGCAGACTTTTCTTGGTCCAACTCTAGCTTCATTATTTTTTTATTCGGTTTATAGCAAACTGAACAGGTTACATTTATAAAAATGTTGAATATCTGTCACTACGCTTTATGAACAACACGGCATAGGATGGTTGCACTTTTTTGCCCTAAGTTGGGCGCGGTTGTTTTATGACAGACGATCGAAATGCGATCATCATCAGGCCCGCAATGTGTCGACATTTTATTTTTATATACACACTACATAAACAAGACGACCATACTTTATGTAGTGCACGCGATATTATGTACCTTGGAAGACTTCAGCTCAACCTAACACCGAGAATATAAAAAAAACCGGCCAAGTGCGAGTCGGACTCGCGCACGAAGGGTTCCGATTACGAAAAAAACAACAGCAAAAAAATCATGTTTGTTTGTATGGGAGCCCCATTTAAATATTTATATTATTCTGTTTTTAGTATTTGTTGTTATAGCGGCAACAGAAATACATCATCTGTGAAAATTTCAACTGTCTAGCTATCAAGGTTCATGAGATACAGCCTGGTGACAGACAGACAGACGGACAGACGGACGGACAGACGGACAGCGGAGTCTTAGTAATAGGGTCCCGTTTTTTACCCTTTGGGTACGGAACCCTAAAATAGTTATTTGTTATACAAGGGTGCAAAGTTGTATTTTACCCGCGAGTGTAGAGTTGAAACACGAGCAAGCGAAAGGATTCTATAGTTGAACCACGAGCGAAGCGAGTGGTTCTAAAATAGAATCCCGAGCGTAGCTAGTGTTTCAACACACGAGAAGTAAAATACATTTGCACATGTGTGTAACACAACACTTTTCACCTCACTATAGCAAGGAAAGTGCAACATCCACAGGCGTTAGATCATCTTCATCACTGGAATCACTAATTTTTTTACGAAATTATAACAGAAAACTCTGGAAGTTGTGTATTTTTACGCGAGAAGTTTTTAAGTAAAAAATTTGTTGACAATGTTGACATTTCTGACGTATGAAATGTCAACGATGCGTTTTGAAATTGCATCGACTCAACTTGTGCATTCAGAATAATATTTAACATCATTATAAAAAACAAACGTTTCTTATGGAATTTTAAGGTTTATGACTTAAAATCATTAAATAAAGCTAAATTTGGTATTTTTTATTAGACTCTGAAACCATTTACTTAATGATAATTAATATCGAACGAACCATTACCATGAGCGTTTTACGTTTTGTTATCTGTCAAGCTACTTAAACACGCTCCATCCAAGGTCAAATTACTTTCCCCACTAGTGGATAAAACGCATTTTTCTGGCGCTTGTTTTGAAGGATAAAAGATAACTTTCCGAGCTAGTGAGGGGAAAAGTTATTTATTTCGCATAGGTACTGGTTTAACTACCTAAATAAAAACTTGAAAACGAGCGATAAACGGTAATACTCGTATCTAAATATATCATTAGTACGCAAGTAGAATTAATTACTGGCTAAAACCAGTTACGTTAGAGTAATTGACCACTTACTTCCTACTAAGTAGAAGCAGGAAGCAACTTATCTCCCGATAGCTGATAACCCTGCCGACTGTGGAAAAGTAAATTTAATCGATTCTTATATGGAGAACATTTCATTATGAGATAAAAATGTACTTAGTAATTTTGACCTGCTGTTATTAAAGATTTTTGCGATAAAAAATTAAATTTTTACTTAATATTTACTTGAGATGTTGGATTGTCTAAAATGGTACTTTTGTAACAAGGTTGTAAATTTAAGTAAACATAAATAAGTACCTAGCAATAAGTCGGTAATTATTTTACCCCCTTATCCAGGGCTCGGAACCGGTATTTTTTTAAAACCCCGAAATAGCCCAATATTTTGGATTTTTTTATGCTCATTACGTAGGACTGAATCATGAAAACAATTTTGCATTATTAAAACGTCCCATTAAAAATGAAATTATAAACAAAAGAACGAAAAAGAACGTTATAATACCGGTATTTTTGTATGGAGCAAATACCGGTTTCCGACCTCTGCCCTTATCCATTCACGCGCTACAAGCCTCATTTACCTAATAATCGTTTGTCTGAATCTGTCATTATGGCTTATATATTTGTAAGAAATGGATAAAACATAAATTAGCTAATTGAGGCTTGTAAACTACTAATGCGTTTATGAATAAGGGGGTTAGTTTGAGGTTTTTCGAATAAAATAACAAGCTCTCCACAAAAGGACCGTAATGGATTCTAAGGTAATGGCAACGCACGGTGTTGTAGTATCCATAAGCTACGATAACTGCTTGTTCGGAGTTGTACTCCAAACGTACTTAAAGTTCAAAACCTCTCTAACTTGAAACCAAAGATCTTGCTAAAGATATAACCACTTGCGAAATAAAATCCTCTTGAACCTCTCAACCTGCAATTTCCATGTTTATCTATAGTACCCAGTGTGTTAGGACACAGCCGACAGGGATCCTAGAATAAAGCTGACACAAACAAATCGTGACATGACTGTCTCTTTACATTTTATTTCGCTATTGCCAGTTGAAGCTTGCATGCTTGCGCTCTATTGGCAAACAGCAAAACACTTGATACTTGAAGTTAATGTATTGCTTGCTTCGCTTGCATTTTAAGAGGTTATAACAAATAAATTTGTATTAATTATATCTGCCAAGTTAAACCAGTTTGACAGCACTGGCTTCCCTCGAATGCAGCTGACCCTTCGCGAAGGTATTCGAACGACCCCTGTTCGCGAACTTCCCCTTCGAATATGATATAGTCACGGCAGCCGATTATGAAGGAGGGTTTATTTAACGTATATTAAGTACCTTTATTGGAAATATAAACTATCGTGAGTGATATTACCACTGTAATAATACGCTACGCTTTTAAGTGACTGCTAAATGTTTTGAAAAACAGTCTCCATTATCAAGCACTGAGTGCACGAGTAAAACCGCGTCAAATTACGAAGAATATTTACGCAAATTTTCGCATCAAAACCACTGTTAATCGTTGTATAAAGTGTGCTATCTACGATCGCTTCAGTATACAAGGTTGCATCAATCATAAGTTGCGTAATACAAAATCACCTATACTTATCCTACCACTTGTGGCACCTAATTTACACTGATGAATTTTAGAAATCCACAAAATTGGTCCCTGTTGCCTCAAAATTATGTAATCATTTTTTATTTATTTATTTAATAAAATACCGTGGTATTCTTGAATATTAGTCATAGCGCAAAACTTAACAATGAGTTTGTCTGTAGGGTGTGGGGTCATCAGTCTCTAGTTATGTAACTTAACTTATAGTAGGCAATTAATAACTACAATAATAATATATTATGGTAATGTTTTTTTTGCGCAAAAACCCGCATTGCTGACGTCGGTGAGAAGACTGCTAGGCTCAAATAGGACTGGGCCGGTCACGTCTGCCGCATGCATCCAGACAGATGGGCTAGCATAGCCACCAAATGGATGCCAGAAGAGGGGCGCGGACCCGGCCGGCCCAGACGGAGATGGCGGGACGACCTAGACACCTTTCTCAACAACTGCCCGGAGGAGGCACTATATCGGGAGTCGTGGAAAACAAGGGGAGAGGCCTTTGCCCAGCAGTGGGACACCATAACGGGCTAGTAAAAAAAAAATGTTTTTTTTAATAGATTTAAAGTAGGGTGGGCAAATTGGCCCATTTGACCAATAAGGTCAAGCCGAATTTACTATGGCAGGTAGTTCCAAAACTTTGTGTGAAAAAGTTATCGCCGCAAAAAGTAGTGTGAGTTGAAACGTGACTGTACAGTTTTTTTTTTCGATACTAAGTTCCTGTGCCGCAGATCATGAATATTTGTTATTGCGGATGATTTTTTATCACGATATTTTAGTTTTTTATTCTTTTCTTATGTTTTTTAGGGTTCCGTACCTCAAAAGGAAAAAACGGAACCCTTATAGGATCACTCGTGCGTCTGTCTGTCTGTCTGTCCGTCTGTCACAGCCTATTTTCTCCGAAACGACTGGGTCAATTAAGTTGAAATTTGGTATAAATTTGTAAGTTTGTGACCCAAAGACGGACATGTAACGCAAACAAATGAATTTTAAACATGGGGGCCACTTTTGGGGGGTAAATGAGAAAATTAAAAAATAAAGTTTTTCAAACTATATCTTGTGATAGTATATCAAATGAAAGAGCTCATTGTGAGAATCTCAAATATAAAATTTTTTGCAATTTTTTGGGGATACAATTTAGAAGTTATTCAAAAAAATAGGCAAAAAATGACCATTCCCCCCTTTATCTCCGAAACTACTGGGTATAATTTAAAAAAAAAATAAACAATAGATCTTTACTTATAGATTACAGGAAAACATATTAGAAATTGCAGTCAAGCGTGAGTTGGACTTAATTACTTAGTTTTTGATCCGACCCCTACGGGTTTTTTAAAGACATTTCACACTCACGTTTCACATAAAAAACACATTGTTTAAATTGTGTAATATACGGAACCCTTGGAACGCGAGTCCGACTCGCACTTGGCCGGTTTTTTTTGTGTCATACTTAATTTTTTTTAACAGAGATTTGTCAATTCTCGCCATACAAAAAAATTGAGTACATAAAAAAACCTTCCCAATGGTATGTCGCTTATTCTTATTGGTTCATAGGGCAGTGTCCATACAAACCTGCCCATTCTCCTTTAGACTTATTATTTTCACGTCTTATCGGTCTTATGGCTTCAGGCAAACTATTAAGTAAGTGGAATTCTTTTTCTAAGGATTCTATCCCCGTAGTAGTTATTAATTCTAGGAACGAATACTAAAGTCACAGCCCACAGCTTTATAGCCAGCAGATTAACTGTTGTTAAGGAATCTTGTCGTATTTATACAAGGTAACATTATTTCGAAAAATTACGGTGTTGGTAGGTAGGTTCCTTATAAATGTGAATATGTCCTTAGCTCAATCCGAAAACCATTGCTCCATTGCCAAATTTCGTTGTCATATTTTTCATATTTACCGTCCTTTACCTGTCTGCCACAGGCCAAACATTTCCAAACAATTCGTGAGTGCCACGCACGGAGTTGAAGCTTCAAAAGATAACCTCCCTTCGCTGACAAGCTCATTTAACTTTTGTGAAACAGGCCCGATAGACCGTGACATTTTGTTAATTTATGTATCAACAATGTGTCCCTATACCTACGCTTTATCCTTCGTATTGCGGTCCGAGGCAAATCATTCCTTGCCAATTTTATCAAATAGATTAATTATGATAAAGGATTTTGCCTGGCAAATGCCAAATGAAATCATTGTAGTTAAAAAAAATACTTTTCATTTTAAAATTTCAGTTGAACGCAGGTTTAAATAAAGTTTAAAAACTTGAAAAACAAATAATTTTTTATCAAATAGATTAATTATTATCAAGGATTTTGCCTGGCATTTCACTGTAGTTAAAATTTTACTTTTCATTTTAAAATTTCAGTTAAACGCAGGTTTAAATAAAGTTTAAATGGTTGAAAAACAGATAATTTTGATTAAATAGATTAATTATGATCTAGAATTTTGCCTGGCATTTCACTGTAGTTAAAAATTTGACTTTACATTTTAAAATTTGACTTGAACGCTGGTTTAAATAAAGTTTAAAAACTTGAAAAACAGATAATTTTTATCAAATAGATTAATTATGATCAAGGATTTTGCCTGGCATTTCACAGTAGTTAAAAATTTGACTTTTCATTTTAAAATTTAAGTTGAACGCAGGTTTAAACTCCGTCCTTAGTAGTAGTAGTTTTAAATAAAGTTTAAAAACTTGAAAAGCAGAAGACGGGAACACCACCCAGTAAGTGCATTCATTCTTGCTTTATTTGGTGAGCAAACTTGTTCTCACTCCTCAGTCATGTTTGGATAACACACACACAAGGTATCACAGATGTAAAATTGGAAAATAGCAGAGTAAAGAAAACGGATACAATCCGCATTTTCTAGAGGATCTATAAATGGGTATTGCTGTGTTTATAGGTATTATCCTGTAGTGGAAGTATGGGAAACTTGCCCAAGTGGGAGACATGAACCATTTTATACAACGTACAAAAGTATCAAGTTGTTTTTTTGCATGTATGTGTCAAGTTCAAAAAGGTATATGATATTACAGTGGTGATAAAATATATATATTATATTCTCCCAGATCTACCTTTTTTGATGGCTGACTAAACAATATATCAGTCTTAAAAAGAAAAGTTTTCTTGCTTACGGACATACTTAATCACTATTATTTACAACGACGGGACTTAATCGCGTAAAATAAGTTTAAGTCCCGTCGTTGTAAATAATAATGAGTAAAAATCGTGAAAGTTTAAATCAGTATTATACTTAATCACTATTCATTATCATATCTATGTTTACGTTAGAAAGGGAACGTTGACATCCGTGAAAGGGCGTAAGTAAGATATTATTTTAGTGCGTGAGAAAATCCAATCACCTCTATTACGCAACTATAATTTTGATTCCAAATTAATTAACATCCAAGCTCATTAAAATTTTAATATCTAATATTATGTAGAAATCGTATCCTGTTATTAAAGATAACACCGATCCATATCATTTTTATCAGACTCCAAAACTGTATACATAAACTGTGGTTCCAAATGCGTAAAATACTTTTTTACATTGAAATTTAATCTGGACCCGCTGCACGTTAGTTATTTTTATTTCTTTTTTCACCTTTAAAATATCAAAATATTGTAACATTAATTACCCAATAACTATTCATTTATTATGTTTTTTGTTTATATATTTATATAAGTATAGGGTGGGCCAATGATAAATGCATTTTAACGAAAGATGTCAATACGAAAAGAGAATGTATCACTGGCCCACCCTATATCTTACTAATATTTATATGTCACTCCCTAAGGCCTTGGCAGAATAGCAGCGTTGGAATTTGCCTAGTTTGCAAATTGCAACAATATGCTGAGCAATGTTTGCCGAAACATTAATGCAATTAACCATTAACGGAGGGTTACAGTTTACGGTTCAATTTGTACTGGTTAATTGCAATTAACGTTTGGCCAACACTGACGCTGAGACAGGGCCTTTTCCCTACTGAACACATTGCTGGACCCGTGTGTAATTTTTCTGTTTTTAATGTGTAAATAATTATACCTTTGTTTTTTTCTTTTTGCTGTTCTTATTATTTTCGCTTTTTAAGTATCTTATTTCTTTCATCGTATTGTCCTGTGTATGTGTGCTTAATGGAATAAATGTCTTTCTTCTCCTTCTTCTTCTTAAATTAGATAATTATCTAGTTTATTTTTATACAACTGGACCGCAGAAGAAAGTGCGTCCGTCATCAGTCGTCAATCATCTCGCTTCCGGCTGTCTTAGCTCTTGGCTACGAATAACTGTAAGGAAATAGGTGGTTTCTGCAATTTGGTAGCTGCAGTTGCGTCCGGGAAGCGACGGTGCCGCCAAAGACACATTATATGAAAAAACAGGCCAAGTGCGAGTCGGACTCGCGCACCGAGGGTTCCGTACTTTTTAGTATTTGTTGTTATAGCGGCAACAGAAATACATCATCTGTGAAAATTTCAACTGTATAGCTATCACGGTTCATGAGATACAGCCTGGTGACAGACAGACAGACCGACAGACGGACAGCGGAGTAAAAACGTACTTGTGAAAACATATATTTACGTATGTAAATGAAGAGTATGTATCATGTTTGACAATACAGACATTGTCTATTTGATGTCTTTCAACATTTTCCTACAATCTTACTTACTATACCGTAGGCATCTTAGGAATTTATCATTATAAACTGAAGATTTACCTTATATTAGCATATTTTACAACATTTCAAGCCCGTTTTAAGTAGGCATAATGAAATATTATGATTAGTAGGCCCAAGCCATACAAATTACAATCTCATAAACTAACACCCGTAAATTTCTACAAATAATTTTAGAGTAAAGATTTACATACATTTCTAACACTACGGACAAAACCAATCTCTTAAACCTAATTGCTCTGACCCATGTTTGTCTACATCACAATGTCATAGCACCGGTGACGTCACTTCCGCATCGGTCAATCACCCCGTGCATCGTCTATGCACCGATATCATTCTGATCGCTTACCGAGTCGATTTAAAGGCTCACGAAACCAGTAAGAGTGATCTCTGGTTAGGTTTAGTTGTTACGGGTCTCGAGGCCTGGCGCCCATGTACTTATAGAGTCGCTCGCGCTAGGATCCGAGTGGAATATGCGGCCAGTTTGATTCGTTCGAATTTCGAACTGAACGCACTATATGTTCATACTGTTAACTGACATTTCTTAAACCTTATAGCTAAAGACATAGAGTCCAATACTGGTCAGGTATTAGTACTTCTTTTTATTTACGAGAACTTGATACGTTGAGGTAAATGTTTTGAATACAGATGAAAGATTAACTTTAGAGGCTTTGAAGTGATTTGTGGGATGGATTTTGTTTTTGATGCATTTAAAAGTGACTGATGCGAAATAGGTTTTCAAAAATGCATTTATGAGTAGGTACACGGTATTGGTTAGTTGCGTTTCGTAATATTAAAATTCAAGACAAATTATTTTCTGAGTAAAATTGTTATGCGAAAGCTATTTAACATGAAAATTCTAAACATTTTGAGCATTCATCATCATAGGTTTGTTTACCATAAAGCAAAAACACTTATTAAATTAGTTACTCAAGTGCCTACTTGCTTCAAGGATCTAGCGGTACATTTTACAGTACTTAAAAACACCAAAACGGTACCGGTGACGTGCTTTGCCTAGTACAAATACAAACATAAAAGCTGACAATTAAAATTAGTTAGACACAGTTCTAGCTATAACGGGCTTTGTTCAGAACTACAACCGTGTCAACTGAACGAATTAATTAGCTGTCGACGCTAATTGAGTTCGGTGCGTAGACCTGGTGATAACAAAGTGCAAAGGTAAATGTCTAGAATATTTATTGCTTTTATATACAGTCGAGTTCATAAATATGTACACATTTCTTCACCTTAATCCATTGCAATAAGGTGAAAAAATTTATACATATTTATGAACTCGCCTGTATCTAGTGTGTATTATTGATCGATTACAATCGTTCATTACATTTCAACTTCAACAATGCTTGAATTTGGTATAATTTCTGGTATCGATGAGAATGAAAAATATAATACCACATACATACAAAGTTGGTATGTAAAACATTATAATAACAGCTGTCAGCGCTTGTAAAATGAACGTATACAAATACGAGTATATAGGTGCAACACAGAGTAATTTTCCACTATGTACTTTGAAATATGTATGTCTAAAATTTGTACAAAAATAGTGAGTTGATGTCCTTCTTCCTCTCTCTATATAAGTTGTTCCAAAGAAATTTTATATTACTTATATTTTGTACACTATACCGTCTATAACATACATGAGGTATGTAGACGTAATAAATGGATGTACGTAGTAGTCCGAATATAAAAATAAAAGCTCATAAAAATCCGCATCAATAAAGATTTCGACAGAAAACGGTCGAACACAAGGTCGCTCTCGCTAGTTCCTTAGAGCATCGCAAAATAGCTCTAATAATTCTCGAATCAAACGTACACTTGGCATTGATCATGGACAACGTCCAAGCTTTTGGTGTGTTCAATCTTCAACTTTATGTGGTTTGGCGAAGGTAGCTTTTGCGATTAAACAATTGAAGCAAGTTACGAGTTTAAAGTATTATCTGCCGCGAATTATTAGACGCACACCGTCCATCTACGTACTAGTAGACGGACGGTTTGCATCAAAAAATTTGTGTAAAACAGATAATACTGTAAACTTTTTTTAAACTATCACAAAGATCTATGATCTACTTCACATCGATGACAGGTGCGACAATTGTCACAAAATATGACATATGTAGAATTATCGGTTAATTATAAAATTGTAATAGTCACCTGTCGCTTGAAAATTGTCGCTCGACATATGTCACTGACAACTGTAGCCGTGGTGAAATAGGAGCCAGGTAACCGTTTTATTTAAATACTAATAAAATAAATAACATTATATAATTAGGTATTAACATCGATTGACCTGCATTTGCTCATAAAGCTACCGGCACAATATTCTACTCTTAACATAATGATATCAATCCTTAGGGCGTCCTCTAGCTGGCGCAGTTGCACTGACCGGGTAAGGAAGCGACGGATTTTACCGACAATGGCATCAGCCGCGTGCGTGCGCCCGCTCCGTGCACCCGCGTCAGCTAGCGGACGCCGTTATTCTGCTTACCTTCAAAATGGTTGTAAAACAAGTAGTTTTCACGTAGTGTCATAAACAAAACTTATAAACTTTCCATGTCTAGATGTCTAGACACAACATTGACTTAACCGCTTGTCATCAAAAACAAAATCGCCCGACTTACCCATATGTGGAACTATTCTGGCATGCGCCATTCATTGTCCAGTAAACAATAAGATTTCCATACATTATGTTCATAACGGCGTCTGGCCTATATCCGAAACACCAAAAGAGCTTATGTTGCATATGTAACTTGTATACTTATTGCCTCTTCGTGGTAGTGCTAATTTAGTGACGTCATACTTTGACCCACATGCCACGCGGTCGTTGTACGATTCGCATCATTTCAGCTCGTTCGGCGTTTGACATGCGTACTACACTACCGATTACGAACTCTATCGCGTCCTCATAAAACTTGAATTAGAGTGATAGAAGAGAGCATTGAACGGGGCAATTAAGACTAGGATGGACTTTTGTCGGATAGAGTATGTTCATTCGCGGATGTTTAGTTATTTTTGGATGCGGAAGTGGGAAACGTGAGATCGTTTGATTTGGCTTTTTATATCGGATTTTTGGATAGATGAAAGGGAGACGAGGGGTGTTAGATTTCATTTGGTTATGTTGTGATTTACGTTGGATGCAGAAGATCCTTTTTATTACCTGATTTTTTTTTCTTTGTTTTGGTTTGACAATTTTTTATTGGAGAAGTTGGTATCTATAATATCACATAAATTAAGTAGTACTCTTCATATGTATTTGGGTCTCATAATTAACTGTAGTTTATTCCTTAGTACTATTTCATGTTATTGTTTATTCAGGTAGGATTCAAACCTAAACAAATGTCAACAAATCAAATATTTAATATAACCACAAAGCATAATGTAATCGATTGACCTGTAATCGATTTCCCACGGACTATCGGAATCCAACAGTTCGAATTTTCCCAGCACTGTGAACTTCACAGCACCCATCGTGTAATGAACCTAGTACAGTCAGCATGAAATAAATAGTGACGACTAAAATGGCCAAATTTTAAGACACTCTTGCTACCATAGAATTAAGTATGTGCCACTTATGCTGCTATAAATTTGCCTTTTATACACATAGTGATTTAATCGGGTTTAAATCTCTTAATCGTTTAAGTCTCATCCGACATTTTATCTGGGTTGCACCAGAACCTCAATGGTCGCGACCATACCGACTGTGCGGTTTAAGAGAAATGTCCTCCCGCGGACGCTCCAGCTGTGGAATGAGCTCCTTGCCAATGTTTTCTCGAGGGACTGCAGTATGGGGATCTGCAAAAAAGGAGTGGACAGATTTTTAACAGAGTTGCAGGTGTCCATAGGCTAGTGACCTTTTACCATCGGCTGAGTCGTATGTTTGTTCACCACCCACGTGAAATATATTTTATATGGCCACTTGATTGTTCTGTGAACTTCATAGCACCCATTGTGTAAATGAACTTGAGGCGGTCAACGCTCGTGCTGTACTGAACTACCTGCATTCGCCCACGCAATTTGTGATTCCTGTTTTATTTTAGTCCTGCGGGATCTCTTGCACTGTATGCAGTGACGAAGTGTACAATGGCACGGAATAAAGGCAGGGAATAAGGATTCTTTGTGATCGCAATAATGGTTAAAAAAAATGGGTTTAGTCAATAGTGTTGACTGCATATCATGGTTATGTCTCTTCAACGTTTAGATACGGCGCCATTTCCTGGGGTTTAAGCAACTACCTTGTGTGTAGAGCGGAAAAATCCATTCAACAGTATCAAAACTTTGATCTTGAACTGTGTTTATTAGGTGTATGTAAATTAATCATTCACCGCCAGTTTTATTCGTGTGAGTCAAATCAAACTTGTGTTAAATAAAGTAATTTTTTGCGAGATCTGCATGTATATTTTTTAAAAATTTTTGTCTCATTTTTCGGTCTACGTGAAAAAAGTTGGAGCCCATCAGCCCATAGATCGCTCGTAAGCTCAAAGTGAATAATTATCCCGTTTATCGCAGTAGCCGAAACATCTCACCTGCCAAAATGACACATGTTTACATACTCATGTGAAGTTCGTCTGGCGTGAACGGACCTTGAGCGGTCAATGTGCTATACAGACCTAACCTGTAAGTGCAGGAGGCGTCTACATTTACGATTTTTGCTTTAGAGAGGAATGGCTTGATTTGTCGAAATTGACATGTGGTTTTTAGTAAGGCTCGTTTTTACCCACAACAGCATATGTGTTAACATCAGAGGCAATTTGTTATTTTATATGCTTTTGCTCAGATATTAGATCACAATTAAATTCAAAGTGACTAATTTTGTAGCGATTTTTAAAATAAAAGCGTGTAAAAATTTTACTGTTTCGTTCTATGCGTCGTATCAAGTACGAATAGTTGTAGTGTAAATTTGTTCTGTGTACAGTATACATTTCGTCATTATAGAGTTTAAAATTAATCAACAAGATATATATCTACTCAATTAAAAAATAATTAGAATCTAACCTGATTAGTTTTTAAGTTCACGTGATAATCGACTTACCTAATAGCAAATGCATTACGTTAGTAAATCACAAAACGTAATATAAACTTAACATAGTAAGTTTAAATTTAACTAAATTACAATAATTTCAAAGAAGTATTTCTTCTTACCAGTAGCCCCTGAGAGTTTTCTGCAGCAACTAGCTCTCTGGGTTTTTCTTATTTCATGGTAACTACATATTTATTGGTAAAGTTAGTCATACGAAAATCGCAACATACATTTGCATACATTACCAAGTTGAACAACCCACCTGATCTTTAAGCTAAACGTTCTTTGAATTCACGTATGGGTGATTATACCTTTTGATTTGATTTATCGTTCAGCAAACCATTGTGTTTTGTTTCATGGGTTTATGGGTTTAACACTGAGTCAGATCTCAAAAATCATCATGTTTCCCATCATTTTCCTCTATATTCGAGTAATACCACCAGATAAAACCAAAAAGAAGATTGGTCTAATTTTTACGGTTTATCTCGCGTTTTTAGTCACTCGCGCGACATGTTTCGGAGAGTCCATTTTCAAGCACTAACAGACCTAACATGCATGAGCGAGTAGCGTTCACGACGGGCGCGTTTAGACATTCATACCTATGTCTCATGACAGTTTCAATTCGAAGAAGATTGGTATTGATTGACTTAATTACGTGTTAAACATGTGGACTATAGTTGTAATACTGGACTAAGTATAATTGGGTACCTACGGTACGGTATAGATGTTCTTAAGGTATTTGGCAGCTGAGTGAAAGAAATCGCAAGTGTGGGCGAGTTGCACAACGTTTGCTAATGTGGGTAAATGACCCATGAGTGCGACATTGGCTGATGAACGGTAGTTTAAAGGCCGTGCAGTTTTGGGAAGCCAACGGTGTCGAGTGATCGTGATCGGATCGGACATTGATTAGAGACCATTGTTTTTCACTGTCTGTTAGAGTTAGCCTCAGAATAGGTGTCATTTGGTCATGTTTTAGTCCCAGAACTCGGTTTGATAATCACCGCGCAACTTTCTTACCAACCGTCTGAACCTGAAACAAAATCCCAATACAAAATGACACTTAACGCAAACGCGTACATCACGTCACGCTGTCGAATAACAAGATAGTGTTCTCAACAGTAGGGGTACTGAGATAAGTGTTAGACTTTAGCGACATATCATATCCGTAACAAATCGAATTCTCGAGTGGAGACCGCGTATCGGCAAACGTAGCGTAGGACGCCCTCAAACTAGATGGAGCGATGACCTTCGCAAGGTGGCTGGCAAGAGCTGGATCAGAGTTGCCGCAAATCGTGCCCAATGGCGTGCAATAGGAGAGGCCTATGTCCAGCAGTGGACGAGAGTAGGCTGATGATGATTGATGACGATGAACAAATCGAAAACAATATATCACTATCAGAATACGGATCAAGCAATGTTTGTTTTAAAAAATTGCACACTGTTTTAGATCTCCTGTCTATTTCGGCGGGCATCGGGCATCGGGCAGGCGTGTCGAGCGATGACCTAAAAGCGGGGTAAACGACCCCTTACCTACATGCAGTCGTTACGGGTTGACGACAAGCATGGGGTTGACGATGGCGGCCGTGCCCTAATTTGATTTTATTTCGTATTAGTAGTAGTAGTAAACACTTTATTGCACAAAACAAGTACATAACACAGAGATAATACAGTAAATGTGTACAAAGGCGAACTTATCCCCTTAAGGGATCTCTTCCAGCTAACCCTTATGTAACTGAGAGAGATACATACGAAATGGTAGTCAAACTCAGATAAAATGTACATGAAGGCAAGACTAAAGAAATTAATAGTAAATATGATGTTTTTTTTTAAGTATTTTGATTTGTGCCGCACACTTGCAGCCTTGGTCGCTTTTTCTTACTTATATGATATCTGTTTCAGTTTAGTACCTATATTATATTGATTTAAACTAATACATTCTCGTTCGAAACGTTACGAAAACAATAAAAGTAAGTGCATGCGACAAAGTCCTGTTTTACTTTACAAATTTGCAATTTATATAATTTTATGTGCCCGTTTTGATTCCTCTTGAGGAGTATTAAAATTACAGCAAGAATAGATAAATATAGAAAAAAATGTAGTAAAACTACTCTAAATAAAGAATATTCCACAATTCCACAAAGCAGTCCTAAACGATAAATGAATTCAATAAAGTTACCGCTTCTTTCATGTAATAAAAATATCATCTATTTAATGATAGTTCTTCACGCGATCCGGTTGAACCATTATTAACCGCTATTAAAACCTCGTATCTAATCACAGCATTCACTTGGAATTCCATGCGTATTCGCTTAAAAATAAAGTCTATTTTACAACAATGTCCCTGTGTAATACAGAAGCTTGAGATGGTAAATAATAGAAGTTGTTTGCTTTCCTACAGTAACAATGAGTAATTAACCCACTTGAGTCTGTGGACATTCTTGTAATTTCAGCGTTATTAAGTTCAATTGGCAATTAGAGATTTCGACGGATTCGATTTTTTTTGAAATTTCCTATGCAATGGGCCCAATTTGGTTTTGTGGGTGGTCTGTCTATGTGTGAATCGTGTGATGCATTTTATCAATACTCAAATGATGAAAGACCGAGATAACGTTTTGGGGATAAGTAACCTGAAGAAATAAAAATACGTGCTCATTATACTTACCAGTAGCCTTACCACGAGCTTGTCATTGACATGACACTTACATATTGCACACATACATATTATTACACACTGTCTATGCATCTTGCTCCTACTGGCATATTAGTGCCGCGCAACTTTACCAAGTAAAATAAGTGGTAGACCTGGAGCGGGATGGTTCAGAGACCAGTGAAATAAGTATTTGTGTGTAGTTCAAGGAACATGTTCATGGCTCGCCGTTATTAACCTTTTGAACGCCAAGCATTGACGTAACTCGACGTGACACCGCAATGAAGCAAAATAAAACCTTAGAGAACAATAGTGATTACAAAACAGGATATCGATATTTTCACTGATTTCGTTTTTGACATGCTTAGATTAGAAGAACCACTACACAGGTGTTTTACAATATAATATTAGATAATTCTGGCTTTTAGCTCTACTAAAAACCTTTAAATAACGTATTTAAATATCAAAATGTACTTGTAACTTCCACTCAAATCTCTCAATAATGCCACATCACTACTTGGTGGTGACGTCAGGCATCGGACGTGAAGTGCCGTCATGGGCGCACGGAACACTGATAAGCGCGCGTTACTCAGAGATGTGCAAACCCGTTGTCGATTATTATTACCTACTAATTAGCAAACTGCAGTATCGTTACAATAAAATAAATGCATAAGGGGTTACATTATCACAAAAGGTCAGTACCGTCTTTCAAACCAAGTTGTTTAAATTAAGCACGAAAACAAGTACCGTAACAGCACAAATAGCAGTTATTTTAGCAAAAACAACTCCTATTACAAAATGTATGGGATTAAGCCATATCTATTATTGATGGCGCTAGCGTGTTTGTCGGAACTGCGCGAAACGATTTCTATTAGGAGATTGTTACTTTCATATAATAATATTATTCCTCCATGACTCGGTCACATCACTAGGCGACGTCAAGTGCCGATTTTGGCGTGGCTAGCTATGCTATTTACTGGGTAAGTCGTATTATAACATAATGTTGTTTTTTTTAACCTTCTAATTATAGTTGAATTGTAATAAAGTTATACAATAAAGTAGAAGGGTAAAATAAAATAATGCAAATACAAACAAAGAAATATAGTTATTTATTAAAGAGTCTTTGATAAATTAAGTTTGGACGGCAAATGACGTCGGCGGCGTGAGTGGCACAAAATGTCGACGACGTGATTTACCGTCTTTGGCGGTCAAAAGGTTAAGATATCACGGGCAATCTGGTTACCTTACCATCAAAAAGTAGACGTATAATGCGCTTTTGACTGTCGTAGGGACAGCAGACTTTGCATAAACGCCTGCGCAAACCGGCGGAGCGCAGCGCAGATCACCGAGGAGGATTTACGCCGCGCGGGGCACACTGGCGAGGTAAAATCCCCCGACTTACCGCGAACGCCCGCCAACGCCACGTTGGCGAATGGTGCACCAGGGAGCACTTCGGCGCATGCCGGGGGATGCCGCAGCATAACGCCGTCTACCCGCGTGTACTCTATCAAAAGACATTAGTGATTAGTGTGCACGAGTTCTACCCCCTCCCGCTGCCTCGGCGCACTCAGGAGGCCTTGGCGCATACCGGGGGATGCCGCGGCATGCCGGCGCCTACCGCCACGATATCCTCGAACGTGCTCCTCGATGCCGCGGAGTAGCAATCCTTCGTGATGCTCCGATAAATTTATATCTGAATGTAATTGAAATAGGGAATATACATTGATAAATTTAAAGTGATCTGCGCTGCGCTCCGCCGGTTTGCGCAGGCCTTTTTTAAACGCCCTGAAACCGCGTTAAAGTCAACGATCTTAACTACCCGTAAAAAACCCGAATATGTATTAATAATTGACACAATTATATATTGGCGGCTGTTGGTATCGGGTCAACGCTCCGGGTCACGGTGGTCAATACCATCCCATAGGGTTATTGATAGAACGTGCTCGTTAAACTACTTGTGTTGAAAATATGTGTAATGTTTTGTGTGCATTTACGAAATAAATGATTATGATTATATAAATCGAACTAACTTTTTGTAGCTTACTTTATCTCAGTGGTCTTCTTTGAATCAAAAGTTACAGAATGAGGGTAGAGAGTGCTGCAACGTAGAGCGACTTATGAAAATTCTACTCGCCACGCCTAGAAGAAAAAAACATATATATTTTGAAACATAAGTTTAAAGGTGCTAAAGAAACAACGACAGTTTAGTATATAGAAGTGCGCAAAAATATATGACACTTATAACTCTACAATTGTGTTAGATACCTATTTTTGCGCTCTACCTTGTGCAAGATACCTATATATTGAAGAAGACTGTAAGTAAATCATATGTAGGTATTCAGCTAAGAATAAAAATAGATTAAAATGAATATTTCTAGTGAAATCGTTCCCGCCTATTTAATGTTACGACGTGCGAAGATCTTATTATCGAGATAACATTAAGTGGACCTACCAATTTATTCCTTGTCATTATGTAAAAATATATAGACAAAAAACTGGTATTAACGCTGGGATATTTTTTTATTAAAGATGAATGGAAATAGGTACTTTTAGGTGGCATTGAAATCGCCTGCATTAAATAGGTTTAGAAGAATCAATATTTTCTTGAACCTATTATAATACAGTCAATTAATGACTTAATTTTATAATGTCGTACATTTAATACTGCAGCTAATATAAAAAGAGGGAAAATACTTTGTGTAATATAGATACCTAATTAATAATAACATTAATAGCAATGGTCAGGAGAACAACAGGATAATAGTAATGAAACTAACAAAGAAAATAAAATATGGAGTTACGCGTAAGTAGAGGAACATAACTTTAATGATAGGTAATTTACTTTTGCAGTGTTGAAGTTGAAATACAAAACTACATTAAGTATTGATTGGCTTGGCTACGAGCTACGATATTCTATCACCAAATAAACTCAAATATTTATTTATCAATTTCCGCTACCTAAATGTTGTCTGGAGGGATCGCTTTTTTAGCAATAAGACCGCATGTTGTTTACTTCTACTTGAATTGCTATATTCATTGTATTGTTATATATTGAACTGTGCAATAAAGAGTTATTATATTGCATTGTATTCCAAACGGTTAAATCCTTGTTCCTTGTCTAGTTTATGGAGCAATATCAAGTGCCATCGTCTAGACTGGAACATTGGTACCGGTGGACGACCTCGATCTGGCTCGTATGCTCGATATACTGCACACAATAACGAAAATTACAAGAGAAATAAATTATTTCACTCCTTTACTGGAACGACAAATGTAGTAAATATTTTGGCTGCGGTTTACCGTTTTTAGGGTTCCGTACCCAAAACGGGACCCTATTACCAAGACTCCGCTGTCCGTCTGTAACCAGGCTGTATCTCATGAACCGTGATAGCTAGACAGTTGAAATTTTCACAGATGATATATTTTTGTTGCCGCTATAACAACAAATACTAAAAAGTACGGAACCCTCGGTGCGCGATTCCGACTCGCACTTGGCCGGTTTTTTAAACAAACCCTGTAGGTATGTAAAAGTTCTAATAGCCGAATTTATCAAGCTATATCAGCGTTTGTCGTCTAGACTGAGACTATCGTTGGCACCAGTGGACGACCCCAATCTGGATAGCATCATATGCTCGTGATATGGTACGAAGTATGGCGATAAACGGAATAATTTTAAAACCCAAGGCGAATAAAGACTGTACACGATAAAATCCGGCCATGCATGATCTGGTATATATTTTTACCGACTGGACATATTCAAGCAGTTGTTTTATTTTAATAATTTGTGTATATAGTACTATATACTAAAATTACAATGTATGGGCGTGTGTGAGTTTTCGCCGGATATATTCAATCAAATCTTTAATTTTTTTTCCAGGGTTTATTGATAATCTTCACTCGCTTTCTGCTACAAAGCCACAATTGTGTGTGTTTATATTTTTACATAAGCTGTTTTATGCACATTAGGATGTAATCTTACCAATCAAGTCAAACACCATATACTCACGTGCTTCGGACCCCGCATAACCTGGAGAGGATTATGTACGGGTAAAGTTGAAGGCAGGAGACCCGAGGGCCCTCCCCTCCCTCAGAGGGAGAGAGAGCAGAGTCCGCTAGATGGTGTACCCAAATTACTACACCTATGCCTAATTAAGACTGCACGAGGCCAGCCGCTTGGCGAGGAACAGAACATGCTGATCTTCAACAGAAGGGAATCATGTCAAGATCCCTCAGCATTGAGAGAACGACTGTAGAAGAAGAAGAAAGCAGGATTACTATATAATTTTTATAAGGCAAAGAGTTGGTTACATAAATAAAGTATCTTCCGATTTTTCTTTTGTTCCATTTCAAGGCTCAATACCAGCATGCAGTATATCTGTAACTTATCATGAAATTATCTCCACCTCAGCAATCGTGCTTATTAAAATATCGACCGATGTTATTTGCCAGAGTAAAGCCATCTTCACCTGATTATTTACTACCGCAAAAATAATCTGCCTTCCCATTGCTTGTACTATTAAGTTACGCACCAATATATCGTGACCTCGAGATCCTTTACAACTATGCGTAATCTCAGAATGTGCTTATACTGATTCACCTATATGATCGACATACCAAGCAATTCCAATGACATTCTAATTTGTTCCTATCGCTTTTTGAGTGCATCGACCCAATTAAAACCAGTATAAGTTTGACATCGAAATTAGTAACAACCGTAATCAAAGATCACATTTATTCTGTTTCACAAAAGAACACCCAGGCAGTTTTCCTACAAAGTTCAGTGCCCGATGAAGCATGAAATGTCAAATTGTCTAAACGACTTATGTTACCCCAAAGGAAACGAAGCCTTTTGGAGCGTCTCAGCCAGTCATAACTAATGGTGTGTACATAGGAACGCGAGATATGTACTGACAATTAAGATAAGCTAATTTGCTTTGGAATACTATACCCTTACACAGGAGGTAAACTTGGCAGCTACCGTTCTGCAGTTGTCGTGTAAATAAAAAAATAATAATGTATTAGAAAAACTGGTTAAAAATTGTATAAAAATCCTATATTAATAGTAATAGTAAAATAATAAAGGATATCGTATTTGATTCTAAGTAGCTCCACTGTTTGGAAAGTAAAATAATACGTTAAACTTGATAATCCGGTTCCAAGGACTACAATCTACAATATATGCATCAAGGACATTCAAGGAAGGATGTTTCATACACCTGTTATAAGACTGGGAGTTTTTTAGATGCTCAAATTTCACAATGAATGGATGGAGTACGTTTTGAGTTAACTTTAACAAACATTTTAATCCTTGAATATGTTTGTAAATGTCATTCTATAGCGTGACGAGCGTTTGCGTTTGCGTTATGTCTATTTTCGTATGGGATTTTGAACAGCGGGACGTTTTGGAAACTCAAAATTCCATACAAAATGACACTTAACGCAAACGCGTACGTCACGTCACGCTGTCGAATGAAATTTACACTAGGGGTACTGATTGGTTTGATAATGAATAACGTGGTATAGCTAATTGTCAATGCGAAACCAAAAACGATGCTGGTTCAAATATTGCTAGGCCTGTTTTTTACTTCTGTTGAATATCAATGAGAATTGAAATGCTGAAGCTTTAATACCTATGTAAGTACCTAAAATAATGGAGGCATGCTTAGTCAGTCAATATAAACAGTATATGTCATGTCATCATTGAATAACGAAACCGAGGGATTAACCTCAAAACCACTAATAGGTGCATTTAATTCTTTATGACTTCATTAAGTATGGGTAAACCAAGGTAAATATGTAAGACGATGTATTAAAGAATTATGTGATATATGTAATTATGTGTGTACATTATATGTTGTTAGATATCACGTTTTCTTTTGGTTTTCAAATGCACCGTCTACAATCTTTTTTGCTTTGCCTAAAGGGGCCTACAGACTATCAGTCCGCCGGACGATATAGGCCGGTCAGTTAGAACAAAAATGACATGAACAAAACAACTGACAGGCCGATATCGTCCGGCGGACTGATAGTCAGTGGGCCCCTTTAAGGTTGACTGGTAGAGAATGCCTCATGGCATTAAGTTCACCTTTTGTACATGAAGTTGTTCTTTGAGATTGAGGTTGAGATATATATTGATAAAATTATAAGTAATTTTACACGTCAAACAGCATACACATCATTAATATCATTATCACAATACATATTATACATATTTATCACAATATTAAAGCAATAAAGCTTGTAAGCTTTTTTGCAATAAAGTTTAAATAAATAAGTAAGACGTAGGTATTATTCCAGATATCTATTTGTATGAAGTAAACTCCCTATTCCTATTATTGGTGTATACCTAGTCATCGCAGAGGTCTTTGTTCGGTTACACGTCTTAAGCGTTCCAATAACTGGTCTTTGTCTAGTTTTTGTGGTCTGATTAAATAGGTGCCTACGTTTTCCTGGGTCGGTGAACTTCCGAATTACTAATACAGGTACAGGTACCATGGTACATGTTTTAATATTATTAATTTATTACCAGGTTACGAGTTATAATTTATATAATTATTTATCGTTATCATAGGGTTCATTAATAAGGAGTTTACATGGTTTAAAAACATCGGCGACACGTATGTGACACCTGTTTAGTGGCGAACATATGTATTTTACGTTACGGTGATCGCATACTATCAGGCTGCCAAAAAATATATACATCGTGGCCTCATAGTACCCGACAAATTTTATTCACCGATTTTCTGAAGACATTTCGAGTAAATAATGTTATATCTTATCAAACGTTGCTATAATTATACTAGTAATCCAAAATTTTCTACGTAGGGAAACTTAGATAGTATCTCAAATTCATTTTAGAAATATTATGTTTTTAAAACGCTTTGTTTGGTAGTGAGTGTTAAATTGTTCTTATTTACATTTAAATACGCGTGAATCGGAACTAAATAATCTCAGTCAATCGACAATCATACACCCAAGTGTAGCTTTCCAATAAAGTCCGCACTAGAAAGCGATAAGTACTTCAATGTTGATTCGAATCGAATCGCAACAGATCGAATGATGAAACGTGTGATGTGGAACCGATTATGTTCTTGTACGATTGTTATCTTACATTATAAAACGTGATATAACATACGGTCACGACTACAATGTAATATGGTCGTTATACTGCTGTGACAATTATACTTGACGTTTCTTCTGGCTTTTACTTGTAGGATAATACGTGAAAAACTTATGATATTGGTTTATAAATGTGTTCCTACATAATATTATCTATCTAAATGTAGTTAAACAATGTTTGATAAGGTTATTTTATACATTATTAGGTTGTTGGAAACTGATACGCTACACTTTGTAATACAAATTCCTAATAATACGAAAAAAATAAAAACCTAATCGATATTGGAATTCATAACTAGTATTTATTACAAATTAACCCTTCTTAATCACATCTCCACTTCACTTCCTCAAAAACATCATCAATCCTTCTTAACTAGACCTCATTAAATTCATTTCAAATCATCATATATCCGACCGCACTCGATTTGTAAGCCATGTTCTAGTTCATAATCAAATATGTCTGACCATGATCTTGTTTTTGTTGCAGGTAATTGACCTTATTTTTTTGCCCGTGTATTGGGAACACGTTGTAAGTACACCCATTACTTATGTACAATCGTCTACGGTGTCCGTGTTAAGGCGCTTAATATCCGACACGATTTTGGTGCGTCAATGTCAGGGCCGCAATTTCGGATTTATGATGTTGTCAGTTTTGTAACATTATTATTTACTACGGGACTTAATCGTGTTTCCCCATCCCGTCCCGTTTTAGTAAGTAATAATGAGTAAAAATCGTGAGTTTGAATCGGTCTTTGGTGACATTTTGAGTATTTAGATCATGTTATCTTAGTTGTATACCTTCTGCATCGGACCTCGGGAATTTCGGGATGCGCTGAAACATGACGTCTCAACAAAATTCCACCACCTCAGTCTGCTTTGTTGCACTTCAGACTAGTTATAAATTGTATCCGCTCACGAATCGTTTGCAAATGCAATTGGTAAATGTATAAAATACAAGCAAGGATGCAATGTTTTGAAAAATATATCAGCGCCCCTAGAGTTCTATATATTACAGTGATTAATGAGGGTACAATATCAACAAGCAGGAAAATAAGATTTCACCTCTCGCATTTTATTTCGATCGCCTACTTTGCTAGGACAAATAGGGACCTCATTGTTGATCGTTAAGATTTATCGGTGAACGGCCCTCTTGAGTTTTTACACGGCTCGAAGTTTTTGTATCGAGTGAGATTTTTATTGAGTTAATTGTATTTATTGGAAGGCCGGTAGATTGACAGCTATAAAATGATATTGCCTTCGAATACTTGTTCGTTACATTGTAACAGCCGTGGTCGAATTTGTAAATGATTGTTATGGTCATGACACCGCCGGAAAATTCAATATGTACCTAATATAGATATAAAATGCAGTATATAAGGCCATATTCAGATATGTCTTTCGGTTTTAATAAACAATAAGGTTTTTTTAATTGATAAAATCTTACAATGTCAGTTCTAAATTTTCACAATTAGTCTTTTGATTCTCTGAGGTCAAATGGAAACGTAGTTTTATTTATTTTTTAAATAATCTAATAAAAGCTTCATCATAAGAACACGTGAGTTCTTTATGATCAAGTCCAAGTCATTAAGTATCTTCGACTGAGCAGTATTGGTTGTTAAAGTAGACAATAGTTCAGGATATTTTCTTCCAGATATATTTCCTTGTTTGATTCGCTATGGGGTAACATTCCCGATAATTTACCACACATACTGAAAAGTAGCTTGATAGGTGTAGTGTAGGTATTGCCGTATTGTAATTACGTATTTGTAAACTCCCGCTTGAATCATCACGCAGATAGTGGTTATCGCAATGCCCTCAACGCGGTAAACCCGGGTATTGTTTACGTTGGGGATCATTTCGCCGTGGGATGTTGTGCATTAACGGATACGATATTTATTACGTCATTAGTTTTTATTCGGTCCTTGTGGTTTTTTTATTTATTAGCATATGTCTGATTTAAAACTTGTGTTTAAATACATATTTATAACCGGCTCCATCGCGAATTTATTTTTGTTGTTACCTTTATTTCCGACGCTTCGTCGCAAATTTCCCTAGTCGTGGTCGCTGATAAATGATGTCCCAGCAAAATGTCAAATCAAAGATTTGTGTAACTACCCGACGAAAAATTTATGAAAAAGTTTGGGATAGACATCACAACTTCAAACGACCCACCACACATATATAACCACACAAAATCAACAACAACGAAGTTGATTTTTCGTGCTCACCAATCTCGGTGCCCAAGTCGTAATTTCAAAATGTAGGAACTAGTATTTGAAAGTACTAACATTTCAGTTTCCAGTTTCATATTCGAGTATTCGGTTGACGGCTGATGTTCTTGCGCAACGCATAGAAAGTCGTTCACGGTGTCCGAGCACTATTGTTATGCCGATTTTGCCAGACGGGTCGGACCGGTGACGGGCTGTGGTTAAGCATGCTGAAGAATTAGATTAATGCCTGATTATGTGACGCCAGTCAATTGCCACATCGTGCATAGTTCATTGTTTAACGAAAGTAAATCCTAAATAATAGTTCGCAAATCCTAATTAAAAGCTCAGCCGGCCTAGCCAAGGTGACAATCGCTATCGCTTCGACAACGAAACGCTTTGTGTCTCTCTATCACTCTTCCCTATTAGTGCGGCAGTGACAGTTGCGTTTCGATCGCTACGGAGCGTTAGCGATTGGCGTGTTGGCTACGCGGCCAGGTTACCGAAAACAGATCAATATCCTTTAACTACTTACTTTTACAGTGTACATTATTGCTTGAATCATTTTTTTCTACTCGTCGACTGTAATGGTTGAATTAGGATTTCGTATACCAAACTGTAATTGGGTACTTTTTATGTATGGGCTGTCAACTCAACTATAATATTCATTTCGAAACGGTTTAGTCAACTATAATGAATTTGACCAATCACGTGGCGCCGCGGTCAAGTGGAAAAGACCAACGCGCGACTATTTCATGAGTAATACCTATTCACATATTATGCACGCGTTGATGTCTTTTGTACTAATGAGATACTTACCTAATTTTCTTTTATTATTTAGGTTTTATAGTAGAAAGTATTATTTTAGATGACTCGTAGAAAAAGTAGTGTATACAATAGTGATATAATCAAGCTTTTCATTCTCGTACCTACGTTAGGCCCCTCAGCAAGCTTCGGGGCCTAAACACGGCACTCGACTGAAAAGCTCTCTATTATATCACGATTGTATAAAATACTATATTTTTTATTTTTAGGGCTCCGTAGCCAAAATAGCAAGAATCTTTACGCTTTCATCATGTCCTTCTGAACTAACTCTATCAGATGTATATCTCTCTATGTTTGTAGATGTATATTAATGAAATTTGGAATATTGGCGTTTTTAGACAGTCGAGTCGTGTACAAAATAATTAAATAATGTCAAGAGAAGTTGACATTATTTAGTTTAGTAATTTTCTACCCCAAAGAAGTCTCATTAAAATAGCCAACTAACGATAAAAATGTGGTTTACGGGTGAAAAGGTGGCATAACATTTTGTATTTTGAAATAGGTGTTCAGTAAAATGCCGAGGTAAAAGCAATTTAGCTGACCGCAGGAAAAACATTAATTTGTGTTAACAACACTATGTGATAAAACTATGAAAACGGATTATATCGCGTATATTGAATTTATAATGCATCCACATTCCACATTTTTTTTTATCGCGTATATCTTTACTTGAAAATAATTGTAGTGTATAACGAACATCGAACTAAGCCCTATATATTTTTCTTTATTACCTACTAGCGTACACAGCGTATTACATTTCAACGTCTTCCAATCTCGAAGGAACAGTCCTTGCATTACAATTTAATCTGTCCTTGGCCTCGGGAATTGCAGAGATAAAAAGAAAACCTTGAGTCTCCAAAACCTTCACCTAGACACCTATGTCTTTATTGTACTTCATTCCGACGGAGGTTTCTTAAAAGAAAAACAAAATGTTGAGTTTATACGACGCGGCCATCCTGACTGCATTCTAGTCCTCAAGATGAAGTTCTATTTTTTGCTAATACTTGTACAAAGTACTATTCTAAAATAATTCCTACCAATATTATAAATGAGAAAGTAACTGTCTGTGTGTCTGTTACCTCTTCACGCTTAAACAGCTGAACCGATTTAGATGAAATTTGGTATGGAGACTATGGAGATAGTTTGAGACCCAAAGAAGGACATAGGTTTTATCAATCGAACAATCATCATCACCATCATCCCACGCAGACGAAGTTGCGGGCAGAAGCTATTTTTTTATATTACCTACATTGTTTGTGTAGTGTTTTTCAAGTTGTATCAATAAAAGTTTACTGCTAAACCTATCACATTTTCAAGGTTTCAGTAGCTTGCGTGCGTTATGCTATGCATGCAACGACATATAATCATAAAATACCTAGATTTTACGTTATTTTGAACCATATCGTATATAAAATAGACATAAAAGTAGCGTGCGTAGTGTTGCGATAAATTTATACCGGCACTGTCGATAAATAATGCGTTATGGTATAGCATAACACTTCAGCTGTGTAGGCTTTACAGATTGTTTATTGATTTCCTATTATGTATATAAATGGTATTATAAGAATTTATTCCATAATTTTAAACATAAACGGTTTATACCTATTATATGTAACTGTAATATAATTAACTATTATTTACCGACCTACTTATTCAAATCGTATAAATTTATTATCATTGCAAATGCTTGGAAAACATCAATCACCTCTTTAGCAATTCATCATTTCATGTAATTGATTTGATTTTGGAAATTCCAGCAATTACAATAAATTTGCCAACCAACCATATAAATTAGGTGATGAATGGAAATATATGTGGTAGGTTCATGCAGATGTTTTTCTATTACAACTCTATGATACGAGCCTATTAGTAACACATATATGTAATAAAGTTTGCAACATACATATTTACAATTTTAACTTTTCTTATATTTTTACCTGACTGCCAAAGAAGGAGGGTAATGTTTTTTTAATTAAGGGAACCTGTAGATTCTATGATAATCAGTGTAATTTAAAATGATGGAACCAATAGCGAGATCCGTCTCGGCCGCGGCAACGTGCCGACTGAGAATAAATTTAAAATAATGTTGGCAAAAGTCAATAAATTAATATCGATATTACACTAGTAAGCCGCCGCGTACCTGCTTGATCAAATTGTTTTAACTCGTATATAATTTTAAAAAAAGTATGTCTAATGGAAGAAGTACAAATACCCTGTTCCTTTCTTTCAAGGGAGTCATAATTAAACATGTCATTCATTATTAATAAACTTTAATAAGATATTTGACGACCGGTGTGGCCTAGTCGGTACTGTCGGTAGTGACCCTGCATATGAAGCTGATGATCCTGGATTCGAATCCCGGTAAGGGCAATGTTTGTGTGATGAGCACAGATATTTTTTTTAGCCATGGTTGTTTTCTATGTATATAATTTCTATTATTTAAGTATTTGTATATTATATAAATCTTTGTCTGAGTACCCACAACACAAGCCTTCTTGACCTTACTGTGGCTTAGCCAATTAGATTTGATTATATTAATTAGATTAGATACTTACACGTAATAAATAAGTAGCTGTCATTTATTTAGACGCACTTATCTTAACATGTGTATGTAATTACCATGTTTAAGCAAATAAATATTTCATTTCATTTCATTTTTTCATTTCAGAAATTGACATAAAACTATTGCTACATCGCGCATCCGACCCGCGACGAATGGAACGAATGTTTAGGCGAATGAAATTAGTTCGTATTACCTACTTACTTATCCGAGTCCGCACGGTTTCGGCTTATAAATAGTTCAATTACACTGGCCTGCCTAGTGCTCCGAGCGACGCGGACCCACGAGGTGTTCAAGTGACAGACAGACATACTCGACAGTATCGATAGATCATCGAGCATGGCGCATCCCTACAGCCGCCCACGCCGCGTCCGCGCGGTTACCGTTTATAAATAGTTCACGCGTTACACTAGCCTACTGCCTAGTGCTCCGAGCGACGCGCGCCCGCACGCGCGTGCCAGACAAATGAATAAATGCTACAAATAACGAAGTTATGGACAAGAAGAAGAAGATGAGATAATGTTGGTAAACACTCGAGTACTTAATCCACGACTTTAAGGCGACTTAGGGTCGGTGGCACCAACTTTGTCACCGTTAAAGATTTAGCTAAATTGTATTACATGGGAAATTTCATAGTTCACTGCCGAGTGGCGTTGATCAGTACGCTAAATGTGCTTGGTGGAACCGGTCCTTATCACTGAGTCAGAGACCGAGTTTGTTTCAAGACTTTCAAGTTCTTGAAATTTTAATTCGTTTTTAGAAACTATTAGAATCATATCTTAACGGGATCCTGTCCAGAGTCTACACGCCACTCTTTTTAGGATCTACTTCCTGAACTCGCAAAGAACATTTAGACTTAATATACTTGCCTCACTACTTAAAAGACTCTGAAATCTTAGAACCCAGTTCATAGAATTAAGGCTCATATTTATAAAGACTCACGTTGTCACCAACTACTAACATATCTACCTTACTAAAGTTTGATCAAATCCGTAGGTCGAAACGAAGCCACGATACGTCACTCTCAATATGATACACGCTGCGTCAAATTTCGCTGTAGTTGATCTCTATTGAGATTTTCAGGCACATACATCGTAAAGCGTCTTTGCCAAATATTTTTCGTAGGAGCGAGCGTTTCGTGTTTACGAAGGCGGGTGAGGTGATTACGAAATTAACTAGGAGTGTTTATGAATACGATTTGTCTATTTCGCAAGTGAATTTTACATAGTTAATACAGTATTTGCTGGCTCTCATACCGTGCCGTGAAAGTACAGTCCAGTAAAACTATGAACTATATAAAATTAGAGACGAGAAAACAAATATAGCCAAGGCTTTGAAACTACATATTATCGTATAATCGAAATCGATAAAGTCAGCATTTGCTGGCGCAACACTAGTAAATTAAGTCTTGAAAAATTATGCATGAAAAGCCATTATGGTTTAAGAGATAGTGCTTCAAAAGCGAGTAGCGGCAATCAAAAGTCGGTAATGTTTCTTTAGTGTTGCATATGGTACGATCTCTCTTGTTCGTCGGCTTCTTAAAATCCAAACTCAAACTTGACTTAGGTAATATAAATCATCTTATTACAATAAAGGACTTTTTAAATCGGCTTAATGTCCAGCAATTACACGAACAATTACATTATTTACCCGAAAGTCAAGGCACTCGCCTTGACATTTCGTTGAAAGTAATTAACGCTTTCCAATTGTTGCCCCTTTCTGGGTTTCCAGGCCGGTGTCTTTATTATTCCAAACCTTATTAAGATAGCTAATTAATTAACCAATATTGACATGTTAAATGAGAATTGAACTGATATAATGACAATTGTCGGCACGAAATCAATTAAAAAGAACTTTTCATCGCAGGATGTTCACTTTAATCATTCGTAAATTACGAAACTTTGTTAATAAAAGCCGGTTAAACTCGTAGTTTATGCTGTTATTTGCGAAGTAAAATATTTGCCAAGTTTCATCGTTATCGGTTTTTATTCTAACTAATAAATTGACCTACTTATATTCGGTTTAAACTCGAAACTATTTCTCCGTTTCACCGATATGCTTTTGATTCTTTTTAATCAGATTATTAGCAATAGGATCTCAAAATACCATGCTTTTTTATTTTGCTTGTCTGTTTACTTACACTTACAACACTTCATAAAAACAAAATAATATCTTATGCAGAACTTTTTGACCAACATACGCCGGTTTGATTATAAAATATATGGATTGAGTATAGTTCAAAGTTCAATTACTGCAATAATTATAAAATAAGACCTCTGTAGGAGTACAATTACGACACCAAGTAGGTGTGATAGATTGCGCCTTATTATTACGAAATTATTGTCCCGAACAATATCGTTTGTCGGCGTCTGGTCTAACCACGTGCCTTAGTCTAGACTATCGATAACCGGTCGTTATGGAGTTACCACACTAGTTGTAAACGCAGCGACAGTAGCGACACGGGCAAAATGAACTGCGGGCCTAGACAGATGAAAATCCCACCCACGCGCCCACCGAGGGTCCGTACTTTTTAGGGTTCCGTACCCAAAGTGTAAAAACGGGACCCTAGTACTAAGACTCCGCTGTCCGTCTGTCTGTCTGTCACCAGGCTGTATCTCATGAACCGTGATAGCTAGACAGTTGAAATTTTCGCAGATGATGTATTTCTGTTGCCGCTATAACAACAAATACTAAAAACAGAATAATATAAATATTTAAATGGGGCTCCCATAAAACAAACGTGATTTTTTTGCTGTTTTTTCCGTAATGGTACGGAACCCTTCGTGCGCGAGTCCGACTCGCACTTGGCCGGTTTTTTAGTATTTGTTGTTATAGCGGCAACAGTGTTACTCTTAATACCGCACTCGCTTACTCCTTTTACTTCTGCTTTCGAGCATGGATTAAGTCGCATCGACCGCTCGGTTCTCCTCTGCTGCTTTATCTGTGCGACCTCTTCCATACTAGTTTAAAGGTTACAGACAATAGCGATACCGCCTCCGTACGGCACCGTTGCTTTATCGTCTCGAGCTCAATGCACACACACGGCGGGAGCGGGCGTGTGCGGGCCAGAGGGCCTACCGCGAACCACGTTCGACGTGTTGCCTCTTTGTCGCACTTGTAAATGCGTACGTAAGTGTGACAGGGAGGCAACACGTCGAACGTGGTTCACGGTAGGCCCTCTGAGCTCACGCACGTTCCCGCCGTGAGTCCACATTGGTTGCTGGTTGACGTCTAAGTTTTCGCGTTCTCTCCGATCGGCCCAATGCGATCGCCGATACGTGTGGTGACACTCTTAGAATACCAATGCTGACAATATTGTCTACCTCATAATTTATGGTGGTAATTTAGATCGAATAATGGTGCTGTAAACATTTTATATTGGTGCATAAATCAGTGTGAAATTGATCTATTACGTACAGGCTTTAGACAAGACATGCCACTAACGCCCTAAAATCTTGATAACAGTATTGAGGTATTGGAGACATATTTACGTAATAAATAAACAACAAGTACAAATTTCTTGTATTTTGACATTATTGTTATTTTAACCGTATTTCACAAAGACGGTATTAAATACTTATTCAATATCTTTTTTGTGATGTCATAATACAAAGTTCAATATTGTGTTATGTTTTTAAGTACAGATATTTAATTTATGGAATAGATATTGAAAAGCACGCTCAAAATAAAAGCGGATGGTCGGAAAACCGTTTATTTAGTGTTTTATTGGTATGCTATTTTAACTTTTCCGTTCTTATACATATTTAATAGAGGCTTAGTGAATATGCTCGTACATTTATACATTTATCTCAATTTGCCTTTTTTTTCCTGACAGTCTTTTTAGGGTTCCGTACCCAAAGGGTAAAAACGGGACCCTATTACTAAGACTCCGCTGTCCGTCCGTCTGTCTGTATGTCTGTAACTAGGCTGTATCTCATGAACCGTGATAGCTACACAGTTGAAATTTTCACAGATGATTTATTTCTGTTGCCGCTATAAAAAAAATACTAAAAACATAATAAAATAAATGTTTCCTATACAACAAACGTGATTTTTTGCCGTTTTTATAGTTAATGATACGGAACCCTTCGTGCGGGAGACCGACTCGCACTTGGCCGGTTTTTTCAACCCTATACCTTTTTTATTATAGATTATAATTTACTCGTACTTCATGCATTTTGCAATGCATCAGTAGGCAATGATGTTAGCAATCGATCATGGAACCCTCGCCCTATTAGGGGCGCGAGGGTGCGAATGTGGACCGGTCCGATTCCGACACGGTTTCCAACTCTGATTGATAAAACCAATTAAAATGTAACCCGATTGGGCTTGATGCACGTTTTAGCGAATGCCTATTTTCATCCTGTCGCATTAAAATGGGTTATTTAGACTTTGAATTTTTAATGATGGTGAAAAGCTCTCTGGTAATGTCGGAGCGTTTTGGTGGCAGCGTACTTGGTTTAAGGAATCGATAGCCATTTTTCAGATTAAATCAATATAGATCTGAATTGACCACTACCCCAGATTGAATTTATTCCTATTCGGCTTCAAAGCTATATTCTCACTGGCCTTTAAATAAGCCTTTAACTCAATTTCAAAGGTACAGTTAAGTAAAGGTTCTGCTTGCTCTACAATAAGTATACTCTGCCATGCCATCAAAATGAAATGCAATTGTCATCATTATTTACGTACTTACCATTTTTCAGATGGTCCTCAATGTGTTTGTCTTTTTAAAATGGTAAAATACGCACAAATATGACTAAGAATGTCTGAAGCATGTAAGTTTGTTGATGGCCTAATACAAAATGAGTCTACCTACACAATATTAAGGACTGCAACCTTTGTCATCTCATATATTTAACATTCACAACAAGCATAATCGCACGATTCTCTTACACCACACGTAGAACAACACATTCGTCTACTAACATAATCCTTTAGCGGTTAGCCTATCTCCATCGCATAAATAACACTAACATAAACTCGGTTCAATTTACGCTCCACTTGAAACGGCGAAAGGTCGAGTTTACAATGAAACCCCTATTTTAAAGTTAAGAAGGATCTCCATTCAAAAGCACTCAACCGAGAGTAACGCACGGCCAACAAGTGGTCCATAAAATTACCAAATCCTCACTGATAATTCCTCCCAGTATAAGACACGTGCAGCACTTTTTACTGTCCTTTGAGCTTAATCTCTGAGATCGCATTTTTTTGTTTACACGGCAACGACCTCCCGATCCCTCTTCCATCTTTTTCCAACCTCACTTTTTCATATCGTCCCGTCTCGATGATTTTATGACGTAAACAAGTTGCTAATCGATTTGTCTCGCCTGCTCTCGTTGAGACTCCATCAGCGGTGGTATAGCCATCTCGTTTCTTTTTAAACCTGTCTTGCAGCCGGATTTTGGTCGGATAATGGTTTTTGTTGATGCTACAGGGACGTGTGATTCCGCCTGCTTAAAGCACAGGCGACCGTTTGCCTCGACGAAACCAGTCTAGCTAACAATCATGAGTAATCGGAGATCACATTTAGACTAGTTACGACGACAGGATAGCTCTGTAGGCGATATGAAGAATATAAGTCCAGCTCTTAATTTTAGCCCGCAACGGAAATGCGTGGTGAAATTTTAATAGCAGCCTGGATGCAGCTCATAATTTAATTGTTTCACGTTTGGATATTGTGGTATTTGCATGCTTAATCGGCTGTAATGTGAACGAGAGCGGTTCATGCACATTTTACCATTTCACGGCGAAATGTCAGCCTCCTTAGGTACTTAGACATATATTATATGTACGAGTATTTCCCAGTAATGTTCAATAAAAGGAGTACAAAACAGTAAATATTACAATGAAACATTATCGTTTCAACTTTAACGAAACTGGTTTTGGTTTGTGTAAGAGAGGGTGCAACTTTTTAAAATGCCAAACATCTCAGGTTACTATGAGGGAAGTAAAAAACAACTCGATTCAACGTAGGTACAAATAAGATCATGTTTCTTAAGCGGGGGCGATGGGGCAAAGGGCGTCTACAATGACCCCATTCCATCGTGATCAGTTTTGATTTCGCTTTATTTCATTCTAAGACTTCCCAATCTTCGTTTTGCCGGTATCTGAGCTCCGTCGGCTTACAATCCTTATATCTATGTCTTGGCAGCGATTTTGATAGCCCAAGTGCGATTTTGATAGGTGCAAGTGTTATTGAAACGTCATAATCTCATAGAAGTTTGACGTTTAAAATAACACTTCCACTGTCTGGGCTATCAAAATCGCTGCCAACTTTGCTTGGTCTAACTATAGATTTATACGAAGATTGTGGATATTTGATCCAGCAGGAGATTTGTTTTACTAAAGTTAAAAAGCTAGAATGCATGAATGCGATGCTTGTGCGGATTAAGTTTGTGTTTTGACGAAGCATGTGGCGGATTACCTTTTTGTATGATTTAATTATGTTTGAATGAAATAAAATAATTTGTAGAATGAATTAGGTACTAATTAATGTAAGACAGCACTTCTAACACTGACTGTGACTTTGTTAATATTAGGGCATCCTCAATTATGGCGAGTTGCAGATCTACAAGTGGACTTGGATCATCAGCGCTTGTCGTTCAAACCGTAGATAATAGGGATGTTTCCTGTGTTTAAAATAAATTATTTTACACCATGGACGAAATAAAGGACCGGATAAATATTAGAAAAACGTAGAGAGCAGTTATTTTTTGCCACAATTTCGATTTAATAAATCGGATAGAACTAAAAAAATGTTGGTGACCTGTGACGTCACTTGCGCAGTTTTCATATAAATTCCATAGTGGCTTTGACATGTTCGAAAAAAGAAACTGATTTGACTAGCAGGAAAGTACCTATCATATTAATGTAGTCACAATTTATCGCTAACTTAGCCGCCACCATACAATCAAAGTAACGCTCTCATTTTAAAACGTCATGCTTAAATTACATGAAACTTGCCATGAACATTTAATTATTGAAAAATAATCTCACCTATAACCCTGACTTTAATAATCATAAAAGACTATTGGGTTTCCTCTTACCACGTTATTATCCTAAGAAAAACTAATAGAAATTCTACGACCATTTATAAAAACGCAATGTGCATTGAGGAGTTAAATTTTAATGGCTTGATGGGTATACGTACTTATTACTTTTACGGGAACTTTAATGAGTAAAGTTATGTTCACGAGATAATCTTTAATAGATAAAGCTTTCTAAAATAATACTAAATGAACAATAGCTATAGTCGATTAGTGTTTCATACGGTTTTTGTGAAGACTAAGGAGAGACACAGTCTATAGACTGTAGAACGATAATTGATTATAACGAGGTCTTTCTGAGGCTGATGTTTTGTTTGATGACCGAAGTCATTTGAGATGTTTAGAACTTTCTACTAGCGTCGCTCATGAAACGCCAATGTTTTAATGTTTCTGATAATGAGAAAAAGCCGTCTTTGTCTAGCACTGTTGAACAAGTGTGTCTATCTGGACAAAAATAGACTACAGTAATTTCAAAAGTATGAAAAAAGCGATCCTTAAGTGAAACTAACACTAGACTAGACCTTACTGAGTGTTGTGTTCCTGTCGGCGAGTAAGGTTGCCAGAGCTCAACGACGGTGCAGTGTCAGGGTCGGCAACGCGCATGTAACTCTTCCGAAGTTGCAGGCGTACATAGGTTACGGACACCGCTTACCATCAGGCGGGCCATATGCTTGTTTGCCACTGACGTAGTATAAATAAAACTCGGTAAAGCAATTTCAATATTGATGAACTAACGATAGCGCCATGTGTTGAATATGTTGATGATGTTTAAATTCAAAGATTTAATAGAAACTATGCAAGAAAAAATCGTGCCTGCGGTTTATCTAAACATTTCTTACTTTAATAACATGCAATAATAATGAAATAGGTACAACTCGTCAGTAGATGATCAAATGTGTGTCTGAGTTCTACCTCACACATATTTTTTGTTAGTGCAGCAGTGTTATGAAATGTTAATGATAATGAAACATTGGGACACAAATATAAATAGTACTTTTTTCTCATCATCATACATGGTTTATGGCTATTTCCGACGAGACTATCAAGTTTAGCGTTTTATTGGTTTACCGAGAATTGGGTATTTTAAACATATGATTTAAATAGCATTCGGCATAAATTTCAAGTTGTTATTAGTGTTATGACATGTCATTTTAGTGGAATAATAAAATTATTTATATTAATGAATTCGCGTCTGGGCTTAGTCTTATTTTGTGAACTGTGCTAAAGTTATTTACATATATGCCAGGGGATTATTGCGAAACTCAACTGCATCGTCGTCTGATTAGATTTTGGCTTCAACTGCATCGTTTTCATCGTCACTCAAACCTTTTTCTTTTTTTTTATTAAGTATCCACGGCCTACAGGCCTAGTCAGGGTATCTATTTGTGTGATGAGCACAGATATTTGTTCCTGACTCATGGGTGTTTTTTATGTAGCTAAGTATTACACAACACATAAGCCCTATTGAGGTTAGTCAATTTGTGTACCTACCTGATAATGTCATATAATATTTATTTATTTACTATCAAATAACAAAATATTATAAAAACACCAAGGAAACCACCTGTGCATGTCATGGCCGCTTAACATAATTCTTATAATAAAGTATAATATGCGATGATATAACATAAGAGCGGTTACCAAAGCGGAAGCGTTTAGGTGCGCACGCGACGCTGCGCTCGAGTTCTCGAAATGACATGTTAGAAATGGACAAACTTTTAACAAACCAGTTACTGATAGCTACAATTGCTTGATGTTTAGTACTTTTTGTCACAATACAGTGATAGTTAGAAATTAAATGTAATTTGGTTGTAAATGGTATTAGCTCATGATTATAAAACTCCACTCTTTTAATTTAAATAATAGTTTTAAAAAAGACTAGAAAGCCGAGTTTTGTACCGAACGTGAAATATCGACAAATTAAATTGACTGACGTGTTTATATATATAATAAATACATGTTTGACAAACAATAATATTTACAACTTGTACCAAGAGTGCCAATCGAATGTACGAACTAGAAATTTTTTTTTGAAGTTGGGATTATCTACAAAAAATGAAGTTTCGGGTGCACTACACTGTCTACACTAAACCGTCTCCAATCGTAAAACATGAAGAGTTACGAAGTAATACGAAGATTTTTCAATGGGATAACGGCTGCTCTACGTAAATCACTTCGTAAGCGACAATTGTGGTTGGTGCAACAGCCCTCTAATGCTACTAACATCACTATGATGATGTAAGTAATACCCTATGACGTATTGTTACACTTAAGTATTATAACGTCACAGTCCGCGGACCCATTGTTCTACAGACGGAATTATTATAGTCACAATCATCTATATACATATTTCCTCCTTATTCCTGAGACATAAGGTCTAAATTTGTAGGCATATTTATGAATGTACACGTCCATATCATTACCATCGCCGGACGTCAGTGCATCGTACTTACTCATTAGTCTGTATGTACATCCGTTGTTATATGGAGTTGACCTTTCTTAGGGCTCAATGTTCTCTGAGGGTTTTTGTCTGACTATTTTTCTTGTTTTATTGGTGAAGCTGGATTGAGTTTCGTTTTACTGCTTGGCTTTATTAAGTAAAACAATGGCGATCCGAAAATTAAACTTTTTTCCTAAAGTGAAAAGGATAATGTTTTATTAGGATTTTATTTTATGAGTAATGTTGTACGAATTAAAGTTATACTTGTTGTGTATTATCACTACATAGTATAAAACAAAGTCGCTTTCCGCTGTATGTATGTCTGTCCCTATGTATGCTTAGATCTTAAAAAATACGCAACGGATTTTGATGCGGTTTTTATTAACAGATAAAGTGATTCAAGAGAAAGGTTTATATGTATAATTTGTAAAGGTTTTGTGTAAATTAGTTGAAGTACCCTTGCGAAGCCGCGGCAGGTCGCTAGTGTTTTATTAATGACAAAATTAATTCATCTTTTTTCAAATCTGCTGATGACGAAAAATAAACCGCACTCCAACAAACTCCAACTATTAAATATATTATTGGCTTACAATAAGTATGTCTTCATTGTATTTTACTGTATAGTGTTTATTTTTAATTGAAATACGAAAAATAATGATTCCCATTTCATTTGTTAAATAGTTTGAGCAACTGAGCTCTGTGCAAATGAGGGAAAAATATTTATTGTCTGCTTTGATCGTTTTAAGCGATAACATCGTCGGTTGTCTGTTTACGTCTGTCGACCATAGCTCGGAACCGGCTTTTTTGAAAAACCCGAAATAGCACAATATTTTTAATTATTTTATGCTCTTTACGTAGGACTGAATCATATGTTTAGCTAACAACTTCGTATTATTAGAATGTCCTATTAAAAATGAAATAATAAACCAAAGAACGAAAAAGAACGTAATAATACCGGTATTTTTTGTATGAAGAAAAAACCGATTCCGAGCCTTGCTGTCGACGCGTTTTCGTGTTTTTCCCAGTCCAGAGTATTGCTGAGTAGTTTCCAAAGTTCCAAATGCATTACAATTAGTATGTGTCAAAACTGACAAATCGGTATTGCAACTGTTTTGTCGACTATTTGAATTTATCCATTTTTTTGCTATCAGCAATAGTAGCGACGACTTTTGTCTTTAGTTATCTCTCTAACATATTGCAAAAATGGGTTAATAACTTAATATATGTAGTCTATTATATATTACAGAAATTTGGTTCTTTTTGTTAATGTTATATTGTATGTAAATCGTTTAAACCCTTTAATTAGTTACAATTAATTAAAGGTAGTGTGTTCTATTTTACTTAGCGCTCAATATTTCGTCGTAATAATTTTCATATTGTCAAAGGTTGTGTCTGGAGTCTAGCCACTGTCCAGTATTTTGTATGTATATTATCAAATTGAGGAATAAAATATGTCAAGTAAAATAAGTATTTCCATGCTTTTTAACGAAAACCCGGAGACAACATTATCTCAGCTTTTCTTCGTGTCGACAGAAGTGAGGTTGACACCGTTTTCTCGAGGTAATTTCCCTCCTCAGATTTCGACATTTTAGAATTAAGTTGCACGTTGTGTTTCTCAATGGCGCTTTAATGTAACACTTATTATTATTTTCTCATTTATACCTACAGTCAAATACGAAATTAAAAATGTTGGGCATGAGCGATCGTAGAAAAACGAAGAAGGTATTTATTTATATAGATTAGACTGCTTGTTTAGAGTATTAAGGTAAAGTGAAATTGCTCTTAAAAAAGCAAACAACACCAAAGCTTAATTAAATTCTGCTCACACGCAAAGCTTGAACATTGTCCAGATGATTTTTAAATGTAAGGTTAAATACATTATTAATTCTTTTGAAATAAATTGAATTTTACAGCGTGTGATGCGCAACGCGTTTCTGTTTAGTAATCTTTCGAAATCGCGCTGTTTACCAGTAAAACGAGACTTATTGTCAGTAATCAATAAGGCACTGCTTCCATAACAAAATCCATTTGTTATCGACTTTACCGACAACCTACTGTATCCTATCCTTTGCCGACGTCACAAATTTATCGATTACTCCATCCACCGGAATGTGCATGGCTCTGTCTTATCACTTGACGTATCACGTGATTAATATCCCGTTCCTCCCACATAGCTATGTTAATCAGTTGCATAATCGTGACTCCGCATTGTCATGACAATTCAGCCTTTCAACTGTACTTTCGTTAAATTCCTCGCAGCCTAATTGTGATTAGAATATTGACATCTGTAACGAACGTCTGTCACGCGAGCGGCCGACGGCTCGTTGTCACGTAACATCAACAAACGATGTAGAAATTGTAGAATGACAGGTTGAACTTTAACATACTTTTATTATGTAATTTATAACAAAAGCTTCTTCAAATCAATGTAATGTAAATTGACATTATATTTACATTCAAGTGTCATAAGCCCTTATAACTCTCTATTGGCAGAAATTGTCTACATTCAAATACTTGAATTATTCATAATAAAATTCAGCACGCAAAACTGACCTTTATTGATTTTCTTAAGCTTCAATACGGACGTAAATTGAGCCCTTTGTGCTGATGAGGTATTGTTGTCTTATTTTCCGTGTATGATGAAATGTTGAAATGAGCTCACTTTTTGACTGTGGTGACACGTGTGACGAAGAGGAGAAAATAAGCAAAGAAAAAAAATCTTTATAAATAAAATTTTTGGTACAAGCTTTTATCGCTGTCTGTATTTTTGTTTCCACAGGCAGGCTTTCGTTGTTTTATCAAAGAGTTCCTATGGCCATCTCCAGTCTCCATCATCAGATCAGCTCGATGGTACCATAATATTGCATTGTCACGTTAACTTAGTTAATAAAAGCTTGTAAAACTGCTAGTTATTAAAATCAATCAGGGACATCAGGGTAATAGTAATAGCTTCCATTCAGGTCAATGCGCTCTACAGACGCAATTACGAGCAGACCACCTAACTCGTCAAAGTTCGCCTTGATAGAAACTGCCTGTTACACTTATTTAGTAATTTTGAAAAAAGCGCATTTGTCTCGACTAATAAAAAACAGATTTAGCTTTAGCTGTATACAATGACATACATACATGTTACGCCGAAATCTACTCTCACCTCATCTAACGGACAGACGGACACCCGCAGTCATTGATTACTTTATTCAAAATAAACAAATAAAGCTGCCTCTTATATAACAATTATCAAATGCTACTTACTGTGCGTCAGCTGTTAGGTCAATGACCAGACGTTAGCACTTGTCTCAACTAACACATTTATGAATGCAAATTGATCGTGATTTGAGGTGACGAATTAGGAAGTGAGGTTGGATTTTCACACAGACATAAAGAAACCGCTGAATTAATTACGTGTATATTTACGGCTAAATTTGTGTTGTTTGAATCAATTTACATTACATGCTACCTTTTTACTATATTTTGTTAACTTCTATACCACAGGCGAAGTATTTGCAATGTGGTTAGGACGGTGATGAATAATATAATATATTGGCTCTATTACCTAACATTACTTTCTGATTTTCTGATATTTACGGACAGAATTATTTTCGTATGATGTTGTGATGTTTACATTTGTGTAAGGTTAATGAGCTACGCCCATTTCATACCGGTTTGCTTATAAATAGAAATGGTTACGGTATTAGAAAAACACTTTCTATGTATTTAAGATATTAATGTTACGAAATACGTAATACTTGCTTAAACTTAATCATAACGTCGTTTCAGTAAGTGCTTACGTTTTAGCATGTATGATTATGCCTTTATTTATGTTAATTGTGCCCTGCATGCAGGGGGTTAATTTCACTGTAATAAAAACTGCAGGCGCTTGCAAAATAAAAGGTGTATATGGTGATTATGATTATGAGCCCATATTGTCGCACTGCTGGGCAAAGGCGTCCCTCTTATTTTTCCTCGTATCCCTATATAAAGATAAAAGAAAAAACTCTAGATAAAAGAGAAACTGAAGAAGAGAGGTACCAGCAGTTAGTTGCGGCTAAAGAAGATAACTAATTGTATCCATTTGCTAACAATAACGTACCTTTTGCTAGGAATTCTCGGAAACGCCACGAATATTGTCGGAATACCTAGGTACCTACTTCAGTAGATTAAACAAAACTGTGTCGGAATGAACATGAATAAATTTCAAGGGGCCAAGCTACTTTTTTTTTTAATACCACGACGGTGGAAAACAAGCATACGGCCCGCCTGGTGGTAAGCAGTCACCGTAGCCTATGGACGCCTGCAACACCAAAGATATTACATGCGCGTTGCCGACCCTTTAAAAACCTATACACTCCTTTTATCTAAACTGAAATCTAAGAAAGTTTTCGTTTGCATTTGTCATTCCGATACATTTGTACATTAAGCCAAAGATACCTTTTGTTGTGTACCAGTTGAACCTATAAAAACTATTTTTATTTTGATTACAGGTATTTTATATGCGAAAAGCTCCAATATTGGCAAAGCACCTATGCATCCGGTCTGGGTAAATATTGAAATACGCCTACTATTTTGATGGTTTACTATACGCATATATATTATATACTTACATCAACTATTTAAGCGCTGCTGGAAACTAATTATGCGTACTTTTTGTTGTTTTATTATGCACACAAAAACAACGCAAACGGGTCACTTCTTACGGAAATTTTCGTAGAGGCATCGAATCTATACGCGAACATTATTATTAAGTATCAGAATGGTAATTATAAGGACTTTAGGCACATACAGATTCATTAAAGACGATCCTTTTTGTATCGTTCAGATTTAAGGTCGTTGCCTTTAGAATCGCGATGTTTATTTGTACCAAAGATTATTAATATGTCTCCAGATTCGGATAATAAAATGACAGTTAAATATACGACGAAAAATGAATTTGTCAGCTATGAATATTTTCATTTAGTTAAAAACTGTTTTGGGTTAAGATGAAATATTTCTTCACACATATACGCCACTGAAATGTGAAACTGGCAATTTGTTTAGAAGCTCCAAATTTGAACAGTCATTTAATATTGAATTTATAAGCCTATTCGCCTTATATAACAAATACAGTGGGTGTATATTAACACAATTGGCGCCACACCTATTATCCTCTATTAATTTACTTTCCGGAAGTTGTTATTGCCATTTTAGTTCTTAACAAAAATAAACATGCATATAATAATTTTATTAAGCCTTATAAATAAAGGGAAAGTGGAAAAACTGACCGTCTCGGGCGAGACTCGAACTCGCGTCTCCGGGATACCAGGCCGCCGCTCTACCAACTGAGCTACCGATGCTTACTCGTTCTGCCGTGTCAGACGTATCTCTGCTATCTTTAGATAGCAGAGATACGCCTAACCAGTGCAAAATGAAACTGGATACTATGCTTTACATAATACTTAAACAAAATTTCAAAAAATGTCTTTAGTTACTGAGATATTTCATGTTTTAAGATAGACGTTTTCGAATTTTTGGACATTGAGTTATGCGTATCTCTTCTAACTCAAGTTAGAATAATTATGCGTAACTCTTCGCAGTTTTTTTACGGCAAACTGGATATCTACTATCTCGAGTTATCATAGTTTCGCGTAACCACACTCAGGTAGTACGGCGATAGGCGGCACGCGGTGAGGCGGGGCGCGGAGGGAGCGGCTCGTCGCTCCTTGCCACGTGTATTTGTTTATTTGTGTCGTTTTCAAGCAAAAGGTACCACATTGTCGCAGGACAAAGGACATTCTGACAGGTTTTTCGTATAAAGATACAAGCAATTTTCGTCCTTATGGTAAGCGACAATGTGGTACCTTCTGATTGAAAACGTCACATTTACATTTCATTACATACGTAATATTGACCCGGTTAAGTTACCGTTCCGGTGTTTTTTTATGTTGTTTGTTCAAAATATGATAAATTAGTCTTTAAAATGAGTTCTTTACGAAGTAAAGCCTTGTTACGAATGTGTAGTGATAGAAATTTCGTAAAAAACAAAACAAAGGTTGTGCGACTAATTATCTTAGCTAATCTTACTTTGTAATCATTGCTGAAAACCCTGTGAAAAACTAAACTATTTCGTTTTTTTTTTTGAAATCTTAAGATAACCTACATAGGTACTGAACTGTTTATCGTCGTCCGCTGTCTGTCATGAACTAGTCGTCAACTGGTCTTGTGATTGTCATGTCATCAAGGCGTGTCGGATGACCAAAACAGCGTTTGCCTACGTTGCACCAAACCTGAGTTCCACTATTAGGTACAGCTCTCCCAAGTGCTCATCAAGGCGTGTCGGATGACCAAAACAGCGTTTGCCTATGTTACACAAAACCTGAGTTCCAATAGGTACAGCCGGGGTTCAGCATCAGCTCTATCTTGGGTACTGCTCTCCCAAGTGCTCATCAAGGCGTGTCGGATGACCAAAACAGCGTTTGCCTACATTGCACCAAACCTGAGTTCCACTAGGTACAGCCAGGGTTCAGCATCAGCTCTATCTTGGGTACTGCTCTCCCAAGTGCTCATCAAGGCGTGTCGGATGATCAAAACAGCGCTTGCCTACGTTGTACCAAACCTGAGTTCCATTAGGTACAGCCGGGGTTCAGCAACAGCTCTATCTTGGGTACTGCTCTCCCAAGTGCTCATCAAGGCGTGTCGGATGACCAAAACAGCGTTTGCCTACGTTGCACCAAACCTAAGTTCCACTAGGTACAGCCGGGGTTCAGCATCAGCTCTATTTTGGGTACTGCTCTCCCAAGTGCTCATCAAGGCGTGTCGGATGACCAAAACAGCGTTTGCCTACGTTGTACCAAACCTGAGTTCCACTAGGTACAGCCAGGGTTCAGCATCAGCTTTATCTTGGGTACTGCTCCCCCAAGTGCTCATTAAGAAGTGTTGGATGACCAAAACAGCGTGTGCCTATGTTGCACCAAACCTGAGTTCCACTAGGTACAGCCAGGGTTCAGCATCAGCTCAGCTCTATGTATACTAAAACCTTCTCCAAAATGTGGCAAACACTTTTCTGAAAACCGCATCAAAATCGGTTCAGCCAAACGCGAGATAATCGCGGACAAACATACGGGTCAAACTGAGAACCTTTTTTTAAGGCGGTTAAAAGTTTTGGAGTAACTGACCTTCTGCCGTTAATTCCGCCTTGTACACTTACTGGGATTCAATATTAAATAAAGTACATACAAAAAAACACACACATACATACATACATATATATATATACATACACACATACATACATACACATACATGCAAAACATGCATACGCTATTTTAAACATAAGGCTCTTTCCACCAATCGATTGATCTACTTTATAACCAATGATGTAAGGACTGATGGAAATCGGGCTCCTTGTATGTAATGTAAGTTAGCACATTATAAAATGGATTGTCTTGTGTAGTCTGGTTACGCGTTTTACTAGGAGCACTAATACAACGAACTCTTACAACTTAAGATAAAAGAACTACGCGTGACCACCTCAATATTCCCCATGCCCTGGTTATACGTTTTAATAGAAGTTGATACAATATAGTCTTCTAACTTTAGATAAACGAAAACCTCAATAAGCCCGCGAGCCGTGGCCACGCGAAATAGTATGAGCGCTCATACAACGAACTCGTCTAACTTTAAGTTAACATAGTTACGCGCAACCACCAAATGTATGAAACAGTGGTTACGCCAAACTATGTTTATGCGTTTATTTCAAAAACTATGTACTTTTACAAAAGAAAAATAAAGAAATATTATTCTTCACGTCTATTGAAACACAAAACGCATATTAAAAATGACTTAACTCAATAAACTCACGAAATATATGAGTTTATTAGTTTTCACGCTCACCAAAAACTTTAAAGTCGATTTACTCAAAACTGTGTTTTTTGAGATAGCAGAGATACGTCTGACACGGCAGCGTTGACATCAAAGCAAATATTTCCACTATATCCTTCATATTGTAGACGTATCTGCTTATTTTAAAATTAACTTATCAAGGCTCTATAATCGTGTACTTACCTAAACAAACCCATGTTCCTCGTGGAAATGCCCAAATTTGTCTTATAGTATAAGTAAGTGAGTAAGTAAATATTCTTTATTGCACCAAAATTATACATAACACTGTCATTGTGCCGCGTCGCATGGCACTTTCATGTAAGAATCCGCGTGTAATGGGCCCAACCTATTATGAACGTCTACCAGCTGAATTTAGATATGAAATATCTGACGAAGCATTTGAACGACTGAGAAACTTTTTATTGAATAATTTATATTCAGTAGATGAATACATGGAATTAAAATTTGAATAAATAACTGTTTGACATTATAGTTTTTGTAAATTGGATTTTATTTGACATTAGTTCTTAACTGTTATTATTACGGCTCTTAGTTTTAGTATGACGATCATTACGAGATACCTTTTTTGTTTGACATGTATTCCATTATTTATTTAGTTTTAATTTGACGGTAATTTTCCAATACCTTTTATAATTGTTAGTTAGTTTTTCATAATTTGTATTGTTTTTGATTTATCATTGTTGACATAATTACATGTAATAATTACATGTTTGCATGCTGAATAATTGACGATCATAATATAAATTCATATAGATAAGGGCCTGTTTCACAATGTCCAAGTAAAGTATTGGATAGCTAATTAACAAATAAATTAACTGCCAGATAAAATTTCCTACAATAAAAGCACTTTATCCAGCAGATAAAGCTTATTTGGAGATTGTGAAACGCCAACGATGACTTTATTCGTCAGATAAGTGGCAAGTAGCTTATTCAGGACTTTACTTGGACATTGTGAAACAGGCCCTTAGTGTAAGAATAATTTATGTTGTAATTTATCATTATGAAAGAAATAAACTAAACTAAACTAAACTATGTGTTTTTTTTTTTAAATTTTAAGCTCACAAGTCACATCAAAACAAACTTTTGACGAAACCTTGATCGTGTTTTGCTATAATTTGTTTCCCAGAGACAATTCCATGTGCCAAAGCTCCCACGGTCCAAATGCAATTTACTTCGGAATGAGTGAAAATGAAAACTATTCCGCAACTTTTTTCCTGACAATAAACTAGCCATTTAACAACTGGGGCTGACCAATTATACAATTTCCAAGCCGCAGCAACCCTAGATACATACCCTTGTAAATATTGCTCAATTCACGACCTTACTGCTTTGATATAAGATCGGAAATATAGGCCACTATGCACCACTACTTAAAGAGTATTAGTTCAAGTTAAAACGTTACCTTCTTTGAAATAGGGTTGGAAATTGAAAGATTGGCAGTAAAAGGCAATTTAGACGATTACGGGTGTCTCGTAGATTCGATGGCAATTAGCCGTGGAAGAAATAAGTTCTTGAAGCTTTGCTGAAGGTGAAAAATGTTGATATTTTAAGTCGGGGAGGTATACCATATTTTTACTATGTCGATCTACATATAGAGGGAAAATATTGTAAGCGACGAGAGAGTTCAACAACCTGCTCCCCAAGGGCATCTATACTAGCTGTCGCGGTTGCATGGAGCGGGTGAGCGGGTTAAACGAAACATATGAGCAACGCGAGTTATTATACCTACGATGGCACACGGGCGCTCGCGCCCGCTCCATGCACCCGCGACAACTAGTGGACGCTTCAAAACCCATGTTATTTGCATCACACTCCGGGACGGTGAAAATCGCTTTTTGTATTTAGCGTCTTTGTATCCCTTCTTCAGAAGTCTGAGAGAAAAAATGCCAATCTAAATCTAAACTTCAACGTTTTTTAGAACTACGTCGATGCAGTTCAATCTTGGAACTTGTCCTGCAGCTGCAGCTGCTGCTTGTCAAGTATTACCATATTTTTCCATTATAGTTAAGAACTTTAAAGCACAGCAAAAGCAATATAGACAGCAGTATTATTTTGTATAAGGAAATGTTAATACGTATAAGTATTATTGTACATGTTAAAACACTGTCAGAATTTTTGATAAGAAAGGTTCAGTATATAAGTATATTTCTAAATAAAATAGTCACACCAAGTTACTATTGCTATTGTAGACGAAGACACGTATAACTTTATTTTCCTTTTAGTATGGTGTAACAAAATATGTAAAAATACTTGTTGGTGAAATTTAGAGGTACAATATAGGTACATGTACTGAAAGTGTCTTAAGAGTCCCCGGCAAGCACGGCCGAATTGCACCTTCCCATACAAACGTAGTTCCGCTCTCATTTTAAAACTACGTGTTAGATTGTAATGAAACTTTGCACATACAATGACATGAGGTATATCTAGGTCTGAAATTGGTTTATATAGCTCCAGTTTAAAAGCAAACTTTTTCCATAACCTTCCTTAGCCGTCGCCGTATTCAAGTAAACTTGGGTTAAGCAAGAGGCCAGTGCCCCGACACTGCGGTTTGTGGTCCTCGGTGTAGTAATACACCTGACTCCATTTAAACTGGGCTATTTTCGACATCGCCAGGAGTATTTTATTAGCATGAATTCATTACTATAAACATACCTTTGCGTTACTACATATTTGATGAACGGATCCAGGGATAGGATTCGGGAATGTTTTTGACATCTTGTGACATCGACGAATTCATGACATTTTTGTGATATCACGAAAATTTCATGTGTATTTACCTACTCGTCCTCTGACTCATGCCACTTCATATTTATTCTATGTTACCGTTTAGCCGTTATTATATACGAAATATGTCTTACTATCATATACATTTTTCTGATCACTATTTATCATGTAATTGCTGGTTAAATTCTATTTGAAAACCGGCCAAGTGCGAGTCGGACTCGCGTACGAAGGGTTCCGTACCATTACGCAACGGCAAAAAAAATCACGTTTGTTGTATGGGAGCCCCACTTAAATATTTATTTTGTTCTGTTTTTTGTATTTGTTGTTATAGCGGCAACAAAAATACATCATCTGTGAAAATCTAAACTGTCTAGCTATCACGGTTCATGAGATACACCCTGGTGACAGACAGACGGACAGAGGACTCTTAGTAATGGGGTCCCGTTTTTACCCTCTTAGGATCATTAAAATACAACCAACTACATTTTCGACATTGTGTGGGTTTTGTAAAGTTGTTTTCTTTAGGGATCGCATGACCAGAGGACGTTTACTTAGTCCTTTCTTTAGTAAGATTATAAAGAGGCACGACGTAGAGATCGTGTCAAAACAGCTCAATCCTATGAGACTAAAGTGAAGCTAGATTACTTTGGTCTTCTAGGCCGGAAAGGATGTAATAAGACTTGATAATAACAGAACAGTTTTCACATACAATGGTTGATTACGCTTATTGCGATGTCCAATATATTAGTGCCACAGTTTTGTTTAATTTAACTTTTAAACTATATTAACCTTATCCTACCCATCGTTCTTCAATATCGTTCGTTTTCTGAAAACTGATTTAAACGTCATAGTCCTACAGGCCTCTTGTTCATTTTTTGCACATAATAAATATTTGCTGTCAGTCCTGAACAGACTATTTACAACTCTATGGACTGTCAGAATATTCCGCTCGAGCATTCAAATTTGAAAGCGGGGGGCATCTAAACATTTTGTACCGAAATATGTACTATCGGTGTTTATTACTATAGTACTTTACTTAATGCTGGGACTGAATGGTGACTTTTATTATGTACAAAATTTGGTACCGCAGGACTTAGGAGGTTAATGAATCTTTTACGGTTTTTTTACTTAGAACCCAAGAATGAAAGATGTACTCCCACAGTACGGCTCTTAGCTCTTATCTTACTCAATAAAATTAACGAATATTTCTTACTAAACCTTCTACAAAAAATACTTAATTACTTACATTTTACTTAGTAAGCCAGGCCTCGAAAGTTAAGTGAAAATTTAATTAGAAAAACCGACCAAAAAAAGTGTCGCCACCCAACATTACTCGATTTTCTGTGGCACAGGCATGAAGACAATCATATTTAAATCTTGGCTGTGTTATATTTGCCTTTAACTGTTTACTTGCATAATTGGTCAGGAAATCTATACATCATGATCCTAAACAAATAAATGGTAAAGTTGTAGAAAATATTGCAAGCAAGGCAGCTTTTAAATCACTCCATTACTGTCTAATCGCGTAAGTTCAAGTTCGATTGCACACGATACTGACTTCTTACCTTCTGATTTCAAATCTATATCACCTTCCTAATTCGCGATCGAGACAACAAAGAAGCCATTAATAATACCCGGACAAATCACGGGGCTGACCACCGACCCGCACTCATACCATCTCCCAAGACATTTCTCTTCGACTGGGTAACTTCCAGGGATACGTCTCCAAGTCCTTATCACAGATACTCGTGCTCGTAATTACGACTTTAGCGTGTGGAATTAAAGCTGATCTTTCTATGGGAAATAATGGAGATATAGTCGAACATTCATGATTGTCTAACAAAGAGCCGTTTGATAAAAGGGACGTCCTTATTAATATAGCCTTGCCTTTGACAGATAGACTTGTTCGGGATGTAAGGAGTAATGTAAACATGAATTCGTTCGGGTAGTTTCGATTTGGAAAACATGTATCAGCAGGGTCTTAGAAATACAAGGTGGAATATTTTAGCATAAAAGCATTCGAAATTCGAAGCTAAGAGAGAAATTCCGAGTGTTATCTCTGTATGTTACTAAGTTGATAAGTGATGATATTGTATTATTAAAGTCAGTGACCTTTTTTTTAAATAAAACCTATCCGAGTTAGGCCAAACGTTTTTACGCGTATATATCTTTCACTACTTTGATCTACCTAACCCGTGTCCTTACGTAAGGTAAGAGTACCAAAATTGCAAAGTCCATGCAAAATATAGTACCTCAGTCAAGGAAACATTCATAATTTCGTACAATACCTGCTTCCGTTTCTTATTATGCGACCATAATAATATTTTAGCCGAGTCCTAGAGCTTAAATCTGTTTAAATGCTTGTACCTTGAAGGCAATTGCGATTTAATAAAGGACTAAGGTTTTCGTCCGGCCCACTATTCGAGTAGAGGTAAAATCAATAGCCACTAGGGGACGGCATTTGTTTAAATTACGCACCCCACAGCACAGGGATTGATAAATGAACACGGGTAGGGTGAGTGGGACAAACCCGAGTTTCCCATCGTCTACAGAGTGTATCACCATCACCACATGGAAACCAGTCAAAGTGAGGTCTTGATATCCGTTATAAATATGGAAGACAAAAATCATACACTTTAAAATAACACTCCTGATTATAATGACATCCGGTTACACTGCAATAAGAAATATAATACAGTTCTGAAATAACCACTGCAAAATTCCACTCCAATCAAGAAAATCAAAAGGTATTGCCAAAGAGGATATAATAGGGTAGAGCGGTACTGTCATAGTAAATTTTTCAGCCACAGTAAATTCACTGCCATTTATCGACACACGATTAAAGAACGAAATTGATTCAATACTACTTATTTATAATATACTCACCGCACTTCTGCTTATCTCACTCCTCCTTATTTACTACTACGATCGAACTAGGGTGTTCTCCGGCTTGACCCTGGGCTATAGATAACCGCGAAAATAGAAGTTCGTAAATTTCGAGCAACTATCTCTGTCACTCTAATTATGCCTTAGTTAGTTTCAGACGTAGACGTAGACTTAGTAGGTAGTTTTTTAGACACAGAACTCCACGCACTTCAGGACGCCGAGTTACGCGTTACGCATGCCAACTTCATCAGATTAGAAGCAAATTGATTCAAGACCCTTATGAATGACAAACATGACGCGACAAGGAGTTCTACCCTGAAAGGGTGTCACATCTTTCCATGTTGCCTCAAAATTCGTAATACCTTTAAATTAAATGTCATTAATGTCTCCAAATTCGACAGTCGCCATTAAGTTAAACTGTCTGATAAATTATACTAATACTGATACCTTGATGAGTTATTTGACAGCCGATCGCCATATTTAGCGGCAGAACAACCTTATTCGCGGAACTGATGATACACCAAAATACTTAGTCGGAAAATATCGGATTGCCAATCTCTCTTCTGGTGTCAGTTTAAACGTAATTACTTAGATAAAGGATGCAGTATGGTGATCATCAGTCATGTAAACCGATACGCGATCTTTATAAATCCAAAGACACAGAATGCAAATGAACACAACGTAATACGGATGATTTGTGCTTTGATCCGTCGCATGTAATTTAGAACTCCTAGGGTTAGGGTGGTTTTCAACGCAATACGATCAATACGAAGCGCAATAACTGTGTATAGTGCTATATACAATAAAATGGTACCTATGCGTCAAATACATTGTGGCGCTTACCGTACAAAACAACCACGCACTTTATTTTCGATTTACTTAATACGTATACATATACTTAACAATTTGCACTAAGTGACTTTGCCTATAAAACTGTTAATTTATCCCGTTTTCTGTTTTCTATCGTTGTCTGTCACCCAGTTATCACTATCTGATACTACTCTTATGTCAAGTTTAAGGTCAAGCTTTTTAACAAAATGTACTTGAGTATCATCTTAATTTTTAAGAGACGCGCTCGGACACAAAGAAAGGCCAGTCCAAGAGCTCTCGGGTTCAAGTTTTGGGTTGAACGAAGTATTCTTAAGGATTTAAACTTTGCTTGGGGTGTGTTTATTTATTATATTACAGAAGACGACATTTTGATTACGGACAAAGAAAATTGTGTATTACGTGAGTGTTATAACTTTTTTGATTTATGGTTATGGATACCATTTTGTAAGAACAACCCGTACTTGTCAAAGAAATAGGCACTTTAAATAAAGACTTTAAGTGAGTAAATACAATTTTAGTTTATTTGCCATTATAGGTTCAGCCTAAAAGTGAATGTTTGCTTTTCTACAATTAGTCGATTTAGTTCCTTTCACTCACGGTTTTATATTTGTAACTGTCTAGACTAGTCTGATTTTAGTGCTTATGCAGATACAAAAACTTGCTGTGACGGCTAGCAATAATAAATTTAGGTTATTCATGTTTTATTATTATACCATATCAAAATCTCGACTCACTGCAGGCCAGTCAAAATGATAGTCTGCCACTGTGCACTGCGTAGAAAGAACTCTCACGTGTATACGCTTAACAACCTTGCTTGTCATATCAATTATTGTTAATGTTCATGTTATTATTGTGGTATATATTTATGTACCTACAATTAATAACCATAAATATATTAATTAAGTATTGTATCAACACATAATTATGCAACTGCGATGTGTAACTATGTTATTATTATTATAAACCCTGGGGTACACAGATGCGAGTTGTGAGCACATCTTTTTCTTTTCAATAAACACGAGGTTAATCGCATCGCGTGATCGCTCTGGGTGTGACGAAGCCCTTAACATCTTTGTTCGTAAAACGTTCGTCGCATTCATGTACTTACTCATACTGCTACTGACTAATTATACTTGTAATTATAAGTTAGCGTGTCCATGCCTACTAAGCGTCGGCGCAGAATTAGTGTCGTGTAGCAAAAATGGAATAACCTGACTAAAGTCCGGACATCATGCACTAAAGATCGTGACATTTCCTGGACGGTCATTCCTTCAAAAATATTTACCGGTTTCCATTGGAAACTACTTACACTATACGACACGACAAACAAACAAGCAAACTAGACATGACTGACAAGCAAGTAGTTTCCAAAACAAAACGACAGATGTAGCGTCACGCTACACACGATAAAGTATATATATGTGCTCATTAAATTCCAATAATAAAAACATTTGACACTACCTATAGTCCCGTAACTCACCACTATGTGTTCTAATTTCTTTGTATTTCTTATGGCGCTTATGAAAGGCTTTAACTTGGCTAAAGGTAAATTATTTTAACATATCAAACACCGTCGCGGTCGTAGCTTTTATTACACCGCGTTAACTTCACCGCAATCGTGCTAGGTATAACAAAGTCCTTATAATAACATCCTTTGTTCCCACATGTGTCCGTCACGTCACACGTGCAAACCGCTGCAAGTTGCACTTAGTGAGTAAGTGCAACTTACCTACAGTCTAAACTTTCTAAAGATACTTGTTAGTTGCATTGCAACTTGTACCTAGACGAGTTTGTTTATAAAATAATAACTTTTACTCCAACTGTAGTCTTAAGACTCTGAAGTTGTGGATTCTATTTAGATACAACTTGTAGAAATTGAATATAGTAATTAAGGAATTATTGTATACATTATAAAGATTTAACTTACGTATTTCAGTCATTCGCGCGACATGTTTCGGCCCCAGGGGCCCGCTCTCAAAAGCTTGTAACTTGTAATACAAGCGGATGTCACTTTTTGACAGCTTTTGTTAGAAAGGGACTTCCACTTGTATTACAAGTTACAAGCTTTTGAGACACGGGCCCCAGGTCTCCATATTCAAGCACTATAACTAACATGAGCAGTGGTCACGATAGCCGCGCGCCGCGTATGCGACATATCGCGCGAGTAACTAAAAATACGTGAGTTATTAAACCGTAGAATTAGCTTAACGTTAAAATATGGCTCACGACAGTATAAATTCAATTAACATTATGTTTATAGGAACTACAGAAACACAGATGTCAGGCGGGCTTATTTTATTCTACCGCCAACCCAGACCATCCCTTTGAGACTGTCTTGTGTCATGATGATAAGAGACGTACCCAGCCACCGGATTGAAAAGACAGAACGCGGCGCAAGTGATTTCTTTTGTTTTCTTATCCTTAAAACAAGGCACTTGGAATGAAAATTTGAAACTGCAGTTTCAATTGGACCTAACAAAGAAAAATTAAAAAATTGAAGGCATTTTAGAACTATTTATAACGGATTACTTTAAAACTACTCGAAACAATTTAATAACATAATCATAACCAACGCCCCTGTTTGTTACCTTAAAATGTTGCCATTGCAAAACAAACGCTTTCTACACAGAGGTTACAATTTAGTAATTTTAGTGCAGTGTCGTGAAAACATAACAGGCACTTTGCATATTAAATTTCATATTAGTAAATTTTGTAATATACTACACTAGCGACATGCCCCGTATTTCGTGAAGATAAGTATACAAGCAATATTATATTACCCATTATCCGTATTAAAAATCAGTTCAGGAGTGTCCATCAAATCTAACACCAATTAAAACACGAATGCGACTGAGGACTGCTTAATAAAATGTTCAGATAAAACTAACCTAAAGAATCTAAGGGCCCCTTACATTATACCACTAACCCGGGGTTAACCGGTTAAATCTAGAGACCATGGTTAACAGTACAATTTGACACTGGTTTAACGGTTTAATCGGTTAACCCCGGGTTAGTGGGATGGTGCAAGTGGCGCTAAATCAAATTTTATTCATAAAGATAATTCTTTAGTTGACTTAGTTCATTAGTTTCATTTGTTCTAACTATGCCAGTTAAACGAGATAGAACTCCCACTAAATTCCATGCTTAATGTAACTCCCGTGGGAACACGACCACTTACTGGTTATTGCTCATATTTCTAAACTTTTTATCCGAACCCCCTTTCAATTTGAGGGAGCGGTCTAATCAAGCTAATCATGTATATTGTTAGACATTAAAGGCGGCTCGACAATATAATAGGAGATAGTGAGTTGACTTGTTGTGTTTTGTGCGTTATCTTCAACAATACGCCATAAAGTAAGTATTGTATGTTTTGTTCGGCTTTTCATGTAAATCGCGAATATTACACAAGGAACGCCATAAAATGTGTCGTTTTCAATCAAAAGGTACCACATTGTCGCTTGCCATATGGACGCTCTGACAGGTTATTCGTATAAAGATACAATCTAATTTCGTCCTTATGATAAGCGACAATACGGTACCTTGTGATTGAAAACGTCACAAATTTTGAACTGTTAGTAGTAGTCACTTTGTTGTACCCAACACAGGTTCAAATAAAATACTAACCTGGTTTTATATATATTTATCGTTGGCCAATTAATTTATTACCGACCAAGACTAACATCTAAAGCTCTTTTCTATTCTAATTTTGCGTATACCACCAACTCATATTATATTAAATACTCTTAAGCAACTTTGTGTTGTGTTCCAAGAACTTTCATAAATATCAGCCTTGTTAAACTATTCAAGCTTTAGATGCCTCGTATGAGTAACTCGAAGATCTGGCGTCTTCAGGTAAAGGTATAACGGTTATTTAAGAACAAACATGATAGGTATTACGTACTATTATCGTGTGTTAACCGTTTGAGACAGGATTTTTTTTGGGTCAAAGTTCTTTTAATTGTGATATGTACTTGTGACCACTCCGTCACGTTTTTATTTTTTGTCTTCTATCAAATAAATAAAAAGTAGAGAGCTGCTGTATGTCATTATTTAGGAAAATTCATTAAAAAAACTTGATTTAATTTCATATAAAAAACTCCACTCCGTCACTTTTTTTTTGGACAGCGAAAACAATTGTGACCCTTTTGTTCCCTTACGTCTGCCCATCTGCGACTCTCTTCTATCTATAACTCAATAGTTGAATCGCCTAGTTGAATAGCCGATGTCTTCCATATAATCACCGGGCCATAATAGCTTCGTATCAGTAGGCAATAGAATAAGTCCAGCTAACAATTCGCACCATTGTTTTGGCCCAGCTTGGCGGCCGGCCAAGCCTCATGACATGACCCTTTGTGTTTGCTGACGCACAACATTATAGCTTTTTGTTCAAGGGCCGTCTTCAAATGAATATGTGTCAAAAATCCAATATCCATTATGCAAATGGCGCAGTGACGTGACAAAAGAAATTTAATCTGTATTTACGAAATTTAATATACATCAGAAGCTCTAGCCGTCCGAGTGCGTTCGTTTTCCACTCGACAAATTTCAAGATACGACTGGCTTAGGATTGAAATTATTTGTCAAAGTATTAAATATGGTCACGAAAAAGTGGCAAAACAATAATAAAGCCCGTCACAGAGGGAGCGATAATATATCGGCAGATACCGTAGGCTACCGACAGATATATACCAAAATATATAGTAAAATCTACTGAGTTGTCGTTTAGATCTACAAACGGTAGTTACATTTAGGACAAAACTAGAAGCTTTATGTTTGATAATAACCGGTGCAAGTAGTAATAATATTATCTCTTTATTTTACCAATCTAAGAGTTTGGGGATAACACTGATTGAAATTTATGAGCTGTCTTCATGGACTATCATCTTATTGGCTGAAATAGTTTTGTAATATGCGTGTCTCAATGCGTGTAATATTATTATAATGATCGTCATAACTTCAAATTATCTGTGTAACATTTCACTTATGATTCTTATGAAAGAGATATTTATATATTAGATATTTTATTATATTATAACCACTTGGTGATCAAAAAACCCAGCTAGGGAAAACGTGAGGCCTTAAATGTAAATGAATGAATAATTTTACTAACTTGCAAGAAAGTTCTAATTTTATGCGCAACAAATATTCACTCTCGCTGCGCATGTTTCCGCGATAATTTTGACTGAATTTAGTAAGTTGTTTCGATAAATTCGGTTGACGTTTGCCGCACTTCTAAACGCATTAACATAATTATCTAACCCATCTTTCGATCAAAGGTACTATAATCTTACCTTAACCTGGATAATAAATCGCCACTAAATTCAGAGATACGAGTACCAACATAACACCTGGCAACTGCACAGCTTCTGTTTCCCAATTCCCTTGTCAATTTGTTAAGTCCAGTTTATGCGTGAATTCCGATTACGTATACACGGTGGCTAAAAAATAAGTGCATTCCAGTTGCCAGGGAGGTTTTGGGATTATACTGAGCAACTTTTACTATGGGACCAACCCCGAAAACGCGAAAAAAATTGGCTGTTTCATACATTTTGGCTGGTCCATTTTCTATGGGAGGGTAAATTTTTTTTCGCGATTTTGTGGTTGGTCCCATAATAAAAGTTGCTCAGTATGATCCCAAAACCTCCCTGGCAACAGCAATGCACTTATTTTTTATCCACCTTGTAGATGTCACTTTAAAGCTCACACTTATGCTGGTTCTTCTGAGTCGAAAGCTCGAATAATGGTGATACGTGGCCAAGCCGTGTTTTCCCAATTGCTACGCGAACGCGTTCGAATCAACTTCTTAGGCACCAATGAAGCGTCACCTCGACATCCGTAACAATTTGATGTAATCGGAGAATACACTTATGCTGGTTCATCAGTCCCGCGCGATGGGAACATACCAGATCCTTTGTTATGGTAATGGGTAGCAGACATCGGATCAATATGGTTAGCACTTGTTGATTACGGCGCTCATCGTGTTAATGTGCTGGTGTCAGCGGTTTTGCATGAATATGCATTTTCTAGCATGTAGCTGCAGCTACAAGGCACGTATCGTGAAATTGATAATAAATGGTTGAAGAAAAAGAGACTACCACACTAGACCGAACTAAGACCTCATAAGCCACTAAGACCATTGAAAACAGATCAATATTAAATATGTCGGCGGCAGGTGTTATCTCATGGTTAACTGGAGTGAAAGAAGAAGCAAATTGTTACAAACTTCGATGACGTTTTTGTACAACGGTTACACACGGTTTTGTACAACTCAGTTTTTGTTTTTAAAGTTATACTTTAGAGAAAATATGTACAAATAAGTTTCTAGACCCTCGACACGTTCGATCAAGTCTAGACGGCAGGATCATTAATCAATCCTTCGGATCCTTGTATGATTGAGCAGGTAGCGACATTAGTGCTCATAGTAAAGTTAAGTCTGACTTTGTTAATAGTGAGGCGTTTGAATTAAGATGTATTTAGGTACCAAATGACTCAAAGATGGCCGCTCGTCTAAATCTGGACGGTATAGTTTCTGAAATTTTTCTCATTTTTAAATGAAGGACCAAAAAAAAGGAAAAAAGGTGAGGAAAGGGTTGTCCATTATGTATTTTTGAGGATTTTTGAACCCTGCTCCCTGAGATGTCGTGAGATTTGCCTCGACCTCCTCCTCTTCTCCTTGATATTCTCTCGTGATATTTGGTGATATTCGGCGTCACCCCATCCCCTCTCCCTCTCTGAACACCTCACGTAATTATGAGGGAAGTATACCACGTACTCGTCCATACAAAAAGAGAAAAAGTTTTTCCACTTCTAAATATTTTCCATTCTCCATGATTTTTTAGTATGTTAGTGACACAATGAAAAATATAGGTTTTCCTTTTTTTTCAAAATTTGCAATACAAAATAACTAATTATTTTTTAAAGCGAAACAAACTTAGAATATATTATGCTGAAGCGATGTCAAAATCAAAGTGAATTGTTTAGATTTAGTTAAGAGAAACCGTTTTCTCCCGAAATGGACATTTCATAGAAGAAGTACCGTTATTTCGTTAGGATCGTAAAGCTGTTCTTCCCTATTTTAATGTACGCCCCCTAACTAAAGTGATATACATACTTTAAGTCATTCGTATTCTTCAGCGAATCGTTAAAATCTTTCCGATTCTTGGATGATATGGTTCGTAGTCTCACAGGGCCACCGCGAACAACGTTCGACGTGTTGCTTGCCTCCCTGTCACATTTACGTACGAATTTACAAGTGCGACAGAGAGGCAACACGTCGAACGTGGTTCGCGGTAGGCCCTCTGGTAGCAGCGATCACATGTTAGTTAAGTGTAGAACCTAAACGAAGTTGGCATCGATTAACTCCCACATTAGTCATTCGGCTCCAGACGGTCGCTCGGGAGTCTAGACGGTAGAATCGTAGCTTAAATATTTCCAATTTTTCTAGTATTCACGTTTCACGGCAGTCAAGTCACAGTATTATCATACAGAACGGCCATGCACCGCCCCGCCCCGATTCGAATTACCTCGCCCCGCGACAGCAGATTGACGAGCTTTTGCCGACCGCTCAGTACTGTTTTTAAGCAACTTACTCACACAATGACGCATGCCGCGTGCCGTTCACACAGAAACGCAAGTGATTTTTGATGTATAGCGTGTCCGCCCTGTGGTCAAGTAGCAATGTGGCAGCGATCAATCAATCAGCGATCAAGTTGAAATTTATGTTCGAGGTGTATGTAGTTAGTTATTAACATGGAACTGGAACTCAAAACTAACAAAGTCTCTATACAAATTTCCATGGTACCTCCCTATCCGATAATTATCTATTAGAAAAACTGTTTACTTTCCTGGGAACTAAATCGCAAGTGCATTTACATGTCTCAGGCATTTGAGCCATTTCCGGTACTAACAACCACTCTAAAACATGCCATGCAATTTTGAATCCTAATCGTCGTATATAAGGTTCAAAATATAGATATTATATCGGTTTGTATTCGAGGAATATGGCGTGTGAACTCCTTATCGAATGAGGGAGTTAACTCGGGGTTAGGGATGCGAAATGTATGTAAAGTAATGCAAAATCATATTCCATGCAATGCCACTTGGCTAGGAGTTCGAGTCGAGTGTAAACCTGAAAACATGCAAACGTCCACTCGATAACGGGTACGGGCCCGCGGTTTGAGACTACGTTAAAAATAAAAGTAGGATATTCATATGCAATTATATACACGTAACTGTCACCTGCCTATTGGTAAACTGAAATAGATGTATTATATTAAAGAAAACGTGACGAAGAAGTGATAATAATTTAATTTCTTCCCAAAGTTGTACCTATTAGATTATTTTAAACCGGGTCACTCACGTATTATTAAGTCGAATAAAAATAATAATAATAAATAATCAAAATAAAATAATCTAATATGTTTGAGTCTCACGGGAGTTTTAAAGTTGTACCTATTATTGTTGGTTAATAATGGTTAGTTTGACTTTAAGTGTTGGTAAGTAAATCAATATTATAGGTATATAGTGAGGGCTAAAATGGTCAAATAAATCTGATTTTCATCGTAACAAAGGTGTGTTACGACATATTTGGCCACTTTGGCCATCACTTTATTATTTGATGCTAACTTCACAAAGATAAAATGCAGTATATTTCTATCAATGTGTTGAAAATTTAGGATCAACACATACTGATCTACTAACACATGACCTTAATTAACCGTTGAACATCTGACATGTGTCAACTGGATGGCTAAAACGTGTTCAAAAGCTAATTACCATAAGAACCCCCGTCGTTCTATCTGAATAGCCATACATATTTATAAATAGAACCTTTGTGGCGGCAGACGCGTCGGGGCCTGCCAAGGGCAAGGACGGAACACGTAGTGTCTGTATTACACGCACGCAGATTATATGGGGCATTTTCTATGAAAAGGGACCTTATCGTCGATGGCGCTTACGCCGCACAGCGTCGCGCGGCGTTGTATTTATATTGGAGCATCGTTTATAATGGCGTAAGCGCCATCGACAATAAGGTCCCTTTTTATAGAAAATACCACATATTCATACAGAGGAACAGAAATGTATATCTAGTTAAATGGCATTATTTTATTCTTAATTTTTTTACCTGAATCGCGTTACAAAACTAACAAAGAAACACAGAAAACAGAAAAAAACGGTTAGAAGTCTGTAACCATAGTGAGAATATTTGTAAAAACTAGCGACCCGCCCCGGCTTCGCACGGGGTACACAAAATCTGAACAAAATACACACCTAAACCTTCCTTAAGAATCACTCTATTGACAGGTGAAAACCGCATGAAAATCCTTTCAATCATTTTTGAGTTTATCGCGAACACACATATATACAGACAGACGCGGCGGGGGACTTTGTTTTATAAGGTGTAAGTGATACGTGAGTTAAATCGTAAAGTTAATTTAATGTCAGTAACTTACGACAGTTTCAATTCGAATATTTAAATTAAAAAAGGCAAGTACGGCAGCCTGCCTGACCTGTCAGCTGATAGAAATAAAATAATAATTTTACTGTTTCTCATTAGAAAAGTATGCGTTGACCGTGACCGTCCTTAGTCCTACAATATCCTTATCCTTAGTAATACAACAATATATTACCATATGGTAAAGATACCGTATGATAAAGTTATGCGTAAGAAATGACAAAAGTTTTGCGTACTCTTATGTGCACTGAAGAACTGCTTACATGTCAGATCGTCTTGTCACCTTGTCAGTCATTTAATGCTTTTCATTTATTTCCATTCTGTCTTTGAAATAATTCGGCTAGTCCATTTTAATAGTCACCATCATCGATTCGATCTAATCAATGTCAGATCATCTTGTCAGTCATTTAATGCTTTTCATTTATTTCCATTCTGTCTTTGAAATAATATCGATTAGTCCATTTTAATAGTCACCATCATCGATTCGATCTAATCAATGTCAGATCATCTTGTCAGTCATTTAATGCTTTTCATTTATTTCCATGCTGTCTTTGAAAGAATATCGGCTAGTCCATTTTAATAGTCACCATCATCGATTCGATCTAATCAATGTCAGATTATCTTGTCAGTCATTTAATGCTTTTCATTTATTTCCATTCTGTCTGAAAGAATATCGATTAGTCAATTTTAATAGTCACCATCATCGATTCGATCTAATCAATTACCTGTACGATTTCATTTGACTTTAATGGTCCATTTCACTTCAGCGGGCGAGCGTCGTAAATAAACCCTGATGACTACTGTTTTACTATGTTCAAAATCTTATGTGAGTTTCTATAAGATTACAATAACTTAATGTATCTATGGAAAGACATGCACCGCCTTTCTTTGTTTGATGTCTTATGAGTTTTCGTGACGCAAAAAAGAGAGCTGGTACGAGTATTTAGACTCTTTTTAGAACAAAAATTCTTTTCTTTGCTGCATTTGCGGGATCTAAATCCAATGGTTTGGCCAAGTACTAGTACCATGTAAACACCTACTGATTATAGTTTTAGTTATACTTTTGTATGTAATTTTAGTTTTAAGTTTATTACGAATAAAACATTTGATTCTGATTCTGATTCTGATTCCAATCACTGGCACGCCAACGTTTTTTTATTGAACTAATGTGGTCCTTGTTATCATGATAGGGATTATAATCCTCTAAATCAGCTTTGTTGGTGCTTAACCAACGCCTTTGTAATAAACCTCGTTAAAATAATTAATCCCATACACGATCATAAGTAAACATAAGCTGCAAACCAAAACGAGTACATAAATATTGGCTACGTCATAAAACTCGTTGACTTTATTGTTTTTAAAAAGATATGGCGCTGTAACCTCAATTTATGTGGCTTAAAGGCATTAAATTAGGATCGGGAAATTTCAGCTGAAAATATACGGTGAATACGATACGTCAAGTCAGCACTCGCCCTCCATAAATTATAAGGACCTTAAGCTGTCTTTAATTAATTGATTTAATGTAGCTGGCACTTTAACGGAAAACGGCACTTATAACACGCTCTCCTACGTTATTATTTGAGAATTTTAAGAGCTGGACTGATCTCCATACATTTTTATTATTTACGAGAAAACCGCAAACTTCTTCTTGACTGGGATTAAAATTAAAACTAACCTATTAAACCTAAACTGTATACACTTAGTATATAAAAACTTTTTAATCACAAACTAGTCCCGTCAAAAATTTCCTTTTAAGTCCCGAACTGTTCCCTACCTGGCCCAAATGTTCCAAATATGCCAGCTGCGTTGCCACGCTGAATGGCTAAGGATATTTGTTGGACCAGGTAAGATCCAGCACGGGGGTCACAGCCTCTGTCCCTCAACCGACGCCCGATCTCCCTGACCAGCTTTTTGGCCTCGGCGACTGGGATTTGTATTTATTGTTCTTCCCTTCCCTCGATCTTGCTCTGCAAAATGTTAAAAAAAGGCTTTCAGGTTCTATCCTAGATATTTACTTAGATGCCTAACCTAACCAGGTGCCGTGCCCTGTCATCTTGCTTTTTATTTATTTATTTGTATTATTTTCAATAAGCAAATATTCTCATCTATCACACTAAAACCCTGATTGGTGTTTCTTTTTGTCCATTACTTTCTCCGCCAACACCACATTTCAAAACATAGTATGACTAGGTAAGATGTAAATAGGGTAAAAGGGATAGTGCATAATAAGATAATTAAAAACAGTCACACGAGCATCTGCATTGAAATGCAGATGTACTCTTTGATTACGTTTCAGGTACACTAAGAGAAACTTCATTTAAGGGTCTCCGGCAAGCTCGGTTCTCCATACAAACGTAGTTCCGCTCTCATTTTAAAACGACTAGCTAGATTGCTCTGAAACTTTGAACTAACAATAGGATAAGGTATATCTATGTCAGTAATTAGTTTATGTAACTTCAGATACCATAGTTAAAAAATTACAGCGAATTTAAGTTTTTCATACAAAACTTGTTTTTGCTTTATAAACTGTTTCGTTTGTTTTATAAAACTGGAGCTATATAAACTAATTTCAGACCTAGATATAACTCACCTAATGTCAATGGTATGTGCAAAGTTTCATTACAATCCAACACGTAGTTTTAAAATGAGAGCGGAACTACGTTTGTATGGAGAACCGAGCTTGCCGGGGACTCTTAAAGGTTTATTATAGTCTACTGTCTAGTTTAATGCGTATTTGTTAACTTAATTTTTTTCCATAATGTTGTATGTACTAGTAACAGCTAGCCAAGTAGGGCAATAATGTATGGGTATCTTTATTATTATTAGTAAGTTCTACGATATTTTTTAATATGCTGTAATATCTTACAGGAACAGAATAACCCCTGTCATTTTATGAATGACAAGTCACGATTTACCTATACACAACTCTTTAAGGTGAAGAATCTTTCTGTCATTTGGATTTGAATCTGTTTGTCTGGACATTAAGATCGATATTTAAACGCAATGCTTCATTATAACTTGCATTTCATATAATTTCAATCATATGATGTTGTATCCATTTAAAGAAATACATATAAGTCGGAAACTGACGTCGTGTCAGAATACAGGGTCATTTGTACGTTAATAAATAATACGAATAAGTAAGATATATGTGAATGCAATCAGGCGATTATTGACAACCGGAAAAAATGCATTTATTTTAAAGTACGTGGGTGTCGGTGTAAAGCAAATTGATACTGACGTTTCAATGATTTGCTAACCTTAAATTAAATTTAAACCTTTAATTTAATAGCAAAGTGACTAATAACTTTACATTGATTGTGATTGTATTTTTAATACGATTTGTTTGTTAAGTAAAAAAGCACCGTCGGATGAGATGGGTCATATGAAAAAAAAAAAACACATTCTGGATGAATAGATAGTCAGAGGAAGATCCAAACGGAGATGGCGGGACGACTTTGATACATATTGTAAAGAGTGGCGGGATTGTGCATTGGACAGTAACAGGACCCAATAGCGGGAAAGAGAGGGCGCAGTAGTAAAAAAAAACATAATTTTTACTGCATTTAGGCCAATAAATAATTATGAAGAGTAAAATCAGTTTGGCCAGCCAAATAAATAAATAATGTAGGTACTATATAATTCACATCAACATCACTATTTGTATCCATCGGTGGCCTACCATTCAACAGAAGTGAATCATCAAAGTTCCTTATACGTATACTTGAACACATTAAATAGTTAAAAAAAACGCTACTTTTACACATTTACAACTAGCAGCTGAATACAATTTGTGTTTAACTAATAAATACATTTATTGATGCCTTAACTGCCAATACAATTTACATTATAGGAGAAATTTACCTTATTTGTATTGCATTGTCTGGCGCCTTCATAAAATAAATAGTAATAAAAGTGTTAATAGAAAAATTACAATATTCATTCAAGTTTGAATCTTAACACAACTTCATAGATACTTAAATGCAATAGACTTTATTCTAACACACCATGTCTTAGGTATGAGCATTAACACACTGATAACTTTCATTCTAAATGCAATCGTATCACAACGCCTTTGAGACTATAATAGCTGTAGCGCTCTACCTATTTGATGCTATTTTGTTTCAAAGAATGTTCAAAGTTGTGGTGTTTTATAAGAATCACATAAAATATTGTGTTGATTTGGTTTTGCCTTAATGTCTTTTATTAATTATTATTGATGATGCTCTCCCGATCGATTTCGGCCACAGCGACTGTGTGCTCTGGAGTAGGCAATTTTTAATTCGCGTTATTAGTGTAGCTGATCCACTCTCTGGTGCGCCCTTAGGTGGCTCACGTACCCTATCTTCTTGCTAAATACTAGAGCGCATTTTGGGTACGTCAGCGCACCACCTACATAGTTGTAGGGAATTGAGGTTGGCGGCCGAGCTATAAGCTCATCTCGTTTTCTGTCAAGCTCATTGCGGCATTGGGTAGTGTTATGATAAGGGCCTACTGGGTGTAATTTAAAATAATATGTTACAGTTCAGCTAATAAAAAAGTATTTGTGAACACGATTAGTTATTCCTTTTGTTTATATTTACTGTAAAGACTCAAAATTTAAAGCTAAAATTCCTACGAGTAATCGGAGTAATAGAGCTAGAAAGATTTACTAAAGTTCAATGCTACTCTGCTCCTGAAATCAGTTTTATATAAAATTTTTGCTATAATTACTTATTTTAAAACCTTTTGTCGATATATACGGGATCTCTTATAGGCACTTCTGGGGTGAAAGGGTAAAAACGGGATCCTATAACTTAGACTCCTCTGACCGTCTGTCTGTCACCAGGCCGTGTATCTCATCAACCGTGATAGTTATAGACAGTTGAAATTTTCACAGATGTATTTCTATTGCCGCTATAACAACTAATACTAAAAATTCCACTCTCGGTGCGCGAGTCCGACTCGCACTTGTCCGGTTTTTTACACTAGGTAGAGCTGTTTTTTATTTTCGACACTGCTTAATATTATCAGTATCTTCTTTAGCGGATTTTATTGTGTATGTATTTTTATTTGTGCTTGGCCTTCTCTATTCAACCCGGATTATCTGTAACACTGCATTTAACGCTAACATCAATTGAATCGGTACAATAGACCTAGACAAGGGCAAAAATTTAGGTCGATCATAAGAGGTCGTTACATTAATTATAATTACACATTACTTGCTTTGAATGCATGCTTGATGTTATCTGCTATCTATGATGAAACGTAAAAGGTCGTATAGTCTAAAGGAAAAGATATGCTCTTTTATAGTTTTTCAAACACAATCTGTCAGTAAGTGAGAACAAAGAAAACTATACACTGATTTAAACTCACGATTTCTCCACATTATTAAATTGTAAAACGGGAACTGTGATAGATGTCATATATTAAAGAAAAAGTGACGAAGCCCTCCAGTTCACTTACTAAATACCTTACTTACTTAGTTTTACTTAGTAAACGAGACCTAATCGCGTATTTAAGTTTTAACATTTACCTCCGACGTTTCGAGGACGGTCTTCGCCGAGACCACGGGGGCAACGGGGGGGTAAGGGGTGAAAACTATACTCATCCCTTTCTTTTGGGTGCTAGTCTCCGTCTAAATATGTTTGAAATAGGATAGTCCTTTGCCAAACAATAATAATAAAAGCAGGTTGAAATCGCAGTTTCCTTAGACTAGATTTTCGATTTTTCGATGTTGGCGGTAGACCCTCATATTTTCTAAAGTAGTTTTTTATTGTGTCGACACAAACGACAGACATGCGGCCATTTAAGACTTGAGGTTGATAGTTGTCATGTCAGAATGTCAGAACATTCTGACTTGTTATTGTCTTGTCGAAAACCTTGACATCAAAGAATGCTGTAACGACTTGTCTGACTACCGTTAACAGTGTTATATAAATATCACGCTTGTTATGATTGCTATCATATGATGGTAATCTTTTCAATTGTTTTTAAGTAGCCTCCACATTCTTATATGTGTAACAACTTTTATTGGCAAGGAACTACATTTAATCCTTTACTTACATTTAATCCATCTGACTGCGGCTAATTGAAGAGATTAATCTGTATCACTGTCTCTATTTGTGAGAAAAGATATAGATATGAGTTAGGTAAAATCATATTTTAATGCTTACCCTATCGTCATCACAGGTCCTTTAGAAAAATAGGTTAACCGAAATGATTCAGCTCCACATTTAACCATAAAAAATAAGGAGAATTGTTGAAACTCGTAAAAAGCGTCGTACAAGTTTGCAATGTCCCACATTTAGGGCCCGGAAACGAATATCGCCGATAGCCGCTATGGCGTGCCGCCGGAAGTGCCCAGGAGAGGCCATTACTGGGGTTTATTAAAATTTTCGCCGTTCCCACGGGCCTGCGCCTGGTACCGCCTGTGACGTAGGCTTTATGTTGGGTTATAGACTGGAGTAAGCAAATATTCGCCGATAGCCGCTATGGCCCGCGAATATGGCGTGCCGCCGTAAGTGCCCAGGAGAGGATTACTGGAGTTTATTCCAATTTTCGCCGTTCCCACGGGCCTGCGCCTGGTACCGCCTCTACCTGTACCAGCCTTTACCACTGGAGGACAGTTTATAATTTATATATAACTACTACTTGTGTTTGTGACTACTTAAAAAAACACAAATATAATAATTTGATTTGTTCCCAAAGTTGTAATATCATTTTATCATGTAGCTAAAATCGCAGTTTGCGCTAGCTATTAAATATGGTTATTACATGACTACCTTAAAAGAAATGCACTTAGGAAGCTACGGTTAAAGTTTTTTTAGATTGACATAAGCTCTACCTAGACATAAAGATCATTTACATTACTGTTGGTAAAACCAATGACAATGCATTAAAATACCATCATCAACACATTGTAACAATAACCTATTTTCTAATTACCCCTAAGCCGTGGGATTAAATGTATCAACTGTGAGCCCGCATCGCCGTGTGTTGCATTATCCCATATTGAGCGTAGTTAACACGTATGCGGGTGATAATGTGCTTAATGTGTTTAATTATGTTGCGGATTTTGTACAGTCACCTAAGGTATACCCGAGTAAGATTGTTTGGTAATATTTCTGAAACTATGAACATTTATTATTTTATTTTTTATTTGAAAATTAAATTAGGCAACAAGGCCCATTGAACATCAAGGAACATTGATGGGATGCGGCTGATTAGCTTTCTGAGTACATAGATGCCGATACAACAATCGGCAACTAGGACCCTGTATTTATTGTACTATCAGCTGTCACAGCGCCACAGGGCGGACACGCTATACATCAAAACTCACTTGCGTTTCTATGTGTGAACGGCACGTCTGTACACGCGTCATGCGTCATAGTGTGAGTAAGTTGCTTAAAAATAGTACTGAGCGGCCGGCAAACGGCCGTCAATCTGGTGTCGCGGGCGAGGTAATTCGAATCGGGGCGGGGTGGTGCGTGGCCGTTCTGTATGATAATACTATTACTTATTCTGTGAGAGTGCAGCGAATTTGTATAAAATTTATATACAGGTGACACAACAAGAGTTTTAAAGGCGAATTCACTATGATGACAGCTAAACATATCATGCTATAGGGGTATTAGCCGCCATAATAATCAATTTTAATTTATTTAACATAATATTGTCCTTGGTTACCGCGATAGTTAGGTATTTACTCGTAAAATAAAACTATTAAAACGGGTTATAATCTAACCCAACGTACTTAAAAATGCAAATGCCGCGTCAGTGGTTTGAAATATTTTATAATCGTAAATAACTGTGGTCTGTTTACGCCCATCTGATTGTATGGACAGTTAGACTGTTCCTTTGGATGACAACTGTAGAGGCCGTTTTTTTTCGCTAACTGCTCATTAAATGCTATCGATGCCCTCGCCACTACAATTTAGAATTATGACTGCGAGATAAGAATTAATTAATGTGTAATGGATCAATTACATAGATATTTGAAATTAGGTCACTCCCATAACCCATAACTAATATAAAACGGAGGTTGACACAAACCTATTAAACTTAGGTTCAGTGAAGACGAACATACATACATAATGTTTCCTTTCACATACATACATAGTGTTTCCTTATGTATTTTACGTATACCTATATCGTACGACAACATGTAAATTAATCTAGTTATGTACAGAAGTTATATATCTCTTTGATACTGGGAATTGAACAGCCATTCAAATTATTGTAGAAAATGTTGAGCTAGTTTAAGAAACTAGTGATCGTTGTTCTGGTAGCAATACGTGCAAGCGTAGTGTACAAAAATCATATACTGAATCACTTGACTTTTGATAGAATCATTAGTAATTGTCATAGTTATTATTATAAATTGATATAAATTACTCTCGTAAAGATATAAAGTGCCGATTAAATTTTTGTCAGGAATGTCACGACTATTATAAATAGCTTACCTGTTAAACTATAAAATATAAACGAAATTCAATTAAATACATTTATAATTGTAAATACAAAATTTATTCACATTTTACTAAACTGTGTGTAACGTTCCTTTGACATCGTCAAATAACTAAATAAGCCAATGGCTACAAATTATCATTTAATTTAAAGTAAGTGTAAATACATATGTACATTACAATACGTAAGTCATTTATTAATGACAAACTGTAAACATTATATATTAAACGTTAAGTTATCAAAACTGTTTTGCATTTAATACTTTACCTACTTTTAGAAAAGTTAAATATTGATTGCATATATTAATGTTCCATTTCCACAATTTTTTTCTATATTGTAAGGGAAATGTTCCCTCTCAATAATATTAGAAACAGTACATTATATATACATAATCAATTACAGGTATTATCTTTCACAACTAAAATGTATGATATGTCATTATTCTACATTCAGCTTACTTTGCCACATACATTACAATTAAACTTATAAGGAATGAACTAAAATTGAAAATAATATTATTGCAATTACTATATATTTCAATCAAAATATAAAGCATTACATACAAAGTAAGATGTTACTAAAATATAATGTTACGGGTCTAGTATATGCTGGTATCAAAAAATGTAACATAAATTACAATTTATGAACCACAATTAAATAATTATATTTTTAATTATCACAACACAACGAATATATCACATTATACATCTATTACGGCATTAAATACAATTGGTACGCGTCACTATCTTATTATTTTCTATACGTTATTATTTCTGCGAAACTTGTCTCTCAATTAAGATAATTCCAATAAGTCTGTGCTGAAAGAAAATATTACTAAGTGTTTTCAACTAATATCAAATAGCTCTTTTGTGTACACCATTTCGCAGAACTAACTTTATTATAAAGCATATTAAAAATACCACTTAATACTATCTAATACTAAATTTAATTTGGTTTGAATTTTAAACTGGCCAGGGGAACGAACACAAAACATTAAATATAGCAAAGTATTGTCCCCGCCACGGCTCTCAAAAGGGTTCAACTCCGGATTAAAAGGGATTACTCCACGACAAAGCCTCTGGACCGCCATTAAAATGTTCCAATAATCTTATTATTACAATATAATTACAGTCCTTTGACGCCAATCTTTGACTAGAAATTAAACGATCACAATTTCAACTCCTCTGAGAACACTTACATTTTAAATAAAAATGCATTGAATTGAGCAACTATTCCAATTATACCTACAGGAGAAGTTTTAACTCTTCGAAGTGAATATGTTTAAGAACTTCGTTTTGATGTTCAGAAGGGTGGTGAAAGAACGTTTGACTTTCTTCTTTGGTGTCCTGTCGGGGCATAGGAAAGGTTCCGAAAAGGCCTTGTGCATCGCCAAACTGACCGGCATTACTGGTTCTTGCTCTTTTGGCAGTTGGTATTTGTACTCTTTAACTACTTTCTCTTCATTAGGATCGTATCTGTATAGAACCGAATACGTCCTTTTGACTTTCTTTGGGACTCTCACGACACTGTCCGTCCTAACTGGTGTCCTCTCGCTCTTGCAACGCTTAACCTTGTTCCTTCCGTAGTAATCTTCAAAGATCTCTGCGTCTACGTAGACAATCCTTTTTCCCAAAGCTTGCTCTCTCTCTTTCTTTAAACTCTTCCAAGAGGCAATGACTGATTCTCGACGGAAGGTGCGGTTGGGGTTGTGACGGCTGATGCAGTACGTCTGATCCTCCTGGATGTTGGATGTGTCCTTCAACGGAGACCCTCTCGGACTCGGACTGTAGTCGATCTCGTAGTCATCCCTCGACACCTGAAACGATATAAAATATAAAGTTAGTTTCTGTTATCTTTAATCTACAAAGACATGGTCATTATTCTCTTGGCCTGTCACATAAACTACGAGCTACGAGAGATCTTGAGAATTATTTAAAATACCAATAAAATAAATTTTCTACGTGACTGCGAGCGCGTGTAGGGCTTAGCAGTCCCTTTCTGCGGCCGTCAGTTTTTATTAGCCGTCTCGCTTACGTCATTGTGGCCCTTCGGTGCCCACATGTCTGGTGCCACCTGTCGCCAGCATGTGTTGAAGCCCTTGCTCGTTTCGTCCATTTTACCCATGAACTGTCTAGGAAGTTTACTTTAAAGCAAGAGTAATTGACGATTAATCACGGCTTATCTACTAAAGATCCAGTTCTTATTGTAGAGAATCTGTGAGAAAATCGCACGTAGACAGAGTGCTCAAGGCACGACATAACAATCAAACTCAAGGCTCAGAGGTGATAAATGAAAGAGTCATCAATCTCCTGAAATATTTTGTTTACAAATCGTTTGAAGTAAAAGCTCTCGCGTTAACTGTCCGAATAACCGTTGTTGCCCAACGCCTGAGTGCGCTCTCAAATTTTGTTTTTCATGTTGCGGGTATTTTGAGTCTTCATATTGTGCAATGCTTTTTTATGGGATTTATTTGGAATCGAGAATGTTGCAGTGGTCAAATATTTTATAGGTCAGGCAGAAATAGACGGGTTATTATTAGAGTTCATTAGACTTGTGTTTTAGAGGAGTTATTAATATTGTGGTTTGTGGTTCCAGCTCATTGTTCATTATGCTTCGTTACCGAATATAATCAGTCCGGTTTGGAGACCTAGTTTCGAGCCGTTTAGTCGTATCTTGGTAACAATTAATCTCGGACCCGTTAGAAAGGTCAACGTTTACCAGTGTTTGGTTTTAGAATTCTGGCCTAATTTTTAACAACCGTTACACCTTGAAACGATATATCTCGCGTTCGCTTGACACGACGGATCTGCTGTTGTGACAGGCTGTATTGTGTAACATTATTTTTAAGAGCCAACAGGAGCCGAGACCAAACTCAATTTTGAGATTTGAAAGAGAATATCGTCGTCGCGCTGACGGGGGCGGTACCGCGTACCGAGGGACTATCCCAGTGTGTGTGGTGCACGCACACCGACGCGCACGTTATTTGCGCTCCTCGCCGGCCTCACGCCGCTCGCGTTTTTAGTAACTAAATTCAATATCCTTCTACAACCTGCAATCTAATTAACATTTCGAGTTACAGAATAGTAAAAAAACATAACACAACATGGACATACAAGAAAACATTGTTGTATAAAAACATACAAGATAACGGCTGTTAAATTAATCCAATTAAATATTTTTAAATATGATAAACAAAAATATTAAATTATAGTCGTGAGTATTTTAAAAGTAAAACTCCCTTATACCTTGATTTTAAACAAAGTATTTTACTTATAACTTACTTGGTTCGTATGAATTAGTGACATACCTAATTAAAAAAGAAAGCTATAACTCCCTCGGGAACAATATAGGCCTTTTCCCTTCAGTACACCTGCATGAAATAAGATCTTTTCGAGCAAGCGTCTTGAAAAACAAATTTGCCGCTCTCCGGCTCCGTTGAATAGAAAAAAAGAAAGCCTCAGGTTAGATAAAATTATCATAATAAAGAAACATGTGACATGTGATATTTCTTACTTTGATGTAATTATACAGTTTTATTGATGGTCCGTTTTTTTATTTATGTGTCAGATTTTGATAAAAATAGGTATAAATTGAAGAGCTCCTAATTCTGATCGGAATAAATATGAAACCCAATAAATAAATAAATAATAATAAATATTAAATCAATATTATAGGACATTCTTACACAGATTGACTAAGTCCCACGGTAAGCCCAAGGAGGCTTGTGTTATGGGTACTCAGACAACGATATACATAATATATAAATACTTAAATACAAATAGAAAACACCCATGACTCAGGAACAAATATCTGTGCTCATCATATCATATCATCGAACCCAGGACCATCGGCTTCACAGGCAGGGTCACTACCTCCTAGGCCAGACGACCGGTCGTCGCCCAATATTTTGGGACAATAGTCTAGTCTACAAAAGGTTCAAGGTGGTGAAAAAAATAGTGTAAGCTGTTCGCATAAAAAAACCGCAAATCGATGTACAGGTTAGCCGTTTGGTACACGTATATACTAGTCAAAACAAAATTTTTGACCCGCAGTTCCTAAAAAAAATTTTTAGGGGAGTGCTGAAACCTTTTTTTGTATAAAAAAAAACTTTTTTTTTAAACCTATCGTATACTTCTCATCTATCATACGAAAGGGCTTTTTGAAGCGATTCTGAAAATATACCACATCATTGCATTTTAGCCATTTTTAGGGTTCCGTAGCCAAATGGCAAAAAACGGAACCCTTATGGATTCGTCATGTCTGTCTGTCTGTCGTCCGTCCGTATGTCACAGTCACTTCTTTCCGAAACTATAAGAACTGTTGAAACTTGGTAAGTAGATGTATTCTGTGAACCGCATTAAGATTTTCACTTAAAAATAGGAAAAAAAAATTTAGGGGTTCCCCATACTTAGAACTGAAACCCAAAAATTTTTTTTTTTTCATCAAACCCATACGTGTGTGGTATAGGGATAGGTCTTCAAAAATGATATTGAGGTTTCTCATATATTTTTTTTCTAAACTGAATAGTTTGCGCGAGACCGAGAGACACTTCCAAAGTGGTAAAATGTGTAACCCCCCTCTAACTTCTAAAATAAGAGAATGATAAAACTGAAAAAATATATGATGTACATGTTACCTTGCCAACTTTTACCGAGAACTGGTTTGAACGAGATCTAGTTAGTAGTTTTTTTTTAATACGTTATAAATCGTAAACCGCAATTTACCTTTCACTCACGTTTCACATAAAAATACATTGTTTAAATTGTGTAATGTACGGAACCCTCGGCGCCCGATTCCGATTCGCACTTGGCCGGTTTTTTCTTAAATTGAAAGAAAAAGAATTTTCAAAACATACCAAGTTTAGGCTCCTCCAGATACGATATGGCTGATTTTTTTTGTACAAATGATACGTGATATCCTCATATGTAACCCCAAAAAAGCAATAAAAAATTTATTTAGTTTTTTTTTTCAATACAAAGTGACACAGTTCTACTTAACCCTTTAACTTGACCCCAAACTTGGTGTGTTTTGAAAATTCTATTTGTTTTAATTTACAAAAAAATGGCTAAAATGTAATGATGTGGTATAATTTTAGAATCGCCTCAAAAAGCCCTTTCGTATGATACCACACACGATAGGTTTTTGGAAAAAAAATATGTTTTTTTTTTTCATACAAAAAAAAATGTTTTAGCATACCCCTCCTAAGGGATTTTTTTTTAGAAACTGCGGGTCAAAAATTTTGTTTTGACCTCTTAGTATGCGTGTGCCAAACGGCTAACCTGGACATCGATTTGCGGTTTTTCTTTGAAATTGGGCTTGTACGGCTGCCACTAATAGAGATACTAACTCCTAAAAATACGTATGATACCTCATTGGATTCAGAATGATGTCTAGAAAAATGTATTCGAAGCGTTTATTCCCACATAAAAAAAGTTCAAAGCTATTAACAAAAAACGGCCAAGTGCGAGTCGGTTCCGTACCATTACGCAAAAAACGGCAAAAAATCCCGTTTGTTGTTTGGGAGCCCCACTTAAAAAAATATTTTATTCTGTTTTTAGTATTTGTTGTTATAGCGGCAACAGAAATACATCATCCGTAAATATTGCAACTTTTTAGCTATCACGGTTCACGAGATACAGCCTGGTGACAGACGGACAGGCAGATTGACAGACAGACAGACAGATATTATTTTAAAGGTATTAAATATTCTTTTAAAAATTAGGAAATAATATGGTGTATTTAAAACATATCATGGAATATACTACGGTTATAAATTGATATTATGTAAAGTAATTTTTTTCAACAAGTTAGGCAATTATTAAGTAACCACATTTTTTTCGAACTTTCGTCTTTGTTGTAAATAAAAAAAAAAAAGAAAATAATTGGCGTAAAAAGTATTTCGCCTCGTGGAGCCCCTTTCATGAGATCACGTCACAAAAGTTTTAATAAAATTAATACTTTGTTTAAAATAAATTTTTGAATAATAGTGAAAATTGTAAAATATAGGTAATTCTGTGTTTTATATGGGTGCTTGCCTGAAATAAAATCAATTTATTTTATTTATTTATTTATTTTATTGGGATACCCTCCTACAATTTAGGAGGGAATTAAATCTTCTCGGGTCCGTGGTGTAGGGTTGGAGCCGGCGTAGTTTTTATCGCGTATATATATATATATCTTTACTTGAAAAATAATTATAGTGTATAACTAGCCTTATGAACCGATTTTGCATGTACAACCAGCCTTAAAGTTTGTAGTCTATGATTGTTCATTATTTTAGTATGTGGGTATTTTTGCATTTTGTAATTTTTCCTCAGTCACCCGTTGACCACGAACGCTGTAAAGAGTTCGAAACGTCGGGATGTATTATAAATTCAATATACGCGATATAATCCGTTTTCATAGTTTTATTTCATGAGTAACTATCGCGGTAACCGAAGACAATATTATGTAAAATATAAAGCAATATAATAATACGTACTTAGAACTGATACTTTTCTAAATAAAGAATGAATAAACTAAATTGTGTAATTAATTTTTAGTGCAAATCACCACAATTTGCTTCTAAAGAGCAAATCTGTGACCAAAAATTATATATAGTTTTAATTTTTCGTTCGTATATTCAGATTTGTGTATGAAAATGTGAAACTATTATTTCTAAAATAAATTATTCGTCCCTAATTTACACAAAATTTATACCAAATTTGATCTCATATCAAGAGATAGGTAGAAATAGAGGCAAACTGGACCGCAGAAGCCGACTTTTCCCCTCCCTTTTTGGGGGGTAGCCAGGACTTAATCTCGTAGCTAGTGCGTCAGCTCAGCTTTGTATGAACCAAGGAATAATAAATAGTGTTAAACGATATCCCCTGAGGCCAAAGTGCATACTCACTTTACTTACTTCGCCTACTAAGAGGCAAATCGCGATTTTGTTATGGTTTATCGATAACTTATCACGTCACTAGATTATCGACTTTCAATGTCGACTATTGCCCATCACTTTTCTGTCCGTGTACGTATTTAGAAACTTGACCCCGCCCCTAAAATTAGTGCGATAAGGACAACTGCAGCTTAGGCGAAAAATCCTGCGTAAAAATCTCAAAAATCGAGGTTTCGTACTCGACTGTTTCCTCCTCCAAAACTTAAGTAATCGTAACCAAATTTGGAAATCTAAATGATTATGAAATTGTCTGTGTCGGACTGTTTTGATTTTTTGGCTAATTGATACCAGTTTTGAATACCACGCCTCTCATTGCGGCATAGTCAGTGAGGCCATTTTTGGCCATGTTTGAAGGGCTCTAGCGCCTTAAAAAACAAAAATATCAAAAAAAGCAAAACACACCGACAGAGATATTGACAATATTAATCTGTGTTGAAAAAATCATTCCTCTAGCTTCAAAAACCAGGGAGGAAACAGTCGAGTACGTTTGTATGGAGAAATGACCACTCCTGTTGGCTCTTAATGGGTGCCGAAAAAAAGGTGCACTCGCGAATTCGGGTCGAGAAATGGGGTCACTGTAAATAGACGTTCTAATCCCAGTGCTAGTTAACGGTCTAATTAACACGTTAAATTAGGCTACAGACATTATATTATAATCTAACTTTGTATGTTTTTGTTTCAGGTAAATATTTACTGCAATGGAGTAATTACTACAAGTGTGAGTTTGGCCCATGCGCGCCCCAAATTATAACTCGACTGTCGTAATATGCGTGCGTGTAATATTTCTGTGTTACGAGTGGAACTATTCCTGGACCTTTATTATAGGACTGAAGGTGATACAACCTAAAGTTAAATTCGTCAACCGTCTATTCTCGACATTGTTGAAAACGTTCAATGCAACGACTATTTTTAAATAGCTGCAACGTCATACAAAACTGAGTGGAGTAAATATTTATTCTATCCGTGACCTGACACGTTTCGGTGATAGCACCTGTGTTTATTGATTCGTGCTCTCAGATATTGTAATTTGAGCTTTCAATTTTTGATTTTAAAGTTGATTTTGGTACGGTTGAGCAGCACCTACTTTCCGGTCCCGTTACCCGTGCATATGTGCGAATGTTGTGCAAAAAAAGCATTACCGGCGCTCGAACGTGTTTTTTTTTTGCGATTTACAGCTACGCTGTTATGCTGAGTAATCTTTTAGCTAGATTTTATATTATTATATATTCATCGTGCAATTTTTAAACTGTTCTACTGTTATTTTAATGGCAAATAAATGCATCATACGCATTATGCTGTATTTAACTTGGCAAATATAGAAAATGACATTCTCAATACTAAAAAGTCAAATAAATTATACGGTACGAAATATATCGTTCTAGCGTTATATTATTTGCTTTTTATTTAATTTGATGAATTAAGGGCACCTAGAATTTAATTTTAGATTGAAAAGGCCATTACATTTTGACGTTTATTTCAGAATCATATTTTTAGGGATACTAAGACTCAGCGCTGTCCGTCCGTCTGTCTGTCTGTCTGTCCGTCCGTCTGTCACCAGGTTGTATCTCATGAACTGTGATACTTTCAAGTTTTCATCTGTTGCTGCTATAACAACAAATACAAAAACAGAATAAAATAAATATTTAAGTGGGGGGTCCCATACAATAGACGTAATTGTTTTACCGTTTTTTGCGTAATGGTACGGAACCCTTCGTGCGCGAGTCCGGCCGATTTTTTTTTCTAGTTTTGCACCATTTTTAAAAAGTCCTGAATATACTCCACGTATTTGTAATAAATGACGCAAAGAAGCACACAATCGTTCCGCGATCAGAAGGTCGTTTCTGATACGTAATCGATTTTTGTTCTATTTTGGCCATTGCCAAGTAGGTATTCTAGTGCGGTAACTAGCAAGGTTAATAACCGATTGATATTGCGACAATTAAAAATAGTTGTGACGACAGTTCTGACTAACAGTTACCAACTTGCCCACACAGATTTTTTACGTACGAAAATTAGGATGAGTAACCCTTTTTTTACCATATTGCACCAACGTTAAGGACGTTGTACTAATAACCCGAAGCGACTTGTAACAAGTTGTATCCTGTCGTATACTAATAAGAGATAGTTTTCCCTATTTTTACTACTAATGACATTGTTTTTAGTTCATTCAGTTTTGTAGCAATAAATATATCGTTCGTTCGGCCTTCGGGGAAAGTTAAAAAGATTGAGGAAAAAACATGTCTAAATTTCCTATTGACGCAAGCTAAACACTAATATAATTTAAATGAAATCTGTTTGATGAATTATTTTTCTAATCTTATTTGTCAGATCGTGTTTACTTTTATCAGATCTAGCTCGTCCACTTTCGAAACCATAAACCGGAATAACTAGCAAATGACAACTATTATTAGGCATTGTTACAACAGCATCAAAATTTCACGTGTGAAACGTCGTATGAGACTGTATTCTACAGTGACACACGCCCTTGTTGCCCCACTGTTTTCGCAAGTACGGTGAAAGTACCAAATTTGCCAGGCGAATTCATAAATGACAGAAAAACCGGTATCGACGTCAGACCCGATGACACCATGTTTATTTTACACTTTCTAATCTCAACAAGGTGCTAATAAGTAATAATCATTATTTATCAATACAGTAACAGCTTTTTTTAATAACTTGTTTTTGTATTCCAATTCGCGATCAAGCTTTCTATAGACATAAGACGTTTTCTTCCGCTTTAAAACTTCTGAAAATGGTTGTGTAATGTTTTTTGAAAGTTACATGTCCCTAGGGCAAAAACGTTAGTCATTTTCAAAATACAACATATTGATTGCCAGAAAACATTGTTAACAAATTTTTCACAGTGACTCTGACACTAGGTTGAGCCTGTCTTGCCAAGTCCCTTATAAGGATTTACAGAAAGCAAGATGCATGCAATAGGTAAAATAATTAATAGTATTTTCGAGTATACATATTTATTCAGATGAGGTTTAATATAATATTTGAAAAATAAATTATAGGATAAATTGGAATAAATTACACTATGTCAAGATATTTCATTTTAAAAGCTCTTAAAATCTCTAATTTAGTATACATTAATCTTCCATAGCTATTCCGAATCGAAATCAATCACTAATCTGACCGTAATTAAACAGAATAATTAATAGCCCAATGAATAATAATCCTGCTTAACAATTTCTAATTTGCTTTAATTGTTTGAGAGGATTACAAAACGAAATTAGATTTGTGGAGCATTGGTTCAGTCAAGGTTGCTTAAGTACGAAAGTTAAACGGGTAACCTTTAACTTACCGAATAAAATCGACTTCATTTAAGATGAACGTAATCATTATTATTAAAATCTCAATTGGACACGGAACATCGAGTTTGGACGTTGATTAATTCGTATCAAACCTTCACGAAAGCCGCAATGTCAAGTGCTCCAAAATTAATTCCATATTCTAGCGCGCTCGGTTCAATGCCTGCCTCGCCGTCTCACAGAAAAGGCCGTTAAGTTTAAGTGGCAACTAGGCTCTTACTGCAGTTTGATAGTGAGTGGAAAAGCATAGACAAGTCAGTTGCCTTTTAAGAACATTAAACTGACCATGCACTTGCGTAATAGCCGGCTGTAACTGTTCCGTAATACAAATAAGCCTATATCAAGCCCAAAGGGCTTATAAACTTACGACCAAGCTTCTAGCTCGCGCCTTTTAATCTTAGTTTATCGCATTGACTTGTTTATTACGTTGAGTCGTTGACACTTCACACGCGCCAATTACAAAACTTGAACTTACCACGCTCTCCCAACTAGCACCCAGCACAGACTTGTCCAGCATCTTTGAACACTTAAACTTCACTTCTGATTTGCAGCCAAAAAATTGGGTAATACTTTGTTGACACGATTCACTCGGGAAGCTGAGATTTGGCACGATGCTCTCCGCTCGAGCTATCCTGAACGACTGAAGCGGTCCCGATTCAGCTTTATATATATAGTGCGGGAATGGTCAGGAAGTCGCCCCCCAAGTACTAAGTATTTCGGGTGGGGGTTCGGGGAAGCCCGTCTAAATGCGTCTAGTGCGTTGCACCCAACTTAGTCCCGATTCGCATTCATTATCTATGCTAAGACAGTTCGCGGATCTGTATGAGTTCGCAGTGTTTCTTGGTACTTAGAATCATGACTTAAATTTAAAATCGTTTCGAATTTTAAAGAAACAATCGCTTAGAAATAAAAGCTTTTTTAAGTATAGTCGAAGAGACGTATAATTCTGTTTTTTTTTTTGAGTCGTGTAGAACTCATTTCAACGGGCAAGACTGAAAAAAATCCTCAATTCAAGCCTCATTGCCAATCTAAAAAGATGATGTTAGGGTGGTCTTTTATGAGACCTTTGCCCTATCAAGGGTTTGGTTGATATATTCCTTAGTTAGGCTCTATTTTTTTCTTAATTTTTAGTGACATTTATTTCCTAATTTTAGTCTTCAGATCTTTAATTCCTGTTAAATAAGCACCGTTTGGCGACAACCTGTTGCTAAGACTTAAATTTTCCAGCTTCTAAATAGAAGCTGCCAGTGTAGTCGTTAAAAATAATGGTCTATGTCAGTAAAAGCTTTTTGTGCCCTCCGGCCGGACAGCGCCAACTTTCGGCCCGCTGCGCTAAACGAAGTTGCCGCTTTCCGGCTCCGTCGAACAGAAAAATAGTATAGGTACAAACAGCAACACTCTTAACTGTCCAACGGTGGACCTGCCTTTTGTAATAAGGTTTACCGATAGACAGTTAACAGTGTGGGCGATGGTACACACCTCGGCCGGTAAATAAGAAAGCCTCAGATCTCAGTTTGTTGATAGTTGAAAATTACATGTGGTCTGAGACATTTCTAACTTGACTGCCCTAGGTATGTAGGTAATATACTATTATGCTTTTATGATGAATTTTTCCCCTAAATGAATTTGTACTTAACACCTCTGTTTTTTCTGCAATATTTCACCATTGTTAATTGTATTACTAACAAATTATATGGGCATTTGCCTGAAATAAATAAATAATTGAAATTAATTGAAATTGAAATTGTTATCACAGATTGCCAATAAAGTAATTAGGTTAAAAGGCGTGTCGATCGTCACGTAAGAGAATACGTGATTGTTTACGACGTGGCCTAGTTGTCCCTAGACCGATGTTATGGGTTCCTACGAGATCAACATGTGATGAAACAGTGGCTCTTAGTTATATTGATTTTTGTTATCTAGGAGCAATTATTCAGTTGTCCCTAGGTTTCGGGTTCGTGCGAGATAAACATGTGATGGTCTACACGCTTTTTATAGTATTTACTCATCAATGCGCGAAATGCATTTGAGTTTATGAAACGCTGTAGTCGTGATTAGTTTAGTCTAGCTAGGTCTATTTGTACTAGGTAAAACATGTTTGTATTGGCATAAAGTTTTTATTTAACTATAATTTAACTTTTTGCTACATCAATGTTTGTAAATCAGCTTTGGCTAAATAGTTTTTTTTTGTTTAATTAAAATTATGTTGTGATGGGAGATTATCCACAGTATGGCACAGCTTAATATGTTACTAATATTTTATTTTGTCAGTAGAGATATCGATGCCATTTAAGAAATCGAGACTCTTCCAAAGTTTGAAATAAGTAGTGAAATGAATAAAAAGAATCGCCGGCTTTAGCGGCAAGTCCGATAGCGCAGTTGGTAGCTGTTATAACCAACCCTTAACCCATTTTACGCTATGCTTTATATTTAACCGTTCAAGTGACTCGGGAGTTTACGGCGGTTTTACGAGCCGCCATGACGGTGCTCAGGCGCATTGACGTCATGTGCACACGATATACATGTACACGGTGCATTATTTATGTGTAATGATAATAGTGTAACGAGATAAACCTCCATTTGGGATGTTGATTCGACGATCATTGTTCCGATAGTTGTGTTAGCGAACGGTCTCATAGCAAAAAGTCTTGACCAACACCTTGACACTCTCGCTAGGTAACATTACAGACAGTCAGACATATAGTTACTTTCGTATTTATATTATTAGTAGGGAGTAGGATTAGAGCCTGTGCGCAAAGAAGAGTCGTAGAATGTATGGGTTCCCTTACATTCCACGACTCTTTTCTTTCCGCACAAACTTTAGCAGGGATTATAGAGAATAGTTTACACAAATACGAGTCGTATTCTTCCTCCCCTTATTCCACGTTATGTGGGGTCGGCACAACAGGTTGTTCTCTTCCATTCTCCTCTATCGTTTGTCACCTCAGCACTCACTCCTTTCTTTCTCATATCCTCCTTCACACACAAATACGAGTACTTAACTAAATATGAGGCATTTTCTATGAAAAGGGACCTTATTGTCGATGGCGCTTACGCCGAACAGCGTCGCGCGGCATTGTATTTATATCGGTGCATCGTTTATAATGGCGTAAGTAAAATACCACATATTAGTAACATACAAACCTTATGTAAATTTCGACGATAGTTACGTTAAAGGCTATATGTAAAAGACGAGAAATCTTTATAAAAAAACTGTGTTGGAATCCACTTTTGCTACTCTGTACCTACAACGAAATTTATATATCCTTTATATAGTTTATCCTCGAAAGTCCCCGTGTACTTGTACAAGTACAAATCAAATTCGAGTTTTGAATTTATATAGAAATAAAAGAAAGTTCCAAATTCAAAAGCGCAAAAATTGCCCTGGGTCTTACGAGGTAGCGAAGTTTTCGCAGCTGTAAAGTATTACCTTCGCTAAGTTTTTCCCGGGAGCGTCGCTTACTTTGTTAAAACTCTTCTAACTTCTCTAAGCGCTTATGTGACTTACGTTAAGAGTTTCTTATAAAAATCTTAAGTGTTTGCAGCTTCGCAGTAAGTAGCTAAAAGTATACGGCGACGGTCAAATTCTCAATGATTTATTTATTTCCATGTAACTAATACTCGTATGGCCAACAGACAACATAACCGTAAAGAACACCTTTACTACACATTTACCTTTGTACACATTTACTGTATTCTCTCTGTGTTATGTACTTGTTTTGTGCAATAAAGTGTTAGTAGTACTAGAACAGGATATCATGATAGAAAACGCTAATCGAACTTCAATAATGTTTATTTTTTACGATATAGTAGGCAAACCAGCAGACAAATCGCCTAATGGTAAGCGATTACCGCCGGCCATGGACACCCGCAACACCAGGGGGGTTGTATGGAAATAGTCACGTGACTTTTCGTAGTCTGTCCCGATGCATTTTTTTTTGTTTTGTCGATGTAAGATTGCCATCTTAGCTAGGCCCCATATAAAGACAAAAATCAATACGAGTAATGTCGGAATAGTAGAATCACCAGGGGCCAATCTGTCAGATATTGGCACTTATAAATAGTTAGTGTAGAGTCGGCTCAATCTAGTGTCGCTATCAACAGAGCAAATTAGGTATTGTTTAAATTTACACATCTATTAGTTCGCTGGTCCGTGGTGCGAATTGACCGTATCCGAACCGACACATGTTAGTGGTTGTTTCAGAACTTTACTGGCAGCCATCAAGCTCTTACGCATTGACGTCATACTTCATATAAAACCCCTTTCCTTACGACCTGAATACAAAACGGAGTATGTGCCTTTGTAGATATGCCTTTTTATTCTAATACGGTAGTGTAGTTGTAACTGCGTTCTGCTTCTTGAAGTGGTTTGCAGTTAAATTCTATTTTGTGCTCGCTTATTTATTTCTTATTTGAATATTTATTAAAAATCAAATTTTGATTCGATTTGCGTATCATTATAAACAAAAGTAATTAAATAATAATACAAAAAGTTAAAGTTTTCAGGTTTCAGGTTTTCTTGCTTTCACTAAAAGTCAACATACACCTCAGAGCAAAATAAATTATAAGTACTGATATTTTATACCATGCCAGCTGATAGTCTCCGGTTTGGTTAAGAAATAATTAGTTTAAGAATAATCTTAGTTAGTATTAAGCTAATCACAGATTAGTGTACGGGGACTCTAGCACGTACAATTTGTTTTGAACGCGAAAGAACCTCGCGAGTATCCGTGACCATGAACGATGCAGTATTATCGAAGAATGTAAACAAAGCTTGTTTTTTGAGAGAGATAAATATAAACAAAGCACTGATCAAGACGTCTCTTGATCTTCCTTTACGTTCATCAAAGGAAAAATATACGATCTGATATTGACAAGGCAGATGACCTTCGTTAAAAGGTGCAATGCACGTCCCGGTCAAATAAATTTGTATTAAGTATAGGTACAGTTATAATGATTTATTTATTTATTTATTTATTATTATTCACAACGACGGGACTTAATCGCGCAAAATAAGTTTTATATTTACCTCCGACGTTTAGAGGACGGCGTTGTCCCCGTGGTCTCGGAGAAGAGTGGCTAAAGTTGACATCAACATCTTCTAGGCGCGCGAGTTTTTCGAACTACCCGCACTTGGTCTTGTTTATTAACTTGAACGTTTTACGTTTTGTTTTGTTTTTGTTTGATTTATTTATTTATTATTCAAGTAGCCAGTCTTCCGGCGGATGATGATGATGATGTAATTATTTCGGGTCCTGAACGTGCCCCGACGTGAAGGTTGCACCGACACCTCATCTGACGGTCCCTTAGAAATGGCATAGGTAACTGTGAAACTTTTTTTGCGAAAGTAAGTAGGTATTGCGATTAACGCTTTTGATGGGGGCGGGCCTTTTATTTTTTTCTAAAAATAAAAGCCGTTTTAAGAATCCACACTTCCATACTAATATTATAAATGCGAAAGTCTGTCTGTCTGTCTTTTTGTCTGTGTGTTCCCTCTTCACGCTTAAACCGCTGAACCGATTTAGATGAAATTTGGCATAGAGATAGGTTGAGTCCCTGAGAAGGACATAGGATAGTTTTTATCCCGAAAACCATCCCTTAAGAAAGTAAAAAGCGGGGTGGAATTGAGATAATTAACGAAGTGCCTGCTAATTTGTGTGCATAATATGCTCAAATTTAGATTTGCTAAGAGAATTTTTCCAGGCGCTATTCTTACTCTAGCTGCGGTTACTAAGTCCACGCAGACGAAGTCGCGGGCAAAAGCTAGTATGAACATAAATCGCGTAGTACCATCGCCCATGCACACTCTTAACAGTCCATAGGTGAAACTTATGCCTTTTGTAATAAGGTCCACCGATGGACAGAAGAGTGTTGCTGTTTGTACAACGACCTTTGTTTAGTAGCGCACATTACGGGTATAACCTAAACAAAGTAAGCAAAATTTTATGCGCAATTTGGCTTTGAATTTACACATGTTTTAACAATGTCATTGTCCTATCGAAAGACTACATTTACGATCTGGTAACCGGCGTAATAAAATTACGGCATCACCTCTTTGGAGACCGGCCAAGCAACAATGTATGCTAACAATGATGGCAAAACGCGGTCTTTGTCGAATTTTAGACGAGGAACTAACTACTATTCTATGTAAAACACGTGCATAACAAATGCCTAGAAAAACTGACCACGTTTCCTAGATATTTTTTGGCTAATATCGGTATACGAGGCACTGTTTTAAGAAAAAAAGACGATACGAAATGTTTTGTCTCGATCCGTGCTTCTCGAGCATGCCTCTACATAACATTGGTAAACGTCTTGAAAACACTCATTTCATGGTCCAATAAGTCCGTTGATATGGCGTAAGGGAGACTTGGTAAAAAATGTATTACAACTTCGACCATCATAATAGTCTTCATTGAATGTACTCCTATTGTCTGGACCAGCTAATGTAAAGTTACCCAAGAGGTTGAGTAGGTACGCTACCGCTTAAAAGTATTTAGGCACCCGCAATTTTCACTATACAATTGTATACAAAAATTATTTTGAAGATCATACTGTTCGATCGTAGGCAAATGGCTCTCTAACATGTAAAATTACGAGTGCCTAAATAGTTATGAGCGGTAGTGTACATAAATTGTGGATATTTGTTGCTATAACTGCTTGTATCTCCTATTAATATTTCGATGCCAATTCTGTTCTCGTATTTACGACCGACCGACACACCCTTTCGGTCGATCGCTCGATAATCGGTGATACGGTGATAGATGGACGCGGAAATAGACGGATACATAAATAAAGCCTGTTGATGTGTACGAGTCGTTGTATCATTGAGTGCTGTATGTATTTTGGATGACTCATACGGGTGATAAGGCCTGCTCCGTAACGGATTTGCTAAATTCAAAACTCTAATAATTGTACTGAAGCCCTTTGAATCGAAATTTGTTTTTCTATAATTTATTGAATATTTGTTAAAAAAAATATTATTTATTAGTAAATTCATCATTCTCCATTTCATTGCTCCTTTTGGGTTTGTTGTATGCCCTCCATCAAACATTCGACAGACAGGGTCTTTTGACACATTATTGGTTTGAGTTCTGTCAAGAACTTGTTCTTGTTGCATATCGTTCTTGTAAATAATAAATTACAATTTATTTCTAATTCATTACATTATAACGACAAACTTTGAAAATTCAGCGAGGTCTATACGATCCATTTATCAGTGCATTTGCTTTTAGTTTACGCGCATTTAGCTATTACGAATTAATGTATAGGCAGAGAAAGCGCAATCAACCAAGGTTTTTTAAAAGTCTTATTGTTAACTATATCTGGGTGTCAGTAGAGGGTAGAGGACACCCCGATATAGATTGATCATAAAGTGATGACAATCAATCGACAAAATCAACTAGGTAACAATGAGACATTTATCTTTTACTCAAGTTTGCCGTATAACAACAAGATTTTTAATATCGTGAAAGGCAGGTGTTTAAACACGTAGTCTTTCCAGAAATATCCAGCTGTTCCAGGTTAACGTAATAATTATTAATAGCCCGTTAAAGTGCATGTTAACACCGTGTATTATTGTTTACACGCCTTCCTTATGCTCCGGGCGATTTCTCGACAGACGGACTCGTTGTTTTAAATTACGTTGAAACGAGGATTTTGAGACGATATATTAAAATATTGGCATTCAAATGATACAGGTAAAGGATGTATATATACTCTCGTTACCATCTGGTCTTTTTCATTAAGATACGGTCAGAAAATGGGTTCAGTAGTTTAGATAAAAAAAGAAAACTAATTATCTTTTTTTTTCTCAAAAACCTGCAGCATTTTAGGGTTAATATTTTGTGAAATAGCATCTTACATCTGAGCTAATAAATTGGCAAAACGGCGATCAATTTGGCTTTCGGGGCCGATGCCCCATACAAACACGGCTATACCCTTTTCTCTAAGTTATTCTAAACAGCGGACTCGGCGGAGCCATAATTTATTCAGGTTTAAGCTATGCTCGCGAGGTCTACAGTTAGGTGATAAATAACTATATGAACGCGCCCTAAGGGCTCCAGTAGGTAGGTAACGGGCAACGGCTACAGTTGAACGTCCATCACCCGCTGCATCTGACGCGGACGCTATATATATTCGGCCTACTTGTCATACCGACGACAATGACTGTGTTTACCGTTCCGTTCGCTGATCTATGCTGAACTATGATATTAATACTAGATTATTAATAGGTTTTGCTTGCTTTTCGATTTATATGCAGGATATCTAAACTTTCTTACTTTCCCCCTTTTTTTCCTTTTTTAGGGTTCCGTACCCAAAGGGGACCCTAGGGGAGGGGGGTAAAAACGGGACCCTATTACTAAGACTCCGCTGTCCGTCTGTCTGTCAGTACAGACATGTAATACTAAAAAGTACGGAACCCTCGGTGGGCGAGTCCGACTCGCACTTGGCCGGTTTTTTTTCGTTGGGTCGTATCCGGCCATCACCACTAGAGGGCTTCGTCACTTTTTCTTTACTATATGACATCTATTTCAGTTTATAATTCCTTACTTTTCTTTGTTAATATCCACTATGACTAAAACTTTAGGTATCGAACTTGAAAAAAATAATATAAATACCTAATCATGTGATGACAGGACCCTGTCCTGTCCAGGACCTGTCAAGAAAAAAATCTCGATATAAACCTGCCTGTGCTGTGAAACTTGCGATCTTAATACTCCAGTAATAAAGCATACGCTGTGACTGGCCAGAAGCCTATTACACAGTAAAAAGCTTACTTATCAATATAAAACTTACATTTTTAGCCTTGAAGCAAAGTTCGTTTTCGTCGGTCCTTTCCATCGCCGGTTTTCTCCGTAATTTCATCGATTAGTTTAACAATAATAATATTTCTAACACTGCTTTCACGGCCTACGTTTTATCACATATAACTGAGGTTAAATAAATTACTAATTCGCTTAGTAAAAACACAAAATACAAGCAGAAATCCGCTTGAGAAAATAGAAAATATATTGACATTACGATTGTTTGTTGACATTGAGGGTGACGTAAGTGACGTAACGTTCCAAAATCGTTATGAAATATAAAGTCCAAAAGGTGCGATAGAAATAAGACGTTGCCATAATTGAATTTTAAGTTTATTTATGTTTTAATACAATATGTTAAAAATAAACATGAAATATTTCAAAACGGGCATCATTTTGAAATAACAAGCTAAATAAGAAATAATCTAAAAATGGGAAATTGTCAGCACAATGGAGTTTGACAGATTTTGGAACATACCGTTTTCGTTGAGCTAGTCTACATGTGTGCGAGAAAGTCACCTTCGTGAGCATTAATGGATTTGGAGCTTTAATATGTTTGACATAAAGTTTAGTAAGCAAGACAGGTATAACCTTTTGTCATCGCTTTTACATTTACACACAAATGCAATTCCAAGATCGCACCTGCAGAAATGCCTACGTAGGTTATTTTGGTAGCATTAATAGATTATGATTCTTAATATGTACTACAGATGACTTAACAAACAAAGTAGGATTTAAGACTATTCCCTTTTGGAGTGTGTCGCTGGTTTTATGGTTTTATGGTTTAATAATTGCTTTCTCGGATTATGAAGAATATGGTCTTTAATATGATGGGCGTAAGACATAGTAAACAAACCGGGGATTAAAATTGTAAGATTTATTACCATATTATTAGAATATGTCGCCATTATGTCGCCGTTATGTCGCTATTATGTCGCCGTTATGTCGCCAGTAATTAGGGTATAAATAGCTAGAGCGGGGCAGGGGGGATTCATTAATTTTCTATCCATCAAACTAGCAGTGTCTCTGGCTTCGCGCGTGCATAACTTTCGTAAGTGAATTTACTCTGTCACTCTGTCCATTTGTATAGCCTAGCTTAGAGCTATCTAAGTGAAGTTAAACTTGGGACATTGGATCTGTGTTTGATTGTACAAAGATAGACCTATCTCTGTGGAATTAAGCCTGGACTATGATGGAGGATCTTTACTTACCTGTTTGATTTATTTTATTGTGAAGTGAGGTTTCCTACGCTGTGTTGTTCTTAGTGCCGTAAAGCTATGCACAGATAGTAAATATCGTGCATATCAGGGACTTAGAATGGTGTCTTGGTTTGATTTTACGGAAAGCCATTTTCGTAACGTTAAGCCTGGATAACAGTGAAGGAATTTCATTTCTCTGTTCGGTTTATTTGTCCAGTTTAGTTACGTAAAAGTGAACTTAATTATTTTAGTGTTTTGTTATGTAGTGCTTTTACTATTTTATAAGCCAGATCATTGTTTGGACAGACTGTTTGTCCAGCCAAACATCCAGTTCCCTTGCGGTGTTAAGAAGTGGATGCTTGGAAGTCTTTGTTCCAAGATTTGAGGCTCTTGGCATCTCGGTTATATTTACCTAAGAGATGAACTACCTCCCAGGTATCAGGGTCCAGCTGTCCGATGAATGTAAGGGCATCACGTGCGTGCCATTCCGAGTAATCGGAGCTTATTGCAGTCGGCAGTACCTGATCCCCGGTCTTCTATTAAATATACTTATATATTTCGGTGCTCCGGTTCATACTAGTGCTGGCTGCAGGGGAGGATTCTGTCGCGACTGATGTCATACACTTACAGTCATAGTCTTGGCAGAGCTTCCAATGTGGGTAGTGCTGGTATGTTCTAAGGGTGCCGATCCACTGATAGACACGGAATAGGGGGACTTACTCTATACCACCGGGCTTGCGAGCTTGTATAGGGGGGAGTCACACAACACGGGCCGATAGGTTGCCATACCTCAGGGTCGCCTCCTGAACTGTACAGAGAGTTAGGGATACACTTGCGTACATGTCAAAGCACTAGGCCTATGGTAAGTACGGATTGTGCTTTGAGTGTACTAGCTAGGGCTCCAGGTAGGTGTAGGGTAGAATCGCACACTATTTATCGAAATCTAATCTGGTTGGTATATATTTCTCTATTAAAGACTTTTAATATGGCTTCATTATCCTAAAATGCGTACGTGTAATAGGCAAGGGGTTTAATTGCCTAGATATTCCTATTTTATAATGTATCTGCGTAAGAAGGTATTGTTGTATATAAAATCTTATACTATTTGTTTTATTTTGCTAAAATTTCTAGTGTTCTGATGTAAAAACGAGGTACTGAATATTTCATTCTGGTTTCCAAGGTATATACAAAATAAATTCTTAAAATATCAAGCTGGGGGTAGGTATACATGCTGTTCTGGAATAGAAGAATGGTTTGTTTTAGGGAACCCTTGGCAGGCAAGAGCAGTCCAATGGGAAGAGTCAGAGTGGAATAATGCTCGACTTGATATTTCTGTCTTATAAAATATAGTAAATGATCTTAGTGCTTCGTTTGTGCGTCTAAAGACTAGAAATACAGTCTATTCTTTTAGTTTTGGGGATTGGGAAAAAGGGATCAGTATCCCTAGCTTTTGAACATAAAAAAAATAAGTAATTTTGATTGATTGATGATACTTGGCGCTTCTTTCATCAAATCATCTAGGAATGCATAGGATTGCGAAGCGTTGGTCATAGCCCGTCTGGCTACAATGTTAGGATAGGTGACCCGAATGATGTTTTGAAACGGGCTAAGAGTTTTCAGCCCCGCATCGAGCATGCGAAGCAGTACGTGTGGACTCACACATCGTTTAGAAGGTGATAGTATAATTATAACTTTCCTAAAAAGCTAGGGTGTAAATGGGCTCATCCCAGGAGTACTGCTTTGTATGTTATCCCGAAGACTTAATAGGCGTAGCGGGACTTCACCAAAAACATTTTTAAACTCATTTTTCCAACAACATTTTTAACCTCATATTAACCATATATGCTGCAATTACCTAAATAACATCATATGTAGTAAACCTTCAACAGCATTTACCTTACACGAATAGATTTAATAAAAATGTAAAATTATTCACGTCACTACGCTCGAGATTCCATTTTAGAATGCATCACTACGCTCAGCATTCAATTATGGAATCCTTCGCTTTGTTCGGGATTCTATGTTCGTCCTCGCCGTCAATATGTCATTTTGCTTCCTTGTGACACAAAATACTATTTCTACTCTTGTAACTATTAAAATATTCCTTTAATTATTCCTTAGTATCATAATCAAATATATCTTCAATACCATAAATATTTATTCCTTAAAATTTAGGTAATAATAGTAATAGAATCAGAGTCCAAAATTTAGCTGTTACTCATTAAAGAATCTAGGGTTCCGCGGTTCACTTCAAGGGGTCCTAACAACTATCTAGACGATCACATGGCCAAATTATTTAAGTAAGTAAGTAAGTAAAGGGTTTATATATGTATATATGTATTTATTTAGATTTAAAGTAGGTGTATGTATGGGGAGGGTTACATTTTGGTGTAAGCCGTGACCAGTATGTAAAATGTACCATAAGGTACATTTTGTGGAAACCGTGACAGCAGGATGCAGTTTACCTGGGTTACTATGGCTTTTCAAGATATAATATCTAAGTAGAAAGTAGCCTTACGGCTACATTTTGTTGGCGTGAGAATGGAATGAGTACACTAAGTTTTGGACCCTGCTTTTATTTTGGTTCTAAATAAAACTCGTGAAACAGTGTTTATTATTCATAAGTTACTAATTTTTGTTGTGTTTTTAAATAAAAATCATGAAACGTCAATTTTATTAGTCAATAGTTTCTATGTACACATAAAAATAAAAGTTCTATCTGATTTTCTTATTATTTTACAATTTTCACTCGTTCTCTTCGCGCCGTTGGTCGCCGAGAGATTCCTTTCCATATTCATGCGCTAGGATGGGTGATCATCACAAGCATCGATTCATCTTCTTGCGTCTTTGACAACTGAAAAACAAATTAACAAAATTAAAGCCCATGTACGTACTCGTACTATACCTTAGCGCTTACTACGGTTATTCTTATCGCCGACCTATTTCTATTGCGTCATAGTTTCGTTAAGAATTTAGCTCCATCGTAGGTACCAATAATAACAATGAAATAAATAAATAAATATTTCGTGTCAGTCTTTCACATATTGACCTAACTTCAGTGTAAGCAAAAGCGAACGGTACCTATAGCGTTGAAGGAGCTGCCATCTAGTGGCCTGAATCGGAAACATAAACATGTAGGCACATTGCCAAAGAAAGTGCTACCATCTACCGTTCACGTACGTTTTCCTCAGCATAGTAGGTACCGCCACCTTGTGGGCTACATCGGAAGCATAAACTTCACATTTATGCCTCGCGCCAAAAATCTGACAGCTCTTGTGCTGCCACCTATATAATTACATTGCCCTATAGTTCATGCACGCTCCCTATACTAGGCGGCGTAGTGCATACCTGTATTGATAAGTACATAGTACATACTTAGATAAATAGAAAATATTCATTACTTGGGAGCACATACTTGTGGTAAAATACGCGTAGGAGCATGCCTTTGCCAGGTATTATTCATGGACAAGGTCGCTACCGACCGAGCTAGGAGGCCATTACCAATAGTCTAGAAATAAGTTTACCTAAGATAACCTAGGCTAAGATAAGATAACTAGTTGTGTAAGGTATTCTTTAGTCGAAAAGTTGCGGGGGCGTGAAATTGTCCATTTACACGCAAAAGGGGGCGTATTTCGCGGTTTTCTTATTCTTTCAGCTTAAAAAACCGGCAACGCACTTTCAGCTTTCTAGTTTAGCGAGGCGACGATATTTACGTGCCTTCAGGCGATTCGTCTGTCCTTTTACCTACTATATCATAAATATTCTCTCATCTTAAATGCCGGCAACGCATTTATAACCCCTCGGTTTCGTGAGGCGACAGTGATCACTTGCCTTCAAGCATTTCGTCTGCATTTTTACCTTCTATATCATAAAAAATATATATAGCTACGTACATGCCGTTATGTATATATGAACAAATGTTTGGGAACAGGGTACACCTAACCTGACTAGTTATCTACTACTAGTTATCTACCATGCATGTTGTTAAAGGACACTTAGTCCAAGGTAGCCGTGATTGCTTGAAGAGATGCAAGTTGCTACGTTACCAATACCAATCAAATATTTTCTTATTTGACAGTTTAATATAAATATTCTAGGATGAACTAGCGTTACCTAGTTTGCGTTTGTAACAGCGCCATCTTTCATGAAATTTGGACATCAAACTAAATAGTAATAGTATATCATACGACTATTGTAACACATTTAGTGGGACATACACATACGTATGGACATTTTTACCTATTCACATTTTAGTACGGAACCCTAAACGTCTCAATATTTAGTAGGAATCGCGTTGAAATATGTAAAGCTTACAGTTTTTAGTCAATACTATTAGCTACTAGAGCCTCTGCGAGCTGTCTTGTTCTAATAATTTCATGAAAATCGATTACGACGATATGTAACTCGCCGAGCACCTGGGCAAACAGTGTACATACATAAGCATATTTGTAGTATAAAGAGATAAATTTACTGATTTGTAGACGGCACTTTTTCAATCGTGTTCTGAATGTTCTGATAACGTTTAAATAATGTATACAGTAGTTTAAGCTAGCATAGTAAGTACCTAACATAGAGAAAGAATGTGGAATTCATTATTTCCGTAGCATGCGGAGTAGTAGCCATCGTTGCAGCAAAATTCTTGAGATGCGGCCATCGAACCGGAGTGTTGAAATCAGTAGCCCTCGGCAGTCTGAAATAAATTAAACAAGTATTAGAAATTTCAGCAAAGGAAGAGTAAGAATAAGCAGCTTTAGAGTCAGTTTTAGCTGGGCAAAACATGAATATTTTTCTTCATACATCCATTCGCGGGGGCGCGTCATTACTTTTAAGTCTTGTGTAGTGTATCGAAATAAGAAGGTACTTCAACAAAACCAGTCTGCAATTGCCAGGGACGCAATCACAGGTACTCTCCCGAGTTTCGGCAATATTATCGCGATATAAATAAGGAAGTAAGTAAATACACTTTATTGCCCTACAAAAGAAAATTTCAATAACCGATTTACAATGTAAAATAAAGGCAGCAACAGATGGTCTTATCGCTGTAAACGATCTCTAATAATAACATAAAAAAAATTTGCAGTCATCATCATCATCATCATGTCACGTCCACTGCTGGCCATAGGCCTCCCCAAGGCTCGCCGCTCGCATTCACCGAATTCCCGCGACCTTCACCAGGTCGTCGCTCCACCTCGTAAATTTGCAGTATATAAACGCAAACACCATCCGCTCTTCTAGCTTTAGCTCTCTTTCTCATGTCATCGAGACTGGATACCCATGTAGAACGTAAGCACCAAGAACGATCAATAGCCATGTAATGTATCTTTTATGGTTTTCTTATGGTGGCCATGTAATGTAAGTACTTACATACTGTAACAAGTGTAACATAATCATACCAGCGTCTTAATATATGGTATTCAAGGTATGCGTATTATTCGGATATCTTGCAACTCGCAATAGGATCCAGCGACCTAAACATCCATGGGAAATTTCAGGTTTCATAGTCAGTGCTTAAATTTTTTCAAAATCCAGAAAAGTTTGAGAATATTTGCCTTACAGGACTCATTATCATAAAGTTAGGTTACAAATAAGTTAGAATAAGTTATTTAAGTCTACAGAATTAGCATAAGGTATGTAAGGCTGAAGACAGTTTTCATCACTCTGTTTTTTTCACCGGGGACTCACTGCTCAGGTTTTTGAAATATTAATGTTAGACTTAAGTCATAAATATTTTAGCTTATAATTAGTTTAGTATTTATATAATGAGACAAAATACCTTTCATAACTAGAAGCATTCAGTAGATGTACATTGAAGTCAGCCGGATGGACGAAGCTGTGGCACGGGGACAGTACTCCGACAAACACTGGAATTGAAAATGTAAAAAAGTTAGTTAAAGTAGGGTATATTTATTAGTCTTATTAAGTATTTATTATTTATAAGGTAAGATCTTCAGTTTAGTAAGAAAAAAAAAGGAAAAAGAATAAACATTTCAGATTTTGTTTGAACAATGAAAACATAAGATTTTTATTTTCTAATAAGGCCTTAGTTTAAAAATTGCGTTCTAAGTAGCATAGTAATTGACTCTACTCGTACTTACTAGGAAATTGTCGAAGTCTCCAGAAGAACTAAGTATGGCAGCACTGGAAATTTTTCTCCGTCCGACTTGAAGTACCACCCGGCCTGCAACTAGGTTGTTTGCTGAAAAATTCGGCATATAACGGTAAATTTATTGCAATAAGAGGAATATTGTGATCAGTAAAGTAAATGAGTAAGTAGTTAACATTAAAATAATATTTAATGACCACTCAAATAAAAAAATCGTTGCTCACTCCAAAAAAAAAAAAAGTTAAGTTGTTCCCTTTAAAATGATTAGTGCATAGGCAACTAAGAATAAATTGTGGCAACAGATAGTATAGTTTAAGAATGTGTTTATGAAAAATGCTTCCAATATAAAATTAATTCAGCAGGGAAAAAGAAAACTTTTATTGTATGACAGTAAGCAAGTAAGTGAAAATGTAGGGAAATTATTGATAAAAAGCCTTCTTGAATGAAAAATGGGTTTGTGCTGACAGAAGGATTTTAGGTCCACCTACTTCAACATCAGCAAACAGCAGAGCGTGCCTTTTTCAGAAAAATACATATTCATTACTAGCAACCTGCCCTGACTTCACAAGGGTTACACAAGGTTGTATACCTAAACTTTCCTCAATATAGGCGAAAATCACATCAAAATCCGTCCAGTAATTTTAGAGTCTGTTGCGAACATACATACACACAGACAGACACAGCGGGGACTTTCTTTTAAAGTGTAGAAATCAATTGTCATTAACATGCAAAGAAGCCTGTTTATTTTTAGCTGACGTTATCATATAATAATTATATTTTTTATAATATATTGCACTTTCAAGTTCGAAAAACATTATTTCAGGAAAAAAATATTTACCAATTCAACTTTCTAGAGTGATGGCACTTTCAAATTCCATATACAGTAGGACCAGCTAAGAGTATTTTTATGGGTACAGAGTTTTTATACTTACTTTTAAAAGTTTCCACAGCAAAATTTCAACTTCTGTTTTTCTTCAATGACAGTCATGTATATCAAGCACCAGGAAACATTTCAATAGAGTTTTCAGCTTGCTGGAAAAGCAAACATAGTTTGTAAGCCTTGTTGCAATACGGAGGGAGTAATGGAGGCCTAACAGTACGTCAGGTAGTGTAAGACAAATTCAACATGTAATTTCTTTTTCTCCAATACCAATTTTACATTGATTCTTGTCAGTTTTTCAAAAGGAATTGTGATCATGTTGTTGAACAAAGCGTAACAATAAGGCAACATAACACGTCAGTCATAAGCATTTTAAGTAGAATGATAAAAATTTGAGACTCAAAAGTTAGTTCGTAAGTTAGCAGTAACTTGTCTAAAAGAAGAAACAAGAACATAACCTTACCTTCGCATCAGTTTCGACTTTAAATCCATTTCATCCGCACTGTAGGCTCATTTCTAGACATCTGTTGCTTTGGGCTATTAATAGATGCACTCGTACTAATTTGAGGACACTGGGAACACCGTTTTTGACGAGAAAATTCACTGTTTATTCCATAATAGTTCCATAATATTTCCATTTCGGTTTTGTTTTGTAGTATATTTGTTCGATTTCGCGAAAACTTTACGAGACCTTAGGAGAATATTCTTGTCTTATAATTCTGTCATTAAATTTAGCTCAACGATATAATTTTGCCTTCATAATCTGTAAAAGTATCTTTGAAGAGAAAAAACTACAATAAAACATATGTCAAACAACAGGATCCGAAAAATGGCGGATTCGCGGCAGCGAAAATAGCCATAGACAAAAAAATTCTTTTCACGAGACAGAAAAGGAACGTTCCATCTTTCTCTAGAAATAGCTTATGGTTTGAAATTATTAGATCAATTATTGAGTTTTTTATGTTGTATAAAAGCGTTTTACCATTCAAATGATATTACATAAAAATTAAAAACTAGATGATAAAATATTAGCGTTTTTGTTTATTTTAGTCTTAATTTACTCGAGCCATCTGTAGGGATCTTATATCTAAGTCAGCTTCACGAGCTATAGACAAGTTATTTTCGAATTCACTCTTTGAATCCGACCAATTTATGTGGGTCGTGTTTGGTGTATAGTCAGGATTATTGGAACGTGTTTTTAATTTCGTCGTATAGCGTATGCGCGTGTGTTGCTGTTTGTAGGAAATGTATGTGTGCGTGTGGTCATAGAGAATGACGTTTATGCAAAAAAGCGAGTTCACACGATCGATTTCATTTAGTATTGAAATAATAAATAAATAAATTGCCATTTTTATTTACGCAGTGAAAAATAGATTCCCTTTGTTGATAAATTTTACCAAATTAACTATTTTAAAATACATGTAGTTAGAGCCAGTTAGTATCGTACTTAGACTTTTTTGAATTGCTACGATCAAAATAATTTGTAGTTGACGGTTTCTTTTATTATTGTTATTTATTCCATATTTTAAGGTTGATTATTATTATTTATCGACTACTATAAAAATATCCTACATTTTAATATGTAATTGTTTGTCAAAAGACTGTTTCATTTCAAACGTAGACAGAGAGAGTCATACTATCTTTGTCTTGCACTAGTACTCGCACCCAAAAGAAAAGGATGAGTACAGACAATGTAGATTTTCGGATCGGGAAACGACATTATTAAGTCTGGTTTACATTCCTGTACGAGCTACAAGCCGAGTCATGAGACGCGAATGTAAATCCAGCATTAGAGTGAGTAAGTAAGTAAATGTCAATCGTTAATGGTATTGCTACTTGACATTGACGGGTTATAGTTGAGGTTATTCGTATATTTTGCTAAAAATAAAGTAAAATTCTAGAAATCAATAAAATAAAAAGAATTCAACGGCAAGATTCAAGTTTTTTTTTTTAAGAGCCCTCCACACTCATTCGCGAAGCGTAGTCTGGAGCGAGTTATGGAAGACAACTTTTTGCGCATACAATTTTCGAGTTTGCCGCCATTTTTATTGACGAACGTGACTTATCGAGTCATACTTTAGATTTTAAAAGAAAAATACATCTCTGAAACGTTTGACAGTTGTTGTCGTGAGCGACTCGTAACTAGATTAGTTTTAAAGTTGTTTATTCATAAAATTTTAACTGTGAGTAGTGTTAATGATTCAAATCCTTTGTGAAGCAAATAGAGGATATTAAGAAGTTTAGTTCGGGTGCATTTGAACAAAGTAAGGTCAAGAAATCCGGATAATTCGTAGTGATAATCAGTCATGTCGGTTTTGTAAACGACGAACTTTGTATTGAACAAAAATATGCTATTATAGTGTTTTAGTGAAGTAAATAGTGTTTTAGACGAATACGGATACAGAACCTATCTCGGACGAGGTTCATAAATTAGTGAAAACGCGTATTTAAGTGGAAAAAAGTTACCTTTTAGTGAGCTAATTTCATTGGTTTTTTCGTGTTGCGATCTTAAGAAACTAGAGTACTAGTGCATTTTGTTAACAAAAAAATCATGTGGGTTCGTTCATGTGCATCAGTTAAGTGTAACAGTGTGAGGAATGTTCATAAAAACACGTAAGTACAAATATTTTAACAAACTCAGAAAGTCGGAACATTTATAGGTTATGTTTACATATTAAATCTCCTGTTCATATTACATACGGTATAACGATGATTTGCATTACAATTCAAATCCTTGAAACATTTCAGAATTTTAATATACAGGCTTGTTGGATTTTCCATCTACATAAATTTTAATTTAATAGCGTTTTTCATAGAATTCCATAATAATTTGTTTGCAGTGTATGTATAGATATTTACGTTCGGATTTGGTTTTTTTTTATAATAAATAAAGATCTTTTAGTTAGTTATTAAGGCTTTATACCCAAGGGGTAAAGAACGGGACCCTATTACTAAGACTCCGGTGTCTGTTTCTGTCTGTTTATCCGTCAGTCACTGGGCTGTATCTCATGAACCATGATAGCTAGACAGTAAGTTTTCACAGATAATGTATTTCTGTTGCCGCTATAACAACAAATACTGAAAACATAATAAAATCAATATTTGGGTGGGGCTCCCATACAACAAATGTGATTTTTTTATTTGCCGTTTTTTTTGCGTAGTGACACGGAGCCCTTTGTGAGCGAGTCCGACTCGCACTTAGCCGGTTTTTATCTTAATATATACTTGGAAAAAATAAAATAAATCCAAAAAAGTGCTTCTTTGAAAGCCATTGCTAGATTTGACCAGCCTCTTAACGCTCTGATAGTCTAGCAGTCTCTAGGGCAGACAAATGTATGGGATAATATAATCTTATAAGATCGGAGTTCGAATCCCACATAGTGAATAAGTTTTAAATTTTTTTACTTTCTTTTACGAACTGGAATTAATAATTAGACATTTTTGCAAATTTTTATGGCTATGCTTTGGATCATTTTAAAACTAAATTTTTATACAATGTTTTATTTCCGTAGTCTGTTTCCTTTCAAAAATTTTATAAAATTTACTTGTACCAGTTATATTGACTATGCACTTGTGCAGTGTTATAAAACAAAGTCAGTAGGTACTTAGTTCCAAGTTACTTAGAACCTAGGATGCCTAGAAGTCTAATAGTGTTATGATTCAGGAGTGTGGTTTATTGTGAGTGTATGCGTTTTATAGTGTTAATAAGTAGTGATTACGTGTTTCCAAGTGTACAATACAATACAATACTCTAGTGTACTGGAAGAATGTGAATATTTGTGCTGCCGATTTGTAAAAGAAGAAGACACCATGGACAGTCTCCAAGTTGCTCGTGTAACGAAACAAAGGCAACCTTCGCTTTTCCTGTTGCAGCCGTCATAAGGACCGCAGAGAATTTTCAAGAAAATCTACCGGATGAAAGATACCGACCAAGAAGAGAACGTTCAATAGAAAATTTATATTTTTAAAACTTACTTTTTTAATATTATATTTTATGAGGTAGGTAAAATCAAGTAAGAAATTAGGAAATATTTTCTATTGTAAATTTCGAGACCCCATCTTAGATGAAGGGGACTGTTGTATGTTATAGTGTAGCGTAAATGAGATGTTGTAAGGCTAATTAATAATCATCGGCAGAAATCAAAACGAACATTATAAAGATACGTTTTGCAGCATATATGGTATATGATTCATAATCATCATCATCATCATTAGCATTATAAGTGTCATTGGGTTTTTTATTTATTTATTTGTATGGTTGAATTATTTTGACTGGTCAATGGGCTAGTTGTATAAAGGCAATGTACGAATACAAATAGAGTCAATATATATATACTTATTTTGTTTTTACATGTATGAAATGCATTCCGGATTTTAGTCCAGTTTTTAAATAAGTGACATGTAGTTTCATTAAAACAAAATTTCCCAGTATTAAGGTGATGAGATCAGAATTCTATGATTATTGCGTAATATATTATAGGGCCCTTGGTAGAGGAATTGTCAGACAGTACAAGCAGCCATATCAACTATCTGGGGTTGAAAGTAGGATGGTTGAGCGCATCTCAGAATTATTTTTTTCATTATTTGTATGTACAGTCATCTATAATATTCGTTCATTCTCTTCCACGATTTCTCATGACTGAGGGTCGCGAGGTCGCGATCGTCTGTGGTTGTTCTTTCGTTCACCCAAACCTACCACTGTGCAATGCCATCTTGTTAGTTGGTGCGTGTGCAGATCCTATATCCACTATCCTTATACATTTTCGTTTAGTACTTGCATACAAAATTATATGCAAGAAGGGTCGTTTTCCTCTGCAGGTGACTGAACCTCTCCAGCGTTGGTACGCTGCGTAATGAGTTGTTAGTGTTGCGTTTTGAACAACGTTGTTGAGCAAAAGACAGGGGAATGGGTAGTGGGGTTTCGTCACTGACTTAGCGTTCGGTTGAGAATCAAAAAAAAAAAAAAAAAATCTAGTGAACCGTGAAAATAAGTTAAATGCATTTTTTTTCCCGCGAGAGTCAATCAATCTTAATAATTGGTCAAAAATATTTATAGATAGTAATTATTAAATAAGAAATAAAAATAAAATTATTAAAGGGTAGGCTCGGGATCAATGCCTAAATTTTTTAAGTTATATAGGACTAAAAAAAAAGCGAGCTTTTTTCATGCAAAGGATCATTCAAAAATTATGCTAAAATAAACTTAAACTAACAATTGCTTCAGTCGACATATGACTAGTTTTAATTTTTTTTTCGGGGTTCTATATTTTATTTGTGAGCATAATGGGATAGTATTAGGTTAGGACGGGATAGTTGTTTTTTTTTTAATTGTTATTACTCAAGTATAAATGTAAATAATAAATTTAAAATTCTTTTTATTTTTTATTTTGATTGCTTATCGAGGCCTTGGCTGTCTGTAATCGATCAGTGAAAGAGTGAACGAGGAAGGAAAGTTGTGATTTGAGTGCTTATGCTTAATGTTGTGAGTATGTAAGAATTTGTATGAGAGATGATGAATGCAAAGTAGACGAATGTATTTATGTGTTGGTAAGATTGGATTGATGCAGATAGACAAAGGCTAGAGTGTAATCAGTCTAGATTTGTCGGATTTTGCAGGGGAGAACAAAAAAAAGGGGGGAGCGGGGAACACAATTAGCCAGAAAAATCTTATCAGTAGGTTAAAATCCATTGGATTAGACCCATTCAAAGGGTAGTTTTTTGTGGCTAAGACTATACAAGGTATACGGACGCTCAAAAATCTTACACACCTTATTTTGGATGAGGTATATCCGACATCCGACATAATTTGATGGGCCGTGAGCGTCTAGAAGGACGAGGCTCTTTTCAAGAGTTAATTAAATACAATTGATTTATTGGTTTCATTGGTATTAGGTATAATAATAAACAGTTCTTTGATTTGGACAAAGAATGCCTTTACCGTATCATGTTGTGGTACTTATTTGTCAATTTAAGTTTGTTTATAAAAAAAAAAAAACACCCAAGCAAACTTAAAGGTTGGTATATTTTATTCAAATATAAGACATGCGCCGAGAAAACGTGGCTGGAGGTGATAGGGTAATGAAATTTGGTTTGAATTTCTGGCAATGGAGCTTGAAGGTTCCGTACTTATAAAAATTAAAGGTCTCTTCGTTTTGCATGGAAAGTCTTTGCTGTCTCATTAGACGCTCTTCTACGGAGGGGTACGGCGCATAGAGGGAAAGAATACTCGCCGCGGCCGGGATAAGCTGGCAAGGACGGGTTATTAGAACCTACCGGATTCACAACCCGGTATTTCTGGCGGAGCGAAGTTTCTGGGGAAAGAGTCATCATTATTCATTGACAGTGTTCTAATGAACTAATTTCAGAGCTGAGTCGCTAACAGTCACTTAGTATTGGAATACACACTACACGTTTAAAGAAGGGGGGAAAATTTTCCGACTAATCTAGAGGAAATTATTTTTTTTTATTCATGACTAGAAAATAGGTTAAAGTTTTCCATAGCACACGCTTGTGATCCATTACAAAAACTTGAACCTATTGGGGGCGGCTGTGACTGGCCAGAAGCCTATTACACAGTAAAAAGCTTACTTATCAATATAAAACTTACATTTTTAGCCTTGAAGCAAAGTTCGTTTTCGTCGGTCCTTTCCATCGCCGGTTTTCTCCGTAATTTCATCGATTAGTTTAACAATAATAATATTTCTAACACTGCTTTCACGGCCTACGTTTTATCACATATAACTGAGGTTAAATAAATTACTAATTCGCTTAGTAAAAACACAAAATACAAGCAGAAATCCGCTTGAGAAAATAGAAAATATATTGACATTACGATTGTTTGTTGACATTGAGGGTGACGTAAGTGACGTAACGTTCCAAAATCGTTATGAAATATAAAGTCCAAAAGGTGCGATAGAAATAAGACGTTGCCATAATTGAATTTTAAGTTTATTTATGTTTTAATACAATATGTTAAAAATAAACATGAAATATTTCAAAACGGGCATCATTTTGAAATAACAAGCTAAATAAGAAATAATCTAAAAATGGGAAATTGTCAGCACAATGGAGTTTGACAGATTTTGGAACATACCGTTTTCGTTGAGCTAGTCTACATGTGTGCGAGAAAGTCACCTTCGTGAGCATTAATGGATTTGGAGCTTTAATATGTTTGACATAAAGTTTAGTAAGCAAGACAGGTATAACCTTTTGTCATCGCTTTTACATTTACACACAAATGCAATTCCAAGATCGCACCTGCAGAAATGCCTACGTAGGTTATTTTGGTAGCATTAATAGATTATGATTCTTAATATGTACTACAGATGACTTAACAAACAAAGTAGGATTTAAGACTATTCCCTTTTGGAGTGTGTCGCTGGTTTTATGGTTTTATGGTTTAATAATTGCTTTCTCGGATTATGAAGAATATGGTCTTTAATATGATGGGCGTAAGACATAGTAAACAAACCGGGGATTAAAATTGTAAGATTTATTACCATATTATTAGAATATGTCGCCATTATGTCGCCGTTATGTCGCTATTATGTCGCCGTTATGTCGCCAGTAATTAGGGTATAAATAGCTAGAGCGGGGCAGGGGGGATTCATTAATTTTCTATCCATCAAACTAGCAGTGTCTCTGGCTTCGCGCGTGCATAACTTTCGTAAGTGAATTTACTCTGTCACTCTGTCCATTTGTATAGCCTAGCTTAGAGCTATCTAAGTGAAGTTAAACTTGGGACATTGGATCTGTGTTTGATTGTACAAAGATAGACCTATCTCTGTGGAATTAAGCCTGGACTATGATGGAGGATCTTTACTTACCTGTTTGATTTATTTTATTGTGAAGTGAGGTTTCCTACGCTGTGTTGTTCTTAGTGCCGTAAAGCTATGCACAGATAGTAAATATCGTGCATATCAGGGACTTAGAATGGTGTCTTGGTTTGATTTTACGGAAAGCCATTTTCGTAACGTTAAGCCTGGATAACAGTGAAGGAATTTCATTTCTCTGTTCGGTTTATTTGTCCAGTTTAGTTACGTAAAAGTGAACTTAATTATTTTAGTGTTTTGTTATGTAGTGCTTTTACTATTTTATAAGCCAGATCATTGTTTGGACAGACTGTTTGTCCAGCCAAACATCCAGTTCCCTTGCGGTGTTAAGAAGTGGATGCTTGGAAGTCTTTGTTCCAAGATTTGAGGCTCTTGGCATCTCGGTTATATTTACCTAAGAGATGAACTACCTCCCAGGTATCAGGGTCCAGCTGTCCGATGAATGTAAGGGCATCACGTGCGTGCCATTCCGAGTAATCGGAGCTTATTGCAGTCGGCAGTACCTGATCCCCGGTCTTCTATTAAATATACTTATATATTTCGGTGCTCCGGTTCATACTAGTGCTGGCTGCAGGGGAGGATTCTGTCGCGACTGATGTCATACACTTACAGTCATAGTCTTGGCAGAGCTTCCAATGTGGGTAGTGCTGGTATGTTCTAAGGGTGCCGATCCACTGATAGACACGGAATAGGGGGACTTACTCTATACCACCGGGCTTGCGAGCTTGTATAGGGGGGAGTCACACAACACGGGCCGATAGGTTGCCATACCTCAGGGTCGCCTCCTGAACTGTACAGAGAGTTAGGGATACACTTGCGTACATGTCAAAGCACTAGGCCTATGGTAAGTACGGATTGTGCTTTGAGTGTACTAGCTAGGGCTCCAGGTAGGTGTAGGGTAGAATCGCACACTATTTATCGAAATCTAATCTGGTTGGTATATATTTCTCTATTAAAGACTTTTAATATGGCTTCATTATCCTAAAATGCGTACGTGTAATAGGCAAGGGGTTTAATTGCCTAGATATTCCTATTTTATAATGTATCTGCGTAAGAAGGTATTGTTGTATATAAAATCTTATACTATTTGTTTTATTTTGCTAAAATTTCTAGTGTTCTGATGTAAAAACGAGGTACTGAATATTTCATTCTGGTTTCCAAGGTATATACAAAATAAATTCTTAAAATATCAAGCTGGGGGTAGGTATACATGCTGTTCTGGAATAGAAGAATGGTTTGTTTTAGGGAACCCTTGGCAGGCAAGAGCAGTCCAATGGGAAGAGTCAGAGTGGAATAATGCTCGACTTGATATTTCTGTCTTATAAAATATAGTAAATGATCTTAGTGCTTCGTTTGTGCGTCTAAAGACTAGAAATACAGTCTATTCTTTTAGTTTTGGGGATTGGGAAAAAGGGATCAGTATCCCTAGCTTTTGAACATAAAAAAAATAAGTAATTTTGATTGATTGATGATACTTGGCGCTTCTTTCATCAAATCATCTAGGAATGCATAGGATTGCGAAGCGTTGGTCATAGCCCGTCTGGCTACAATGTTAGGATAGGTGACCCGAATGATGTTTTGAAACGGGCTAAGAGTTTTCAGCCCCGCATCGAGCATGCGAAGCAGTACGTGTGGACTCACACATCGTTTAGAAGGTGATAGTATAATTATAACTTTCCTAAAAAGCTAGGGTGTAAATGGGCTCATCCCAGGAGTACTGCTTTGTATGTTATCCCGAAGACTTAATAGGCGTAGCGGGACTTCACCAAAAACATTTTTAAACTCATTTTTCCAACAACATTTTTAACCTCATATTAACCATATATGCTGCAATTACCTAAATAACATCATATGTAGTAAACCTTCAACAGCATTTACCTTACACGAATAGATTTAATAAAAATGTAAAATTATTCACGTCACTACGCTCGAGATTCCATTTTAGAATGCATCACTACGCTCAGCATTCAATTATGGAATCCTTCGCTTTGTTCGGGATTCTATGTTCGTCCTCGCCGTCAATATGTCATTTTGCTTCCTTGTGACACAAAATACTATTTCTACTCTTGTAACTATTAAAATATTCCTTTAATTATTCCTTAGTATCATAATCAAATATATCTTCAATACCATAAATATTTATTCCTTAAAATTTAGGTAATAATAGTAATAGAATCAGAGTCCAAAATTTAGCTGTTACTCATTAAAGAATCTAGGGTTCCGCGGTTCACTTCAAGGGGTCCTAACAACTATCTAGACGATCACATGGCCAAATTATTTAAGTAAGTAAGTAAGTAAAGGGTTTATATATGTATATATGTATTTATTTAGATTTAAAGTAGGTGTATGTATGGGGAGGGTTACAACCCTAACACCCACCAGTTAAATTTTTGGCCTTAGGACAAGGTTTTAATAACAGTTAGAAAATTACAATCAGGATTGTTGACACATATATTACTCCAACAACCTTTGTTAATATTTTAGTTTCAATACCATCCGTTCAATAAAGTTAAATTCAGTACTCTAACCGTGAAAACGCGATAAACAGAATAACATGCGTTTATAATTTTAGTTTGCCCGAATTAGCACGTGTCAGAGCTCGATGCGTTTATGTTTTATCTAGGTTACACATCAACGCAATGCTTTCATCGTTTAATGCAAAGGGGATGATGTAAATCAGAACAATATTGTTGAGTTGCGCTTTTGTTTGTAGTCTTTGACGTGACGAGCGACGAGACGCAAAGTCTAGCCTTTTAGCCTCTATTAGCCGTCAAATAATAGACAATGAAACGATAAGCAATGATACAATTGGCACAGAATAGAAACGAAACAGGATGATATAAACCTGGTGTCCACTAAATAATGGACAGCCTTCTAACCTCCGACAAGGCGCTTTAGAATGGTCCTGAAAAATAACTTAAGGACATGTGGGGTAAGAGAAATATAATTTATTTTGCTCGGGGCAAGAAAAACAGTAATATGAGGATTCCCTACAATTGATATTCTTGTCCCAGTGTTTCTTCTACCCCATCTAACCTTATGTTTATTAGAAGTTGCGTGGTTTTCTAGATAACGAGTAAAGCGGTGAGCGGAGATATATCCCCAGCGCGCAAGCTTGCATAAATCGTTACCCGTTTAGTTGTTGCAGGCGTCCATAGGCTACGGTAACTGCTTACCATCAGGCGGGCCGTATGCTTGATTGCCACCGACGTGGTATAAAATAAAAAAAAGTTACAAGGTCAGGATAACTCATTCTCAATAATATTTCCCTACCGTTAGACGATAAAATGTTATGTGCTGCAATATACCAGGCTAGTGCATAAAACATAATTAGGTACACAGGTGTTCACAATAAACCAATACAAGAGTATTATTTGCTGTTTCTTTGAAATGAGAGTTTCTAAAATATTTTAACTCGTGCTCCTAACTGCCACTTTAATGATGCGCTGTTTTGTTGATGTATTATATGTAATAAAAAATATATAACCGAGGATGTGGCTTTCCGGTGTACGGTACCACCTGTATCAATTAATTCGCAAATAGGTACTTGTACACAAGTGTTTTGGACACTTCATGTTGACCTGTTTCGTACAATGTAAGGATAAGATTAATAAGACTGACTTAATTCTAATTATGAATACAAACTATAACATTAATGTAATGATATAAACATTGTTGTAATCTTGTAATCATACAAAATACAAGGTTTATTGCTAAATTTTCAGGTCGTTAGAGATATTTGGAAAATATACCAGTTGCATTTCTTATTTATTTGCAGTGTGTGTTCGTACTGCTCGTACATTATTAAATTGTAGTGGCAGCTTCACTCTGAAATGTAGTAATTTCGATTGAGAGCGAGAGTTAATCCAATTTTCTCTGTGAAGGTTTTAATGCTATTGCGTATACCAGGACTACTTAGGGTTCCCTACCTAACTGGTTAGTGCTACCTCTAAAAAATCACACGTAGAATGGCTCGGGAATAGAATTTAAGACATGTCGGGACGATAATACTATATTACTTCTTATCGTCTACCTAAGTATAAAAAGTTTTAACTCTGGTTATTTTACTACTCTGCCCCTCTGTTGTGTACATTTGTGATCAATACAAGCATCGATAAATAGGCATATTGTGGGGTTGTCGTAGGCAAACATGTTGATGGCATATATTGATACGAGTAGCGCTAATTAGTAGCGCGACCTTGGAACAGTCGTATTAGATGTAGGTCAGTTATTATAATATAGAAACTATTTGTTAATAGTTTATTTTTGCGTTTATAACCGCTTCACCTATCACGAGCGTGTTGAGGGTTTAAGTGGACAGAAATAAATACACTTTCTGTTTTTATTATCCATACTAAATACAGTTCGTATTTTATTATTATATTTACACTGCCTGAATTTTCCACTCCTTTTGATTTTTTTGAAAAGTCATCCCGGCCTACTAGCACACGGCACGACCCCGTTGCGATTCCCATAGCTTTCGGTTTTTGTGCGGTTCGTTAATTTTAATCACTTCGTAGAATTCGAATCCGCGCACCGTTCGACTTTTTTTGGCAAGCGCCATTGGCGAAATGGCAACACACGTTTATTTGACAAATGGTTGAGTCAGTTTCGTAATTCTTATCTTAGTGAAAATAATGTTGTTTCTCACGTTTTAACTTGTCTGTCATCCAGCTACTAGTATTTATCGAATTTCATTTGGCTTTTGATATAGGTATCAGATTTTTACAGCCAGGTGATATTTAAATTTTGGTAGCCAAAGATACAGGCCGATAAAGTAGAAAAACCTCTTCTCTCGTGTAGAAATACAATCGGCATCAATGGTAGCGGATCGAACAACGCACCAAAAGTATGGAATACTTTTCCAAATAAAGATATACATCTCTACAGTTCGCGTTCAACTGTATCTGTTCATGATATCTCTTTTTGTTAAGGTGTTACAGAATGGTAGATACTTTTTATAGCTGACTGTACTGTACAGCAGTAGGTACCAAAATGTTGTTGTCGTTAAAGGGTGTCGCGATCGGATAACGCGCGAAAACCAACACCCAACAAACGATTGTAGTAGTAGTAGTAGTAGTAAATCACTTTATTGTACAAAACAAAAATTGATAACATGAAATTCATATAAATTTAGGTACAAAGGCGAGCTTATCCCTATAAGGGATTTCTATACGATTACGATTGTCAATGCCAAAATGAAACCACGCACAATGTCGACATTATATTTCTGCTCCAAATATCCTATAGAAATATCGACACGTTGTCATCGCTTATCGTCCCGATCGTTACGCTCTCTCCACACTCCCTGCCAATTAGTCTGCTCGATGGTACCGTTGACTTCAAATGAAAAACGATGTAAAATCTGTAGAACCCGTACAACTTTACGACCATTTACGTTTGATATATTTTGCTGGTGAACATTGTAAGTATGGGTTTAAGAAAAATACTGGCTCGTATGTTCTTTTACGACAGCATGCCTGACTTTCATTTTTTACTGAGCAACGACGAAAGTCTTTTCATACGAACTGTCTAGAGAGCTATGCAAATTTGGGCTTAATTGCTGGGTTAGACGGTTAATTCTATATGTGCAGTATCAACTTATGGGTTTATGGGAAATATTTTACATTCGGCACTTTAATTATACGTTTGTAAACCCTAAGAGCTCTGGATTGTGTTCGTTCGGTTCATAATATCCATTATTCGTGATATCATGAACCATTTTTCGTGGGAAAATTGCATGCCCATTGGTACGGCTTTTATAACTTTATCTGGGTCATCATAATTGCAGCCAAAAGTGGCAGTGTAAATGCTCCCCATTAACATTTCTTTGTCTAAATGCTGAATATGTACATATATGTAGAGCCAAGTTAAAAAAAGCTCATAGTCTCAAACTCATACTTAATTCGTACCTAATTAAAACTTTTTACCTACTAAATACTAGGTACTGCCTTCATTCCTGAGAAACTTAAGTTTTCCGGTCAAGGAAAAACCATCAACATTTTCACGCTCCAGGGAAATGTAACACGGTGTAAATTAGATAATCCCATGAACACTGAGAATCGTTGGCTGCGACCCGAGCGTTCCCGGAACCTTGGCGGGCGACCGGCGACTCCGAGCGCGTTGTCAAGCGACTGCATTATGCTGGTAGGAAAAACGGCGTCGTTGCTCTTTTGAAAACTTTAGGGACATTCAGCTTCACGACTTGCTCTTTTTAAAAGCTTGCTAAGTTTAAAACGTTTTTTAGATAAACTGTAATAGATACTGTATAGGTTTTTTTAGATAGTTTTCAGGTAATTAAACCCTTCTAAGCGTTTCCGAAACCTTGGCGGGCGAGTCAGTGCGCGTTGTCAAGCGACGGCATAATGCTGGCAGGAAAGAATGCTCTTTTGAAAACTTTACAGACATTCAGCGTCGCGACTGGCGTGTTAATATCTTTCTAGTTTTAACGTTTTTTAGATTCATATCGACGTTAACGGTAATGGTAACGGGAGGTGCGTCATTCGGATTATTTTATAACGTTGCGAATGAGCGTATATGAATCCGACATTTTTTATTTATTTACGTTACAACTAACTTCTCGAGGTTCTGATGATGGGATACTAAAGAAATCGAGGGAACTCTTCTAATGTCATTGGCCCACCCAATGTGACTTGGGTATTTATCATAGTAACTCGTGCATTTTGCGCTCTTGTGTGCCAATGTGTGCAGCTGCTGATGGTAAGCGATTACCGCCGCCCATGGACACCCTAATATAAAACTACGATGAACTATAAAATTAAGTCGGTTCCTCTTTAGATAAAGATTTTTTCTACTCCAGCATTCGTAGATTAAATGACTGCCAGTGAGATTGAAATCAACTTCATATCACTCCAGTGCGGCGCGCGGGGCCCCGACCACGGAGTAGGATGGAGATGGCAAGTGGGCGTTCCCGTCTATCCGACAGTTAGTAGCGACCGACTCACTTTATGCACAGACTATGCTCAGTTGTTGTGTAAACTTCATGCTCGAATGACATTCACGTCGTACGTACGCTCGTCTAACAAAAATTGATAATTAAATTTAAAATGCCGTATTGTGCAGTATTAAGCTGCAGAAATCACAGCGGTTTAAAAAATCTTTCACGTGGAGGTATTTCCTATCACCGGTGGTTATTTATTTAAATATAATCCGATAAATACGAAAAATCTGTTTCTATTGCATTATTTACGAATGTTCGTTAAGTAAATCTATATTTTATCAGTTAGAACTTAGAGTTCACAATCCTTTGTCACTATTCTTTACGTTTATCTGGAATATTCGCTATCCTAAATGTCAAATAACTTCGCTACTCAGATGCTGCGCAATGTCGATATTTATATCGATAAAGTTAAAGTTACGATATTTCAAGTTTGATGTTTGGTAGTTCGGTAATAAATTATTATTTTAGACACGTTTCTAATTATTATTTGGGATAATCAATGTCTTAGTAAATATGGCAGCTCTGGTCATCAAGCACTAAGTTAAGTCGGGGTCATTTCATGGCAACCTTTCAAACCTTCGTATTCCTTTACATACGTTTTTGTTTTTTACACCCATCATATTTTCATCGTTAATATAATTAGACTAGGTACTTAATGCACTTATGCGTACAATGCATGCAATGTGCCATGAATAAACGTTTTATATTTTCTATTTCTTTATTATTAATTATTGTAGGTTACCACAAGATGCCGATATTAAAAATAAATGGGTCAATGCTACTGGGCAAGAAAATTAGTTTCCGCAAAAATATAGCACCATTTGCTAGGAGCATTTCTTAGAGAAAGATTTCTGGGGATAAAATTGCCATACATCTCATCTAGCGTCCACACGCCTAAAACTTAGTTACTAATTTAGTAATTATTAGTGACATTCGGGCTCACTTAATTAATAAAAAGTGTTCCGTACCACGCAAACTAGCGTAAAATATTGGAATTTTGCCGCCCCCCTTCCTGATTTGATAGGTCACAATCTTACAATCAAATCAAGTGGGATCGATGAGCCAGTTTCATGTATGCTTTCACACCATACAATTAATTTGACAATTTAATCAGGTTGTCCCGTCTAGATTGGCCTTAAATGCTGCTACAAGTAAATATTGTTAAAGACGAATACTTACCTATGTAAGTAATTGCAGATTTGTGATCACAAAATAACAGCAATACCGAGTTAATAGACCTTTAAAGAACTATGATTTTATCTGTTTGACTTTAAGATATATTTAATGTTCACATTAACAACCTATTTGGTCAATTAATAAGAAACAAATTTCTAGTTAGATATTTGTTGTACTGTACTACATATTATTTTTCATACAATCACGATTATCACTACCTATATTATAATCATAAATAAAGTATCATCTAAATGTGTTAAAACATACGGTAATGAAATATCAATACCTAACTGAACACACAAATATCGATAAAACACTCCGATTACACTGTCCCCTCCCTATATCGTCGAATGGAAAGAAGTTCCAACGGTTAGCTACTCGCACGCGTGTAGAGGTCTCGAAAACACCAGTGTAACGTGACCGTGAGATCCGTAACAAACCATGCGTAATTAGACCTTACTTATACTGGTTTTTTAGCCCTTTTCTCGCCTGTTAAGTAAGTGATTTTAAAATTATATAAAATAACGCCATCTGGTGTTGAGTAGTTGTATTAGGTGAACGTTGAGCGAGCTTTTGTGAGATGAATGAGATAATGAAAGAGTCGTATGTCATATAGCTTTGACATTATAATTTAAACCGTCACTCATGTAGCCTACAGTTGATATTCGTTCGAAAAATGTCCACCGGTAATAACTTTTTGGTATGGAAAGTTGCTACGAATCAGAGCAATTTTGTAAGTGTGTGACGTATTTTAACGAGGCTATGAATGTGTGAGTTTAGCGACACTGGTTTTCATACTAAATAGGAGTCATTTCACATCCACTAGTTTATTAATTCGTGGCCCCGACGCAGTGTTCTTAATAGGATCCTAACAGCAGTGTTCTTAGGAATATTCAAACAATATTATGCAACTGTTGTTTTTTTTTTATTTTGACTTCTAGGCAAAAATCTTCAAACAATTATTTACTTTGATTTTATTTATAATCTTTTTAGGTGTTTGCTGCTGTCTGAGGAAAAATATTGTGTGTGCGGTACATAATTGGGTCTTAAATTCCTCGGGCCTGTCTTTACAAAACTCAACTTCGTTTCGTTTTTTAACTTCGACCCTTGAATTTTAAGAACCCTTATTATGTACCTGTTGCATAAAATACTATTATTTATTCCATATTGCGGTTGGTTTCGTTAATTTTAATACTTTCTTTTTTATTTGCAGGTAAATATTTGCAGTTTGTGTAACGACGAATGAGGATATCGGTAAGATAGAATAGTGAAACTTTACTTGCACGTGTCGGTTAGCTAAGCCTACATTATGCTAAGGTCAAGTATAACTTAGCGTTAATGTTAAGGCCACGCACGCATCTATTATTATAACTATAGTAACTGTGTAAGAATGGGATTATTAACTATTAATTATGTAATAGTACATTATTGTCGAGGCTCGGAAGTAGCTACTTGCTGGCTGAGGATTCGTTTTAAACGGACGACCTTGGGAGTCCGTTTATTTGAATCCGAAGCCAGCAAGTAGCCTTCCAGCCGAGTCATATATAGTGCTTTTCTCAAAAATGGTGCAATAAATGCAAATATAATAGAAATATTTTACAGAAGCAACGTTCTTATGTATATATTTTCACAGAAAAAAGTAAAAAGATTTGCTTTGCCGCCGTTTTTTTTTATTATTAAAAATGGAAGTGTATTTTTCTGCTGAAAATACGCTAACCTATTTGAGACACCTAAATAGTCGCGGTACCAACATTATAATAATAAGTACTGATTATCTGTTTGGCTGTTTAATGGACCTATGCCTTCATTTGATATGGCCACTTCAACTTTTAAAAAGTTTGGAACTCGACAAATAATGGAATTTGTATGCAACATTGCAGTCCTGAAATCGAGACTGCAATGTTTTTAACTTTTTAATTTTTTGACTGACCATAAACTACGCACTTCGCGACCTACTTTTTAACCGGCAACGTCGAGTTTGCCGTCCATTTTTGAGAAAAAAAGATATTGTTAGTGTTGCGTGTCGTGCCGTGGACAATAAACATTAAACAAAAACGGGTAGATAAATTTATTTGTCTACCCCGAACATTTATATATAAACTTTGTCGGGTAGTTTAAATAGTGTTGTTTACCAATATCTCAATTGACATTTTACTGAGACGTCAGTCTTCCGTGACCACAGCTAGTGCAACCTATCTGAAACGTCGGAAACAAGGTAAAATAATGAAATTTAATCACGTTAGACCCGGCAATGACATTAATTATATGTAAATTGTAGTTGCAACGTGTCTCAAATAAAAAAAAAGTTCATTACAAGAGTTTTCTAACAAATCCAAGCACAGCTATGATACGATGTTCCATCATGAAGTTCCAGATCATATCTTCCGGCTCCATCATCAGATCAGTTCGACAGTACCATATTATTGTATTGTCATCAGAACTACATACAGCTGCCAATTTTCATGACGCTACGATCCTTGGAAGATGGTTAAATTAGTTACCTTAGATTCCATTACATAGTTACATACAGGATACAGGTCGACCTAATAAAAGCGTGTTAAGCCCCGGCAGGCGGTCGGCGGGGCGCCGGCGCCCGCCAGTCCGTGTTGTAAAATCTACTCGGTCAATTTAAGAAGGCTCCGTTTCCATACATGTTAATAGCAATCAGTTACCTTCTTAAATCAGTCGGATTCTTATTCATTACCTAACAAGTGTTATAATATACTCGATGAATGAAAAATCAAGCACGTATTTAATATCTAGGATTATAAGCCTAAAAGCGGTTCTGTAACTTCCACGTTACGAGCAAGTGTGTTGAAAATTTTATTTCTCAATGGAATTACTCTTTGTTCTTGAAAACATACCCGACTTGGATTTCAAGAAATTTTATAAGTCGTTATGGAAAGGTTAACTTTAGAACGTCTGTTCGTCAGACGCAGACATTGATTTTACAGCCCTTTGTTAACTTTACTCTAGTCTTCTCGATCTTTTTCGTATGGCGCTGAGACGTGGACATTGAAGGCTGCTGACCGCAAACGCATCGACGCCTTTGAGATGTGGTGCTGGAGAAAGATGCTCCGTATCCCCGGACAGCATTCCGGACTAACGTCTCCATATTGCGAGAACTCAGAATCTCGTCGCGGCTGTCATCCGAATGTCTACGCAGAGTCCTTTAATACTTCGGTCACATTGCATGAAAAGACGGTGGCAACCTCGAAAAGCTTTTTGTGACCGGCAAAGTGGAAGGGAAAAGACCTGGAAGGGGACGCAGTCCAATACGTTGGTCTGACCAGATCCGCACCGCTCTTGACTCCACAGTTCACATGGCTCTCCACACCGCCAGACAGAAGCAGATGGAGAAAGATCGTAAGAGAGAAAGTGAGGTCACGACCCTCAATACTGAGGAATACGACGCAAAGAGGGGGGGGGGGGGGGGTTAACGTTACATATGTGGTAAATAATTGTCTTTTGTTTACTTTTATAGTTCCGACTTTTATAGTATCGACGAAAATAAATCAATGTACGTAAAGTAAAACATCTTGGAAAAAAGTCTTGTAAAATTATATCCACAGCACATGCAGGCTTCGTCAAATATCTTTTTATATTTATGATTGTGAAATGTTTGGCAACCCTAAAACAATTATTTAGCAATTAATACCCGATGCGTGAAGAACAAGTTTTTAGGGTTCCGTACCCAAAGGGTAAAAACGGGACCCTATTACTAAGACTCCGCTGTCCGTCCGTCCGTCCGTCTGTCTCTCATGAATCGTGATAGCTATATTCAACTGTCTGTTGAAATTTTCACAAATGATGTATTTCTGTTGCCGCTATAACAACATATACTAAAAACAGAATAAAATAAATATTTAAGTGGGGCTCCCATACAACAAACGTGATTTTTTTATCATTTTTGCGTAATGGTGCGGAACCCTTCGTGCGCGAGCCCGACTCGCACTTGGCCGGTTTTTAATAAAAACAAAAGACGATGAAGTCGTAAACTACCGTTACATTACGCAATCAATTTAAGAAGTGCATTCTACTTTACCGAGTCGAGTGAAAGAGATGCTCATTTTTTTACATGCATAATCTTGATTTTCATTCCAGGAATTGATCTTTCAATATCCTTTAATTAAGTACAGTTTTAATGGATGGATGAAAAAAAAGAAGGAAGTTATATAATAAGGAGATATTGTGTGTAATATGTGTTTGATTTTTTTTACAGTAGTAATCCGGTTTTGAAAGAAATATTTGTATAAATAGTAATGTTTTGAAGTGATCTAGTATTAATTTGTTACTGTATGAAATACGGTTTTCGAATGTTTTAACATATTATTGACCGAATGAGCGCGAAGCGTCTCCGTTTTTGCTTGGACAAAAATGTTTCGCATCGCATCTCTCAACCAATTCTCATGAAATTTTGTGACAAGTGTGGCTACCACCAGTTTGGCACTGACATAAACGCTATCGAGAACGTAACTTACTTTCTCTGCATCTCGCTCGTACTCGCATATTAGTGCGAGCGAGATGTATATAAGTAAATTACGTAGACGTATAAGTATATTTTGACGGGCGGGTAACTACGGAAGTTTGGAACCCTATACACTGAGCGGGGCCCGACATGATCTTGGCCGGTTTTATTTTATTTTTTATCAGCAGGTGACTAAGCTTGCTTATTCTAATTAACAAGTATGAAAAAACGACGTTTTCTTAAATTGTCTATTTTTTATCTCTTTGTTAACTTAAACACCCTTGTAGCTCCTAAAGTGTTGATCGTAAAAATAAAATAATTATGACCTAATTCGTAGAAAATTTTATGTAGAAAGTTTTGTCCGAAGTAATTATAATGCTATTCGTAGTACAGATATTCGAGACATGAGCAAAAATCTGAAAAAAGGGTACCTTCAACCCTCCCCCCCACAGGCCCACACCCTCAGCACACCCCCCACCCCCGAGGACTTAGTATGTTCATCTGGACACCACGAGGTATATAGGTAATTGTAGGTACCAATTTACAAAACTACACCCCTGATTCCCCATATTTGGCTTAATTTGACTTCGCCATTAGTGGTTTTTCATAGAATTTATTCAATCTTCAATAGCTTCCTATTTTCCGGTTAAAATACGATTTCGCAAAATGTAAATTATTCAAATAAAGTGTCTTCATAAAACAGATCATAAATTTGCCACAATTTGCATGCAGCCGTGTGATGAATTCATTGTACTAAGCAGTAGCTATTATGTGTATATTCCCAGGAACCAGTAACAATATTTTAACCCGTCTATCAACACGGTCATGTTTCACGGATCACAAGTAGTTCGCTTCAGTCGTACCAATATAAAGTGAGCTAAATATACAAGCGGCGGCGTAAAGACAGGAAATTAGAAGGAAACTGAAAATATGGCCGTCGCGCGGGTTCTTACCTTTTATCTCAATAACTGAAAATATAGGTACCTACTTCTGTATACAATTTATCTCAATTACTCTGAAAATAAACTTCTGTATAAAATTTTGCTCGTCAGATCCGTCGGCTGGTTTATACTAAAATTTTACTGCTAATATATGGGATATTGTATCGTTTAAATATTTAGGCAGCATAATTACTAGTGATTCCAGATGTACACAAGATATTACTACTAGAATAGCGATGGCTAAAAAAGCTTTTAACGCAAAGAAGTGCCTATTTAAAGCCCGGATATCAGACAATATACGCAAAAGGCTCATAAAAGTGTACATCTGGAGCATTGCACTGTACGGAAGCGAAACGTGGACAATGAGGCAACGTGATAGGAAGAGGCTGGAGGCTTTTGAGATGTGGTGCTGGCGTCGAATGGCTAAGATCAGTTGGACTGAAAAAAAAAAACAACGAAGAGGTTTTACGTATAGTAGGAGAAAAGAGGACTTTGTTAAGAACTATAGATAATAGAAGAGGAAAGATGCTTGGGCACCTGATACGACACGACGAATTTATCAAAAACATCATAGAAGGGAAAGTTGAAGCAAAGAGGAAGGAGGGAAGACCAAGGAGAGCGTACATGCATCAAATAAAGGAAAAACTCAACGTCGTGTCGTATCAGGCTGTCAAAGAGAAGGCAGAGGACCGCGAAACATGGAAATTGCTCCACCGACAAGAGACTTACTCTTAAGTATATGATGATGATGATGTATTGTATGCTAAAAAGAAATGAAAATTTGAAGTAAACTTCGTGATTTAATTTATATCAAGCCAATTTTAAAGCTTTTGGAGTCTGCTCTTGCAAATATAGTCTAGTTTCCGTGTGATTTTTTTGGTCTTGATTAAAACATGTAGAAATTCCATATAAGAATGCAATTTTACGTTTGTCCCCTCTTAAGAACTTAAGAACAATCCCCGGAGGTCAAGCTTATATAATGGGTGTTTGGGAAGCGATGGGAACAGATCCGGATTTCACGGAAGGATTCCCGTACTAATTAGACGACCCGACCGAACCAGCAGAACCAGAACAATGCGGGGAAAATCGAAAAATGAAACGTCCTAAGCGTATTTGACTAAATTGAAAAGGTACTCTATAATCTATATAATTTTGTTCTGTATAAAAACAGGCCTCATCAAAATAATTGGCGTTTACACGAAGATTTCTTTAATAACAAATACTAGCGACCCTTTACGTCAATCAGCTTGTCCCTTTTTAGAATTCCACAGATGTATTATTGTATGATTTTAATGCTATGTCGCTTACGACTTTTTGCATTAAAGCGCGGGTGAACATGCCATGAGCGCACTAGACCGTGATTCTGTGCTCTGTTAAAACGGATTTAAAAAGTATAAGCGGGGAAACAGTGCACAGTGGAACGCGCATGGACTAATTCGAAATTCAAATTTAAAAGCGCCAGAATTATGCAACGCTGTTTCTGAAAACAGTGCCTCTGTATGTCGGTGTTTTGATTCGATTACGATCCCTTTGCTGTATGTAGTAAGTTGTTTCTGTTTCATGTACGAGTGATGCTGGCCGTGAATTTACGCCTGTAATATTATCTGTTTATTTTCATTTATTTATTTTAAAATTTAATTGAGCAAGTGTGTTGAAAACACTATTTTGGCGACAGAACGGCGTGGCTCCGTTGAATCGTCGTCGTGTTGCTGCTGTATATTAGAATACGGTATTTCCATTTCAATAAAAAGCAATGGTTTTGCGTATGTAAGATGATATTGATAATATACATGCTTAATATGTTTTTCCTTATCCGTCGAGGTAAAATTTCTTGTTCGTTCAGAATCTTGTTAAATTCAATTTAGTTCTTTTATTCGTTTAAGAATTTGAAGATGTCATTCACAGTTAAGCAGATTTCACTAAATTATGTAAGTCATTTGACATTTTTAGTTTTATTTGGTCCTTAATAAATGTGCCTAAAAGATATCTCCTTAGCGCTTTGCCTCTACTTATCTTCTTTACTACGTCATTTCCTCTCGACAACTGAGCTCAACCCATCAAAAAATCATTTAACCACTCAAGTTTGAAACATTTAAGATATCCACGAAACATTCGTCTCGCAACCCTGAGAAGAAATTCGCGCGCCATCATCGAGTTCCAAGAGAAGCGGAGCGCGGCGGCGGCGCCCTCATTCGATCGCATGACGTCTGCTACGAGGAACTGTTCTCGCGTTATCGGACGAGTATTCTGACCATTTTATGTAACTGGCAGCTTTTTACTAGCCCACTGCTGGGCAGCCTTCGCTCTCCTTTTTACATTACTGCTCTAACGTGAACGCAGAAAAAAAGTGTGCGTGTAATCTTTACGCGCGATTGAAGTAAAACTTCTTTGACGTTTATCGCTATGTTGGCACTTTGACGTGTGTCCTATTGTGCGTGTGTCACTACTGAGCGTTACTTCCGTTAGAAAAAAAAACCGAGTTACCTTACCCTCTAGTCGCGCCTAAAGAAGTTTTACTTCAAAAACATTAAAATAGGGTCACATTTCATTTGCGATACAATGAGAGATTTTTGACGCGTTATCTGACGAGTGTATGACTGACCGATTTATGTGACTAGCAATTAGGTGTCTCACTAGTCATCACTAGTAGATAAAAGCTTCCTGACCGTTTTATCGCTCCTCTACTCCTGCATGAGTGAGATTGAGATCTCACTAGGTCACCACCGGTTCTTCCTGGTTTGCTTGTGTTAAGAAGATCATCTCGCAGATGAATTAAATCGTAGCTAATTATATACATATAGGTTACAACGCCTAAAAATATGAGTAGCCTTCCAATGTTGGCGGCATATCAATATCCAAAAATCGCAAAAATGAAAGCATAAATATACCGGCAGGTTATAATACGTTTTCCGAATGCTTTTTCAACAAAATTTAACCCATGGTCCCGCTTGATAGGACAAAAATTCAGGACAATGTCACCGCAACATTCATTTGTTTCGAACATACCATGCAAAGTCCAATTAATTAAATTATTATCTATGAAATTTCAGATAACCTGTTGTTTGTCTAAAAATATCTTCAGGGCAAGGGTCTAAGAAAGTGTGTCAAGTACGAATGTTTGTTGCATTATTTTCGTAATTTGGAACGGATTTAATTATGACACGGAATGTTGACATCTCTTTTGACAAAAATGACGCTTCTGTACCGGTCCGAATTAGTTTGATTTCGACGGGCTTGAGGAAAAATAAAAATAAACGCAGTTATATGTTGTTACAGGGAGTTAAGTAATAAGATGCTGTTTAATGTTTATTCATTGTTGAGAAAATTACGTTCCATTAACACATTTTCTTTCACGTGCAAGTTGTGAAAGCATTTGAATCTGTTCCAAGACATTAACTTAATACGTATTATTGATTCGAATAAAGGAAAAAAGTTTTTGAACTTAAGCTTCCTTTCATTTCATTTCATTTATTTATTTGCGTCAAACACATAAAAAAATGCATGCAAATACAATAAATAAAAAAAAACGCTTTTAGAGAACAATCGCAAATTAGCCAGCTTATTATCTTATATACAAAAAGTATTTCGTCCGATCAAAGATTACATAATGAAGATACGGCACTTAGAAAAGGCATATTTCTGAATCGTTTTTACCAACCGATCGCCGCCGACCGATTTTTCGTAACTATTAACATTATTTTAGAGAATTGTGTATTTATTTATTTTATTTCTGTGCAATCTGTAGCGTTATTGCTCAGTTAACGCTAATTACCTAATCCCGGGAAAAAAGCGCACGTTGACCTAATTTCTGCTCCGTTCATTAAATTATTTAGGCGGAGCATTAACAAACAGCGTAAATGACTTTACTATTCAACGTAAGCCGATAAAACCGAACGTTACTGGTGAACGGCAACATGCAGAAACAATAAGGTTTCTACCTACCCAGGCACCTAGCCAGGAACTACATAAAAAAATTGCCTTAACAGTGAAAATCTTTCTTCCCTAAGCCCCTAACATAATGCCGTATGGCCAAGTGAGGACAGCCAAAAGTCAGGGCTTTTGTATTGCATCCATAAGATTACTTATTTCTGAAGTAGTTTGCTAACATGAGCACGAGCTTCGTGTATTTTCGAGATGAGACGTAAGCAGCGCTGTATACTGAAAACGAAGGTGTAGGAGACATTAAGTGGAGCTCCCCTAAAATTCTCGGAACTCGTATGCAGAGGGCCGCCTACCACGAACCACTTCGTTCGTTCGTTCGTCTATTTACCTCTATCGTTCGAATATGCAAGAGTAATAGATAACGATAATTTCGCGGTAGAGTGTAAACAAGCGACGATACGCCTTTTCCCGATTACGACCATAATTTTATAATCCTCGTTCGCGGAAAGCCGTTTATTGATTAAATGTAGGTTAAACGCCATGTGCAGCGGTGTGTTCGTAAGTGTTCGCAGTATTTCCAGATTGTTTATTTAATGAGAAAAACTGTTTATTTGATCGTAAAAGGTTTTGCGTGTTCGGACTATGTTTTGGAGTTTGCAGATGAGCTGTTGAAAGATGTACATGTTCTTGTTTTCTTTTAAAGTTAGTTTCTGCAATCGTACAGTTGAGTTCATAAATATGTATACATAGCTTCACCTTAAGAGTTCCCGGCAGCTCGGCCGAATTTCACCTTCCCATACAAACGGAGTTTCGTTCTCATTTTTAAACTACGTGTTGGATTATAATGAAACTTTGCGCATACAATGACATGAGGTTATCTAGGTCTGTAATTAGTTTATATATAGCTCCAGTTTATAAAACAAACGAAATTGAGCAGAAACAAGTTTTGTATGAAAAACTTAAATGTATTTTTTTTACTATGGTATCTGAAGCTACATAAACTAATTACAGACATAGATATACCTTATCCTATTGTAAGTACAAAGTTTCAGAGCAAACTAGCTACTCTTTTTAAGATAAGAGGGTAACTACGTTTGTATGGATGGAGAACCGAGCTTGCCGGGAACCCTTAATCCATTGCAATAAGGTGAAAAAATGTATACATACATATTTATGAACTCGACTGTACCTACTACTGCTTCACTGTTTTTTTTTTTTCGAAAAATCAATATTGGAAAATGAATAAAAACAACTGACTCCCTACATACTCCCGTGGCTGACGTTATCTACTAGTTATCATAAGGCAACTCTGACAAACTATTTCAACTAGGCGTACGTATTGTATGTGCACATTATCGTCCCTTTTTAAGCTCGATAAAAAATTGCAACGGATCAAGCACGTGCTTAGTTGTTTGACACGCGATTAAACAATCGCGAACCAACCTTCACAACCTCATATCTTTCCCAGCTCATAACTCCAAAATAAACCTTACTGTATTCAAAATAGAGTTGAACTTTGAGTAAGCACTGAGCGAGGTATGAGTTTAGGTAAACGTACTGTGTCGTAACAGTGCAAAGGTGTTAGTGCTTGCACTGTAGGCAATCACCAAACAGACCAGTATAAGATCTATCTCTAATTACGTACAGTTGGTTCGATTCTCGAGGCCAAAGTTAAACTGGTTCATTGAGTAGGAATACAGTGAGTCAGCTGACAGGTTGCGTAAGATTGCAACGCACGTGCGGGCTTATCTTGTAATGTAAACATTTGTAATTGGCGTATTGCGAACCAGGTGGAGACCTTTGTTTTGTACGGTACTGCCGATGGAAAGTCATTTAGGATTTTGCACAAGTGTAGACCTTAGAAGCCACCTGCAAAACGCGCTGTACGATTTATAATTATTTATTGAGCTCTTTTTTGGAGACAGGGAAAATTACACAGAATTTAAACTTCTATATACCACGCAAAACTTCTATATACAAATCAGTCGCGGCTTAAAACGCAAAGCTGTGAGAAAAGGTTCATTGTACAATGTATAGTAATACCTACTTAGTGTTTATCCGTTTGATATAGATATCTAGTGAATTATAGTTTAGTTTCACTGCACACTACATTTTTCAAGAGATTTTCTCACATGATATTCCTCAACAAAGAAGATCTCTCCGACCCAAAAACGCAGACTAAATAATTGTACCGTCAATCGAAAAAAGACAAATCGTGTTTCTTCGAAGATTCTGACTACGCTTTTCGAGTAAAACTGTTTTAAACCACGCCCTGCTTTCTGGATTCGTAGAATATTCGCACAAATATTAATTATTCGCGCTTTTTAATACATGTCTAGTGACACGAACGGTCTTAATTACACCGTATCGTTACATCGAGGACGCAGCCTACATCTGTCTCCTCCTCAACACAACTTTTTAGTTCACTAAACAAAATTCGCTGCAAAATTCCTCCTTATTACTTAAACTATAAGGAGTTGAGGATATTATTCCCTAACCCTCACACAACATTATAATTTATTTCAATAAACAAATTCCGCTGGATAATGGTCCTAATTATATTATGAAAAAACGGTGATTATATGAAGTCGTGCTGCAAAACGAAGGTTATGCGTTTTCGTGTTGCGGTTTTGATTTTCTTGACCTCGTTTTCTTTGTTAAAATAAACTGTTTGCACAAGATTAATTATATTTAGTTGTATCTAGATCCGCTTGCTTTGGTCACGTTTTCCCGGAAAATAAATCTATTTTTAATTTGACTGATGAAGAAGGAAAATAATGTTTTTCAGTTGTTTCAGGCTACTTTTGTATTCTTTTTTGTTTGTATATGTAAAGCGAGGTTTAGACTAGCAAGAACTAGCATGCAATTTACGTTACATTGCCGACTACTAAGGTAAACTACATTCAAAAGTTTGATCAGATTCCGCAATTTAATGAAAATTGCATGCAAGTTCTTGCTAGTCTTAAACCTCGCTTAATGGTGGCATGCTCAGCACTACGAATAATATGATCGTATTTTTACCCAGATACTACTCAGATAATCATATACCTATAATAATGGAAAATTTAAGGATAACATTGGCTGGCCCATAGCAAAAATACAGAATCTACTTGTAGTCCATTCCAACTAACAAGAAATCTACTTTACTTACTTATCAATGAAACTCACCTAAACTTACGTTTCTGCGAAAATGTGTTTGGCTCTAAAATCATAACAATAGAGTAAGCGAGGTTGCGGCAAAAATAGGCAAGGCAGAACCGGATTATAAAACGTTTTCTGTGTAAAACTCAATCTGGTATAACATTAACCATACATCTCTTTCATGTTTTCTGATTCCTGTTGATGAACTAATTATCTCAGGGTCTTCAGAAGTATGACGCTTGATTTCAACGCATGCTGCAAGTAGGTCTACAATATCAGTATACATAATAATATGAAGGATACCAATATACCTAGTACCATACTAAGTACCATAATAATATAAGTACCTAGACTTGGCTCACGGGATAACCGCCATGTTGTCTCGACAATAATTGTCCCAATAGCCGTTTCAACGAACGGTTTCATAGCGACTTAAAACAAGTCTCAACCAACACCTTGAGAGACTCGCTAGGTGGCTGGCTCAAGGGTCACATGCAGCAGGCGGTAGTCTTGGACTTGGAAAGTCATTGGTTCCTCTCTGCGGCTCTGACCACCGACAGCTTGGGCCTTGCCCCGCTACTGGCGGCCCCATAGGTTAGGTTTTTATATGTCTTATGAATAAAGATAAAGGATACTAACAGCACCAGCCTTAATTATCCATTGTTGGACTGTCTTCGTGATAAGGTACAAACGTCAGTTAACGGTATATGCACAATGGTATTGAGGTGATGGATAAAACGAGCGTACGTAAAGTTTGTAAATATTATGAAGCGTTACGGCCTGTTGGCGAGTATCGGTGATGACTAAAATTGACAGTAAAACAGTAGGTGTGTACATTTTGCTAGAATTGGTGCTAGCAATACTAAATGCGTATTTTTTTATTCTACTAAAACAATCCAGACCTATATAACGTAGTGGCACCAGTGCCCGACAAGGAAGTACCGATTCCTTTATCCAAAAAAAAATAAAGGTAGGAATGCGATTTCTTAATGTAACAACACTGTCCAGTAGCTGCAGTGTTGCCGTATTAGGAAAATCGGTTCCCTACCCTTATTTTCGTGGATCAAAAGTGAAGTGTCGGGTTACTGGTTACCTGTCGGTCACTGATGCCACTACGTTACTAGGTACTTACTTTAATTAAACGAATTCAAAACTTACTTTATATGTCTTCAACACATCATCGATGACATAAATTCTACATAAAATCTATCTAAAAGAGCTAAAGAATTGTCTTCGCCGATAGAGACAAATGTTGTGAAGTTTTTAAATTTCCGTGTGAAAAGGCATCGATTTAAAGAACAATAGTACCTATTCAATAATTTAGAGCCTCATACAATCTTTAAATTATTACTAGAAATTCTTCAGTTTTCACTTCTCACAGGCTTATCGTGCGTGTAATTCTATTAAAGCTACTTAGCCTATTGTCATTATAGCTAATAATGAAACTGCTTATTACAATTTAATGGCGTGACTCAATCTAGAATTGGAAGTAAAAGCTGGTTTATCTACGGTAATCTTTCACCATTTTTTAGGAAGTTTATTATTCGATCTCGTACGGAGTAACACCTGTTCTGCTTTGAAAACGGCGTAATAATGAATAATGTTCTAGATATAGCCGTTCTAGTTTGCTGTAATTGAAATCTGGCTCTTTGTTTATATTTTGTATTTTATCAAAACGATATTTTTTGTTAACGCCGTGCCCACGTTTTCATTGAAACGTCGAATTCGTGTTTTTCCTTATTTGAGGATACCGCGTTTTAAGAAAACTATATATTTTTTAACTAAAGCTCTATTGGCATACAGATACCTAGCTTAAGATTTTGACGTGAAAGACTTTGTCCGGACGAATTTGTTAGTCGACTGATTTTTCTACACTTCTCTATATCGGTAACAATCCCCTGCATACTTATAAAAATTTGAAAATACGGTTCTCCTGATCACGTGCTTCGTTTCCTGAAATCCTCACGTTTAGACGCATGTGTAGACCCTGTGACGTCAGACCGAGACATAAATTCAGGCATTTCAATGTGTGTTGTGACACGTCGTCGCACGTAGTAAAACAAAACACTGTTGACAAACTTACACGGGAAATAGTAATGAGTTTTGACGGGGCATTGTTTTACGGTCTAGGGTGTAACATGTGCCTTAAGGCCGCGTTTCCACCGAAAATTTCTGTGAGGAATATTTGACAACCTCTTGGAGAAGTGATAAGAAAACTTGCAATGTAAATCTCCAGTTCAGTTCATGTAATACGAGTATCTGTGGTATTTGCATGCTACTGTGGAAACTTTCCTATTCATAGCTGTGCATAAAAGTGCTCAAGATCATGATCGTATTTAATTTTCTGGTGTTCCGCTTTCACGCTTAGTGAATTGGTTGGTCTTGGTGTCACGAATAAAAAAGTTGTTGAAATATAAGTATGGTCTTTTTTAGGCTTCAGCTGTAGGGCAGGATATCGGACATGTTTCTTTAGAATTTTCATTTCTAAGGAATTGTAGTACTGCAGGTAACCCACTGACCAAGATCTTTAGAAGTACTGAATCGGCTTCATCGACTTAAAAACATCTGTTTTACATGTATTTTTATTTACATGCGTTAATATGGTTGTTACGTTACATTTAAAAAGGTGACATGCACCTTTGAACATTTTGGCAGATATACCTCTTTTAATTCATGTTGGTACATGAAAGAACATTGATAGACCTTATGGTATTGAAATAAAGTCGATGTTGGTGGTTTTTTTTAAATAAACGATGTCAACTCCACCTGAAGACGTCATGTAAGTACTGGGAACGGAGACGGTTCCTCGAATCGTCTTTCGATACGGTGTTTACGGCTAATTAGCGCTGTGACGGGAAGATGACAATTTTTTGGCAGAAAAAACTAGATCCGGTGACAACCTATCAACCTAATTGCTGTGAATATTAAAGAAAATACATTACTTTAGAAATACTACGAAGCATATTGAAAAGGGCTGTTTAGTTAGATAAAAAAATAACTACCTTAATTAATGAGTAGATATTAGTGTCAATAACTTGTCAATAAATCCTATAAAATTGATTGATTATTTCAGAAATGTAAACTTAGTTTTTCTTTCCTGTAATACATTAAATGGCGTTATTCATAAACGTTGTCAAATTTAAGAAGTCATTGATTGATACCAATCGTTAATTCGCAATATGACATTGTGTTTTATTGGAAATAGACAAAATATAACCTATGTCGAAACGTCGGTAAATAAAGGTAACAAAATAAATTCGCGATAGACCCGTTTCTAAATGTGATTTAATATGAATAAGGGTTGTTTTATGTACAATCAACAATACAATTATTAGCTTAGCACCTTTGCATACAAATTTCTATGCAGGGGGGGGGGGGGTACCGTTTAGATAATTTGGCTTTTAAAATTCCTAAAAATTTTACGCATATATAACACTTAATTATTATAATGCCACCTGACCGGGCCTTCCCGCATATTTCGCTGGAACAATTATGTAGTAACTAAACATATCGTTTTACTATGTATTTTACACATCATCACACTAAAGTCAAGAAGTAGCCATTGAGACGGATTCTGTTTTCATAGTTAGATGTGGTTTTGATCTTATCTTGACGACTACTTTGGTCCAGCGTGCGCCGCTGAGCTTATTTGTTCCCAACTCCCCACGAAGTACAGTCAGGAGTCGTCTCATAAAACATTTCGCTCGCACTAATTGGTGTACGCGAGATGCCTGACGTCACCACTCAAGGTCGTATCAAAATAAGATTCTTTAATTATCAAATTGTTAGACAGAATGGGCCTCGTGGGTTGGGTCATTGCCAAAGTCGGCGCTTCTCAGAACCGGAATTTGGGACGATTTTTCAGCCATTTACTTTGACAAGTTGTCTCGACGATTATCTTCCGATTTTCTTCATTACCATTGGTACTGAGAATTTTATTGAGACTTGTATCTTTAAATATAGAAATAGAAACATTTATTGACAAAAAACACGTACATGCCTATGGGTTCTGCGCTAGGATGTCCTGTGTTACAGAACCCAGTAGGATATAGATTTGGGAAACTAGGGACATGTAAACGTGACTTGAATATTTTTTCGCGAAATTGGATGAATTTATTTTTGGACTTGAGTACAACATATTTACCTTTACCTATTGTAGGTACTCTTTCTTTATTAGTCCGGTAAAAAAAGATGGAAATAATTCTTTACAAATGTAAAGTTTGAATATTGAATGACTGCCATGGTCCCTGTATCAATGATTTTCATGACCTCACATTTTTATCATCCACTTTTCCGTAATACCGTTTAAATCATCTGGAAAAAGGAGAATAAATGGTCACATAAACCTGAAACAAGACCCAGCTACTTGGCGCGGGTGCCATAAAAATGATCTAGTGTACCGCTTCCGTTTAGTTTTACCAATATAACCCTGCACTTCATGTGGACAAAAATACTTGCGACTCAATTTGCACTTAAAACAAGGGAAAATTTAGACATTGATTTTTACATGTCTGTAAACTGTTTTCAAATTGTTTATACATTGCAAATTTTCACTAGGAAAAAAATATCAGAATCCTGTACAAAAATATATTGATTTAAACTAACACGATCTTCACTGATTAACCTCATTATTCAAAGTATAACGGGACTTTATCGCAGGCACATACTTTTTTTTTTCTTGACTGTTTTACGTTTACTCTACCAAAATGGTCTAAGTACGGGATTGGTACGATATTTACCAATACCAATGCAAAATACATTTCATTTCAACCTTTAAGTAAAAAAGAAAATTAAGTTCTGAATTAAATTAACAAAGTCTTCTTTACCTGTACCTGATACAGATTCTAATTACGCTTCTCTTACCTCAATTACGCGTACGCGCAGCTCAGGTACGTTTTTATATGTTAACAAGTTCGATCTATTTCGATCTTTACTCGGAAGTATGGTTTATATAAAGTGACCTCAATATAAACTGCGTGTTACATCGTTAAACCAGTTGTTACATTAAACGTTGTGCTATAACGTTATATTTCTGCTAAACCTACTTGAGTTTACATCAAAACTATCATGACAAGTTGAAATGCGAAGAATTAATATATTCTTTTGATGTGTGTAATATTTATTAAGGTTATAAATTGGGCTAAATTCATCGAAATTTTACAAACATCAGTAACAAGTAAATCAAAACATGAATGTTATTCAAACAGAATCGTTTGAAATCAACAATATACAGTAGCGGCAAATTGTCATATTTTTTCACTCTTGCATGTATTTGCTTGGTAATTTAGCTTTAGCGATTTCGATGAAATTTACAATACAGGGACGTATGAATACGAAGATTCGATCAACTTAGGGTACATGTTTAAAATAATTAGTTTGTCCGAGTTTCGCGGTAGCCCGGTGGGTATTAAATTATAAAGAAATGATACGATTTAATTTTTAAACCAGAGGCTAAACGAGGGCGAATTATCGATCTATCTAGGTTTTATTTAAGATTCGCTTTTGAGTGTTTTCAAATAAGAAATTCAATATTTATAACATACATTAATTGGTGTGTGTGAAGTCCTTAATCCGCATTATGCTAACGTGGCTGTCTGTTGCCACCTGCAGTGGGTCGTAAGTATATACATATATGGTCCTGATGATAATGCAATCATTGTTTATATGATATAAAGTCATATCAATATGATAGATTTTTTGCCGCTACTGTATTCAGATATGATGATGATGATTCTGTGTTGTGATGATGATGTGATGTATTCAGGGGGACAGAGGGTCTCTCGCACGTCATTAATTGTCATGAAAAATATGTAAGTAAACTTTATCTTTCCAAATACTTGTAGATAAACAGTCGGAATAAGAAGAAATTGTAAGGTCAGTTATATTTGTCTAACATTAATAAATACGAGTAACTACGCCGAAGGGCGTTGAATATAATGTTACGATTTCCGACCCTTTTCAGTGCCACCGTTTCGGTCACGACTAACGACATTTTGTCGGACAGTTTCTTGTGAGATTTTCGTTTCTTATTTTTATATTCATAATTTTAGCCTTAGTTACTTTTTTGTGCTGTGTTGGTACATTTTCGACGTTTTTGTATTGCTTATTAATATGAAATAGTTCTGCTTATGGTTTTAGAAACCAGTGATATTTTCCGACTTCGCTTAATTCGCCATTTATTTTTGCATTAGAAATTTCATATAATTTCAAGAGTATCGTTGTTTCTATCCATCATCTTCTTAGTTTGTAAAACAAATTTTTAATACATTTTCAAAATCGTTGTCAGTACCTGTTTCAAGTAAAGCAACATTAAGGTTGTTATGATGTTGTGAATTCTCAGTGGAGTTAAACAACACACCACACTTAGTTTATGAATAATAATTGTAGAGTTCAATATTCCGTCTGACAATGACAAACTGCAGGCACTTGCAATACATTTTAACTGGACTATATCTACAGACTTTTCACTCTATTATTCATTACAATGATTTGAGCATTGAATAGAATTTTTGCTACGAATTTTAATCATAAATAAGAAATTGGATTGAAAATACTCTGTACCTACTCATTCATATGTTGAGAAATGCTGAATACGCAGGAAAGTTTTGGACAAAAAAAAGATCCTCTATTACAACTCATTTCCATAACTATTTAGGTATTAGGACGATTTAACGAATCCTACCGGCCGACGACCGGTCTGGCCTAGTGGGTAGTGACCCTGCCTAAGAAGCCAATGGACTGGATTCGAATCCCGGTAAAGGCATTTATTTGTGTGATGAACACAAATATTTGTTCCTGAATCATGGGTGTTTTTTATGAATATTAGTATGTATTTATCTATATAAGTATGTACATCGTCGCCTAGCACCCATAGCTTTGCTTAGTTTGGGGCTAGGTTGATCTGTGTAAGATGTCCCCTAATATTTATTAACCGACTTCAATTTCATAGAAGGAGGAGGTTCTGTATTCGGTTTGGGCTATTTTATTTTATTTATTATAACTCGAAAGAGGTTGTGTTGCTTTGCCATCTCCATCATCCACCAATTTGTTGGTGCCATTTTCGACAGTTACTAACTTAACCGTTGTTTTTTCCAGGTCATAGACTTCGGAAGTTCCTGCTATGAGCACCAGCGTGTCTACACGTACATCCAGTCGAGGTTCTACCGGGCGCCCGAGGTGATGATGGGCGCGAGGTACGGCATGCCCATCGACATGTGGTCACTGGGCTGCATACTGGCGGAGCTGCTTACAGGTGAGCTAATGTGGACTCTATTGTTAGACGCGTAAGACTCAGGTTCTATTGGGCGCCCGAGGTGATGATGGGCGCGAGGTACGGCATGCCCATCGACATGTGGTCGCTCGGCTGCATACTGACGGAGCTGCTTACAGGTGAGCTAATGTGGACTCTATTGTTAGACGCGTAAGACTCAGGTTCTATTGGGCGCCCGAGGTGATGATGGGCGCGAGGTACGGCATGCCCATCGACATGTGGTCGCTCGGCTGCATACTGACGGAGCTGCTTACAGGTGAATATGTGTGCTCTATAGTGTGTGTAATATCTGGTAAAGTTTATTTATTGTCGGCTTGTCGAAAGAAGAAGAAGGGCTAATGCCTCCTTATAATTGGTAACAAATTCACGATCCACAGTCATGAGGGAATGACGAAGCAGAGAAGAGAATCACTTGACCAGATTATCTTTCCATATTTCAACATTATTCGAACTCGAGTAGGGTCCAATTTTGATATTTTTGTTGTTGTTGGTTTTTAATTTTTAAAAAAGGAGGAATTTTAAACACTTGCTATCTTTCTTATGCCGGTAAGTCAACCCATAAGTATTTTGTGAACGAATGGTGTCTATAATTAATAGAGATTATTTTTTATATAAAGCATCAATAAGCGGTTGCTATGAATTTCTAATTTAGTGGTTATTAGTGTGTGTTATACCGAGTTGCAATAGACACAACGTCGCACAAACGGATTTAATGGGGCATCATTATACATTTTTATCGAATGACTGCACTGGAATCGATACCACATGCCTCATTTCACTGCTGTAAGTAGAATTGATCAGCTGACACAAACATACCGATAAAAAACGGAATATTCAGCGCTTTCACAATCTATATCACGAACGTTCATTTACAATTTAGTATTCTTCCATTTGATAATTCGGCAAGAGTCGCTTGACAGTGGAGTATAGACAGAGAAACATATACTCGTACCTACCTACTCTATTTTGCTTATGCTTGTGTTAAAATTATAATTTCGAAGAAAGAGGTGAGTATAGTTTTTTATTCTACTTTTATTGGCAAAATATGTTTGCCAGACTATAGTTTACAAGTACTTTAAAACCACAAAGTTGATTTAGCAAACGGTATGCACCGAAATAAGATTGTTTTAGGAGCTATGTATAATTCGGGCGCCGAAACTTCACTCAGAATATCAATAGTCGTAATGTTTACGAACGCCAAACTTTATGTATTTGCAAATGTATTATTTTTAGACACTTCAGTTGTTCTAAATATTTATGTTCATGTTGTAAAGAGAGATAACAAAGTTACTAAGTCCACTCAACGTTTGTTTTTAAGTTTATTTGTTTTGAAGCTTCTCTCGAATTGACGATACCGGTTAGATATTTTGAAATAGGAGCTAGTCGTTCTCCTATCGTTTATTAATGATAATTCCTACTAATAATATTATAAATGCGAGTAAAATTACTGTCCGTCTGTCTATTACCTCTTCACGTTTAAACAGCTGAACTATTTTATGAAAATTGTTCGAGTCCCAGGGACGGACATAGGATAGTTTTTATCTGGAAAATCACCAACTATTAAAGTGCTATATAATGCAAGGACTTAAAACTTCTACTGAGTGCCATTTCAAATTTGAGTTTGAGCAGTTTATATAGATTACCTAAAGAATACAGTTATTTATTGTAATAGATAGGTAGTCTACGATAAACATGTGCCCGCTAGTTTGATAGCCGAAACAGAAGGCGCTGTACTGCACCATGTTCACTTCACTGAATTGTTAAACGTCAAATTTTGACAATCAAAGTTACCGCAAAATGTGCGGAGCCGTATTAGTAGAATATGGCTTCGTAAATCTTGTAAGAACGAACGCCAGAACCTTCACGATTTATTGTAAATATGTACTTCAATCTTTCCAGGGTTCCCTCTGCTCCCCGGCGAGGATGAGGCGGACCAGATGGCCTGCATCGTCGAGCTGCTGGGCATGCCGCCGCAGAAGCTCATCGAGCAGGGCAAGAGGTCCAAGAATTTCATCAGCAGCAAGGGACTGCCGCGGTATTGCACCGCCAATACCATGTCGGACGGGTCCACGGTGCTCGTCGGAGGTACGTTACACTTTGTTTTTTTTTTTTTAAATCTTTCCATGCAATAGATGGACTTGCAACGTCACGTCATGAAAATGGATGTCGTTATGCGGTAGATGGCCATAAACAAAATTCCATGGAAACACGTCATGAATACTAACCTATACAAAAAGACGTCAAATGATAACGATCTTCAGTAACGAAAGGACGTTTTCTTACATTAAATTACAGCGACGATTTTCCATTGAAGAAAACGTTTCCAAACAAGATTGATATTTTAATTGTTGTTTAAATGTTCCACGGTTCGCGTAGATCTCTTATTTCTGAATCGTTTATATTCCTATTTATTCGATTTATATGTCGAACACTTATGTTGCTCACCATATGTAGGTACAGGAAGGTGGGAGGGAGGTGGTGGTGGAAAGGTTCCCATCGTGATTCGTGCATCGTCGTTATTATCTCGTCGTCGTTATATTCTACTAACAAGTAATCTGTGAAGGTTAGGTAAGATGCTTAGGCAAATAGTTTATGAAGTTTGGAGACCTTATCCTCAACGGCTCACATACCTGGCTTAAAGTTCGCATAAATTTTCAAGCTTCCGGGGATCTTGAACAATTTCATTAAAGACGGATTGGATATATTGTGAATTTTGCAGCACCATGTGTAGATTTTGATGACGGACATCGCGTCAGTATTGGCGCATACATTCCCAAACTTTACCTCGCCCACGCAATTTTCTCGTGTTTACAAAACAAGCCATTGATTACAATGATCGCACACACAGGAATTTAAACCTGGCGGTGCGACTGCCAAAATTATGACACTATCAAACCCCGAGTGACTCAAACCTCTCACCAAGATTAAATGCTACGCCACCAGACATCTCTGACGGTGCGTTGACTAACTGAAACATAACATACTTACTAACGTCTTAAAATAAATGTCTACGTATTCGAAGTTCTCTGTAACCTTTACACGACTTTTTTCACAAATGACATATGCATGCATGATTCAGAAATGCCAAACCCACTCGGGATTTTAAACTATTCGTAATCGGTGCATTTTATGTACTGTACGTCTCATAATAAAATCACGCCTCTTATAAAACCGTGTGCTTTTTACATGCAATTGATATGAATGTCACGATAAGTGATTTTACCGTTCCAAACAATAATGTTTAGAACTGTTGTTCTACAAATACAAAACAAGAATTATGTGAGCAGAAGTAATTTTTACAATTAGTTTAAATTATAAGTTTCTGCCAAAAGATTGTCTTATGTCCTATCTTTTGTCCTTCCCCGGGCTTCCGTCTATTTCCATACCAAATCTCATGTAAATCGGTTCAGCGGTTTACGCTTGAAGAGGTAACAGACAGACAGACATAGACAGAGTTACTTTCGCATTTTAATATTAGTAGGGATTAGTAACGTGATGCGAATACTCGTTGTTCCTCGCGGTACATAGTGATTTAATCAATTAATATTTATTATGACGTCACTATTACGTACTGATCGCTTTTGATCAAATGCCAAATTGCACATATAACTTCTATATACTCGTAAACTCGTATCAGCTAAATCAGCTTAACTAGATGGATATCATAAATTGTGTTAGTCAACAGTGATTTCAGCATTCACTGCCCTGAAATATTAAAAAAAATGTTACACATCATGACGTGACTAACCACAAACGAATTAATAATTAATCAGATAGACTAAGGGCGTTATTCACAAACGCGTTACTGGCCTGAATTAGTTATGAATCGTTTGTCTATATATATATAGGTATATATATTATACATTTATGACACGTTGACTGTCTGGTGGTTTTGGTAAAAAGCCAAAAGTTGCCCTAACACTTGACGGTTTAATTTAGTGTCAGATTTCGTTTCTGGCCAGTTTTATGTGCCATAAAAACGTTGCATTAAATGTGTTTTCATTTTAAATATTTTTCTTCGTAAAATGCTTCTTACCTTGACACGGATGGATTATATAATAAATAAACTGTAATTCTGGCAACTAAATTTCATAATTTCAGTTTTTGACGTCAATAGTTAATTTAAACATTTGTCAAACATTAACGTTTAACTTCTGACAGTTAAATAGCTGCTCAATATCAACCTAATGTTATCAAAATAAATATTTTTGGGACAGATTCTCCGATGTAATACTTTTTTGGGTTTCTAAGTGCATTCATTACACATTTATGATTATTGAAATAGGCTTCGGGATTTATCTAAACAAGTAAAGATTGTTATGTAAGTACCTAATGTCTTATGTTATGTACCTACTAGTGACGTGTCCCAGGTTGAGTGAACATAACAAGCGTATGTGCAACAATAAGGGTCGGTTGCACCAAACTGTTTGTCAGATTTAAAGAGTTCGCTAAATTTTATTGTATAGAAAGTTTTATAGTAAACCGCCGCGGCGCGCCGGTAGACGTTGATAAGTCTGTCAAGTGCGGATGGTGCAACTGGCACTAAGACTGGGAAAATCAGGGTAACAAATAGACAGCTGCAATTTGTATGTCTATCTTTTTGTTTTTAGCAATTAATGCATGTTAGCCATTAAGTATTAATTGTAATGCCAATTAGCACGTAAAGTTTAGCTGTTAGTGCTTATTGAATGAAAAATAAATAAATGAAATGAAATGAAACAGCTAAATGTACTTGTACACTACACATAGGTTCAATAAAATTCGTTTCGCAAGAATTGTGCCGTTAATGTTACGTAATATACTAACTCAACGTATTTTGTCTGTTCCAGGTATGTCCAGAAGAGGCAAGCCCCGAGGCCTACCTGGCTCGAAAACGTTTGTCACAGCCCTCAAGGGATGTCAAGACAAATTCTTTATTGATTTCATTAGGAGGTGAGTAGCTGTAATGTAACTTGCGGTACCATTGTTTTTAAGGTGTGTTATATTTAGCGAACGCGCCGTAAATGTAAAATAAAAGTAGTAAGATTCATAGCGCGCGAGCATTTCGCGAATGGCGTGGCGCACTAGTAGCTCATTCGCTTGTTCTGGACGGGAAGCAATGTAAGAATGTCCTAACTTAATCCGAGGGTACTTTTAATACTGAATATTTTTTTGTCATTTTGTTAATCAGCCTCCATTAAGCCTCTTTCTGAATCTGCAATGGAGATGGAAGTAGACAAACTTTTTTTTTCGAAGTTCGTGGATATAATTGGTTATTGATTGATTGAGCTATAGGTATAATTAATGAAATACAGCTTACACTGATTTTTCGAAGAACTTCTTCAAATATCCTATTCAATCCCTCGTCTCTTTCTTTGTAGTATAAACCCTCACATCGCCTGTAACTAGGAATAATTTGAATTGTTGGATGGGAAATGGATATCTTAAATTACTTAAAGTTCAATTATTCATTTTCAATTAGCTTGTGGACCTTACTTAATTTTATTAATAAATAATCAAAATCAGAATGAGGTATAATTGAAAACGTGCTCGTAATCCAGGTGCCTAGAATGGGACCCGGAGAAGCGGCTGACGCCGGCGGCGGCGCTGCGGCACGCGTGGCTGCGGCGGCGCCTGCCGCGGCCGCCGCACGAGGACGACACCAACCACGTTAGTATCGCGCACCACCCCCACGCCCATGCGCACGCCACAGCCAAACGGCTGGACAAATAGGTTCGTTACTTTTGGTTGCTGTTGCTTGTGGTATAAACTAACGATACTAACCGGGAATGGGGTTTTTGGGACGGTTAAACCTTTGAGCGCCACGCATATCGTGCGCGGAGCGTCATCGTGAACCTGGTCGTAATGCACGGAGGTTAATGTATGGCTGTAGACGCGCGCGTCAGTTCACGTCAAACGATTTGTACGCACAAGGTGTAACAAAAATAGTGATGGGGATCCGTTTAAGGCCATATTCCGATACCGAATATACCCTTAAACGCATCCCCACTATTTTTGTTATGTACCTATATAAAACTAGATATATATGTCATAAGAAGTATAGCAGGGTACAAGATTGTTGATTATAAAGTGAATCGTTTATATCGGCGAGTATTCAGATTCAGATTCAGATTCAGATTATTTATTTATAAACATACATTAAATACAGTTTACACGTCAATATCTTATAACTAAGTAATATTTATCACTATTGAAGATTTAAAGTAAAATGAACTTTGATTGTGTTCGTAGAACACATACACTAAGTCCGTCATTTATCGGTCAAATACAACCGAACTTTTAGACGATAAAAATTTTGGAGTTAAACAATGGTGCGATAATATCAATGTCACGACATCATGTATAAGAAATCTGTAATGTAATAATTCTTAAAAAAAAACCATTTAGAAACTGGTAAAAACCTAATTATAATTCAAACTAATTTATACTTTACATAATAATTACCACAAGCAACATTATATTTAAGTTAATTTTTAGTTTAAATATTTATTTGTTAATTGTTTTGGGTTTAAATCTGTTTCACCTAGCTGGGTACCTACTTGCCTAAGGCACTCAGGTATGTTATAGATGTGTAGAAAGCTAAGGTTTTCTTTTTAATCATTTGTTTTTATTAGTTAAAAGTACTTGACTACTAGTCGTTCAGTAATCTAATTTAGTGGTCGACCAATTCGTTCTAATTGTGAAGTACTCAGTAGAAATATTTAATCCTTTGAAGGGCACGCCCGTCGTGTCGTGTGCGCGCGTCATCGTGAAACTTGCCGGGATGCACGAATGTTGATACAGGCTAGATGACAAATTTTTATTAATGGTATCAATCGATCAGGTTTGTTTTTGGGATCAAATGTCTATATATGGGACCCATTGGAGTAAAGCAATACAAAAGTCAGAAATGACAGTCAAAGTCCGACAGTCGTACTTCACTCGCGAAACGCTCCTAACAAAACGATAAGTGAACGTGAAGTCAACTGAGGGCCCATCTTGAATATATGAAAAATAAGTAAAATTGCGATTTCGTCGGTGAAATATTGCGTTTATGCAGCATATAGTTGCTATGCAATCTTTTTTTGGATACAATGCAAGGAATCGAATGGTATCTTTTACTTTATTCCTTTTTGGAAGTTAAAAAAACTTTAAATTTTGAAACTTAGATCCTGTATTTTTTTATCATTTCCACATTATTGTGATAAATTGCTCATTTTCTATCTATTTTACTAGATTTTATTAAAAGATTCAACATGACTGTGTCATCATCCCTATTGGGCTGAGCCGCGCGCTTCAGTTGACGTCTTTGGCGGTCAAGGTCAAAGGGTTAAACTAAGAGATGAGTAATGAAATAAGAATTGTTCGATGACTGTGTTAGAAAGTGAATACCACTAGGTATTTATGTTATTTTTATTAAGTATTATGTACTCGTAGAATTTCTTTTATTTAAAAGCTTTTTCTTAGAATTAAGCTTTTTTAATTATATGCATGATGACTCGGCTACTTTAATGGTATGTATTTTGAATTTTTCATATAGGTAGTCGCTTTTTAGTCATATTATTTTATGCAATGGATTAAATTGTCTTCAAATTAAGCCGTAAGACCTTTTTTACCACTGCATAGAAATAAACAAAGTTAGCATCTTCACACATTCACAACAGTCTTTTGAACTATTATAAGAACTATTTTAATACATTTACTATGTAATATCGTTTCTATTATTTCCCTGTATGTAATTGTAGTAGTGATAGCAACTTGCACACGCTCTTCTTGCACTTTATGTACCCCTCTAATCCCGCGGACACTATATCGCTTCGGCAGAAAAGTTACCTCTAAGCGACGTCCAACGGACAAGATATGGCACACGCGATTTCAAACAAAATGTATGAACAGTACGTTATCTATGTCTGGGATTCGAGAGGTTACAAGCAGAGTTAACGGCAGAGACTAGAATCACGTAGCTTTTTACATGTGTATCGTAGTGTGTTTTCGGTTAGTTTATTACTTGTGTGTTGTTGCAGTCCTCGAGCCTGGCGGGCGCGGGGGCGGGTGCGGGGTCGGGGGCGGGGGTGGTCGCGGCCGGCACGGGCGCCCGCGGCGGCTCGCTGCGCACGCCACTCGCGCGCACGCCCGTCACCTTCAACGCCAACCAAGTCGCCAGTGAGTATCGCACCTACTATAGACACACTTAGATTACGAGAGTACAGATGGCGCTATACACGCGTTTGCAAACTCGCTTTCTAGCTCAAACGGCGGCACGACCAGCGACGGGGGGAGCGGCAAATCGAGGCCATTCGTATAGTTAACGCTATCTCTACTGAGCTCGTTCACTTACGTACTAACAATGGCATTATGTTAAACAAAAGCCATTATATCTTTTGTGCCTGAGCGCGTGGCCTTTGTGCCTGAGGCTCCCACACAATAGCCACGCGATCAGGCACAAAGGCCACGCGCTCAGGCACAAAAGAAATAATGGCTTTTGTTGAACAGAATGCCATTGTCAGTACAGGTAAGTGAACGAGCTCAGTAGATAGACCGCATACTATACATTGCACTCGACCAAATGTATGAACAATCTTGATTTACCGCTCGCCGCGCTGCCGGTCGCGTGCGTCCTGTCCGTGGCCTAAGATTCAGCATCAGATTCATCTTTAGGCGGTCTTCACACTGGATGCGTGTGTGAGCGGAAAAACGCTAAGATACATATATAAATACACGTACATAACGCTGTTTCGCTTACATACCGAAGCGGTGTGCGCATCCACAGCAGTGTAATAATCGCATAAGCTACGAGACAAATACATTTCTCAGCGACAGACATGATACGAAATTACCACGAGCGAGTACTTAACATACATACTAAGGTTACTTGCATTATATACAGCGCTTTCTATCTAATATAAATCTGAGAATTTCAAGCTACAAGACAAATACATTTCTCAGAAACAAAAACCCTTATTAAATAAAAATTCTCTTTTTCTTTAATCTTTTTATAAAAAATATCTTCCACGTATATTATTTACAACTTCTTAATTCTTACTTACTTCCTTCTTTCAAGGTCTCATGCGTACATCAAGTCTTAGTAAGTTTATTACACAAATTCTCTGTGTAATTGTATGTATACGTAACCCTTCTGCCTGAAATCCTCTCACTAAAACACTCATGTCAATACAAAAACATTTAAAACCAGTAAGTTATGTAATTTTATTTGTGTACAATCATATAGTTAGATGCATCTATATCGTCTCAATAAAATAAAAAATACACAAAGTTGATGTATTACATATCTATAACTCATATGTCCATATGTAACCCAAAACCCAACCCACCAATCCCACCATGTTATCCTTAGCATGTTATGTATGTTATACGTTATTTATATTTAGAACATAATATATACTGTCGATATAAGTGTATACAAATCCGTTAATTATCGGTGCCATTTAGACAAATTGCCTCCCGTTTGTCTGTCGCTACCTAATGTGTTCCTTTCAAAAGTGATATGTTTTGGCAATTTTAGTAATACTCTTGAGAGGTACCTCGTAGCATTGAAGACTGTGTTTCTATTAGAGATGTGGGATGTACCTAGTTTTAAATTATGTAGTTGTTTTTGTTTATGATACGCGGCGTTTTGCCCATGTAAAGAAATAATACGTTACCACGTGTAATGCTCTTACGTTTCTGGTGGGACAACAATAATATCAATGATTTTGTCGTCTGGTCTTGAGAGGAGAAAATCTAGGAGATAAACGCAGCATTATCTTGTCGATATCTGTCTATAAAGGGAGAAAAAAGATATCAAGTCCAAATATCGAGTGGTGGTAAAAGGTTGCCAGTGTCAAACTCCTAACAGTTTATCATCGGATCGATGCGTCCTCAATCCGAGCCGTTTAATACTATTTGCAAGAAACTCCATACATCGTCGGCACGTATTAGCCCGAACGGCGCAAAGTACATCGGCCTGCCTCCGCGCTCGCGTATCGCGCTTGACGTGGGAACGGGACGTGATTCCTCAACCGCGTATGTTTCGATTCATTTCCGTTAGTGCTTGTGCTCGCGTATGGTCGACAGCGAGGCGGCGAGGTGAGTTTCTCAGAGCCAGGGGCGAGGTACGCGTGCGAATCATCTTTAATTATAAGGAATGCAGGAGGGAGATTCCGAAATACGAGTACAGTTCTAACCGTGGCCAACTCTCGTTTCAGAAGCGAAACTCCAAGCTGCACTATCGGAAGAGAGCGGGTCGTCGGCGGGCGCTAGCGGCTGCGGGCCGCGCTACTGGGCGGGCGGCAAGCTGCCGCACCTGCCCGCGCCCTCCTAGCGCGCCGACGCCGCGCAGCCCGCCGCCGCCGCCGCCACCGCCCGCCGCCTCGCCAAGGTACTGCCGTCCTGCCGGTGCCGGTGCAAAGCGAGGTAGACTACCCGTCCCTCCCTTATTAACACTGTCAGAAAAAGACGGGTAGTCTATCACACATGCGAGATACTGTCGCGGCGCCCCGTGCTAAGCTCACAGAGGGAGCGGGGGCCGGTGCCTATCCTCAATATCACTTCCTCGATTTCGACGAGAGAGTTACACTGATAACTATTATTTATTATATCTTTCCGGCCGGACCGATTGCATTGCTAGATCTCAATTCATGTCACGATTGAATTACGAAGATCCTACCGAATGCGCCAAATAATCTAAATCTAGGAAATTCGATTGTATAAAACTGATTTTCGTTCGGGAAATGTTGCCTTTGATAAGAACTCGGTATAGCTAGTAGTAGTAAATAAATGCCATTATCATCTGCATTGACAAACTAGAGGCAAATTTAAAGAATTTAGGTACGAGTACCGATTAAATTTTTATTTTTTATGTTTTTATTTCCACACTTACAATTATCATTACAAGAAATATAAAGTTAGACGGAGTAAAAGAAACACTTGTAGGTAATCTTTATACTGTTTATCTTGCCCGAACAAAATAAGCTATGTTTCTCTTACCCCACATACCTAATGTAAATTAGTGGTTTTATAAATCAGTATGTGTTGCAGGTGTCATCCCTGGAGGCGCCGCGGCTGGCGGCGGCGACGGCGGGCGGCGCGCGGCTGGAGCTGGAGCGGCGCTCGCTGGACCTGGAGCGCGAGCTGCGCGCGCACGACAGCGACGCCTCGCTCGACGACCGCGACCACCTCGTCTGATGGCCGGCGCCAAGCGTGCCGAGCGTGCCGAGCGAACCGAGCGTGCCCCGCCCGGGCTGGCGCCGCGGTGCCGCTCCGTGCAAGAGAACTATGTGGCGCGACGTTGCCAATTTCTTTCGACGCTTTAACCGCCGCTGCCGTGATGAGCAAGTGCACTCCTGACAGAGACTTCATATTCTGTTTGAAAGTGATGATGTTTTGAAGAGCGAGCGTTTATTAGGCGGTGGAATTTAAAGACGCCCCTGAAGTTTGTGATGTCGAAGATTTGAAGCTGTTTGACGACGCTAGACTGTCTTGTTATCATAATGAGCGAAGCGAAATCACGGTAGCGAGCGGCGGTTAAAATGCAAAGAAAATTCTTCTGAAGTGCGGTCTCGGTGTCCGGTGCTGTTTCGCTTCGACCTGGTGCTAAAGAACTTGAGGGTCGTATCGGCGCGACCGACCGCTGCCTTAGTTATAAACGCTCCGACTGATCGATACGTTTATTTTTAGTTGAACTAATTCTGATCCGACGCGCCTCTGTAACCCCTCCGTGTCCAGAGACGAACGTTCGAACGCGATCGCCCCCAATGCCCCCATGTTCCTACGTTTAGTTATAACCTATAAATGAGGCAGCGGTCGGCGATCTTTCGCTTGGCGGCGAACGTCCATTCTAGTGCATAGCGGCAAAATTGATCTCAATAAATAAATAAAGACTACGAACGTTTAATAAGGACATCTAGTGGAATTGTGCGAGTACTAACGTGTTTCGTTTTCTATGTATTATACGTACGTGTAAAAACGTTAAGACGTGTCGGTGTTAGTGCCTACTGAGTCTGGTTTAGTGATAGGAACCTCGACCACTGTTTAAGGGAACTTTTATCGATTTACCGAGAGACTGTGTGAGTCTAGAGCACTTATAAAAAGTGCTGGCTGAGTCACAGACGCGGGCATACGACGTTGTAGTCTCCCGCGGTAATTGAACCTTTTTTTAAACGAACCCTCTCGGAACCGTAGCTTAAGCGAACTATTAATGTGTGTGACTATATTAACGTAACATTTTCTACAGAATCAAACGTTCATTTCTATCGTAATTTTAAATTAAGTTTCCTTTCGTAGTTATTTAATTTCTCAAGTGATATAGTGAAGCTGTATTCGTAACGAAATGGTGACCTTATAATCGGAATTATTAAAGGATATAAGGGTTATAGATAGTTACATGGCCTTTTAAGCTAGTTAAGGAGCTCAGTGCGCGATGGTAGCGTAGTGGGAGCTCGCTCTTTAGTCAATGCCAAAACGTCTTACCGATGTAACGTTAAAGTAGGTACGCGTTAAATTTGAATGTAAAAAATCATGTAATTTCAATTTTACTTGGATATATTGCTGTGTGTAGATTTGTGAAGCAAAATTAGCAAGTAAAATTTCATATTAAAATGGTAATTTTACGTTGGTAGTTCGCTAAATACAGGGTGACTTTGTACAAAATACAAAATGAAGAAACCACCTTGTATACCACGTGACGTTTCAGTAGTTTAAAAGGCGTTTTGGTAGTGATGTATCCTCGATTTAAACAGCGGCTCACGTATTCATATAGAACAATATATTGTATCCCTGGCCATATACTGTGGAGAGTTACAATTATTTACATAATGTATTTACTGTTTTGTCAACATTTTGTTTACTTTAAGTCCCTGTGTTATTTTTAGTCATTGATGATCAAATTGTGATGGTCACAGTGTGATGCACAAAGAAAAGTCACTGTAAAAAAGACCTGTTCTGAAAAACTTGTACTTAATATACCAGAAATTCCGTTTATGAGTTCTATCTATACCTTCTTTACATTCACATTTTCTTATACTTGATTTTACAATTGGCTTTGCTTCGTGCGTTATGCTACATACTGTTGTCATATTTGGCGATAAAACACCACAAAACTAGATAAATGTGATCTCACTGATTTTTTATACTTTTTGCATCTTTTTTTATCGTCAAACTTTTGACTTCAGTTCACTGATCAATGAATGTTCTAGTAGTAATTATTGGCAATATTTAGATTTATTGGTGCCTCTTTTGATTAATTAATTAAAATATCGACACCCTGATTTCTCATAAACATTATAAAAAGCATGTAGATGGTATTAAAAACTTAGAATACACCTTTAAAAAGGGTCTCATTTGATTCGTAATCGTTTATAAAAGGCACGAATTTAAATATAGTCAATAAAACCTGTGCAATTTATTGTTTGCAACGCATTCGAGTAACCAGAATATCTGTGCAATACGTGCGTATTTTATTTAACACTAAGATTACGACTCGCAGATCTGTCAAAATTGACAATAAACAATATTGGATTCCATTGTGGTATCCCCTATCGAGTATTCAGTTTCAAAGATCTTTTTGGAGGCATATTTAAGCTATTTGACCGCGTTTTGCATTAACTATCTCTAATAATACTTAATTGAAATTGTAACTGTTCAAAAATCTCAATGTGCCACAAATATTTATTATATAAATAATTTGGTATTTTTCTAATTTGATTCCCTTTTGAACGGCCATTAATCTTTTGCTTAGTTTACAATTTATCGGGCAAACATGAACTAATTTTATTACCCGCCAATCAAATAAAGTTTAAAAATTGTTTTAGAATCATCTACACGGTGGCTAAAAAATAAGTGCATTCCCGTTGTCAGGGAGGTTTTGGGATTATACTGAGCAACTTTTACTATGAGACCAACCACGAAATCGCGAAAAAAATTTTGACTGTTTCATACATTTTGGCTGGTCCATTTTATGGGAAAGTCAATTTTTTTTCGCGATTTCGTGGTTGGTCTCATAGTAAAAGTTGCTCAGTATAATTCCAAAACCTCCCTGGCAACGGGAATGCAATTTTTTTTCGCCACCCTGTATATGCGTTCAAATGGTTTTTATTATTATCATTGTCAACATACTTACTAGGTTTAACCCATCCAAAATTTGCCTGAGACTACCTGATTTGTTAGGTATGAGACTAACTCATATCATACCTAACAAATCAGGTAGTAGGTATTTGTAACTAAATGTATTATCTCCGAACTGTCACGAAATAAGTAATTGATAGTCATTAGTCAATGCAAAACGTAGTGAAAACAAAAAAAATACGCACCAATATTGAATTGTACTTCTTTTATTTTGTCTTCCTTATTTTGTAGCATTACAAAGGCCTATACGAGTATATTTTGTCTAAATATGCCGATTTAGTTCTCATTTATTTTATAGTTTTTTTTTGTATATTTATATGTTTTACATACGAACGCATGTACAAAAACGATTGAAATGCACATTGTAATGATATTAACAAATTGATTGTGGCTTGTATTACTGTAGTGAATGTCTATGGAGTGTTTGTGGAACACTTAGAAAACTTAATAATAATAAATTACGGAGGGAGAAAAAGGGACCTTTGCCATTAAACTATCATTCAAAATTTATTGATTTAATTAATCAAAGTAAACTATATTTGACTTGATCAGAGGCTAAATTAAAACTATAAACATTTTAGTCATTTTTATTTAGTTATTGAAAGCGTTTTTTACGTAATTTAGTTTAAGTACTTAAAATAATTCGTATAGTATTGACCAATCAGTATTTACAAAATTCCTCCATGTCCAAATATGTTCCTAACATTCCATAGACTCCAATTTTATCATTTGACAATGTATCTCACTATACTCAAACAGCATTTTTATAATTTTCTATAATAATATTATTAAGTTGACTGCCTTTCGTTTATTATTATGCTCAATAGTTTAATATTAACGTAGTCTGGTTCTCGTTTAGGTGTTTAAAGTGCGATGACATTAGATTTATTATTTTTACCCCGAATAGAAGCCGAATAGCGGTTTAAAATATTTAGTCAATTATATAGCTTTTTTTTTAATTTACGGCATGTGAGGGCTGAGACGTAGTCAATTCGTCAGCCTATAGAATTTAAATTGTGATAACTTATGTTTATGCATAGGTATGTATCTGGGCGAATTTCTGAGCATTTCAAACCCTGCTTTAGTTCTCGGCAAAAGCTATGACGAGTCATGCCAAATATTCACCCCTGTTTCACCAAACGTCACTCGAAAAAATTAAATTAGTCTTGCATTTCTTAGTCGACAAGTAGCTAAGGGCTATCGACCGCAATTTGCCAGTGTAACGTGACAAAACTGCCAAGTTGAAATAGAGGCCAGAATTCCTATTTCGCCAAACGTCCGTAGACACTTAAACCAGGGCGTTGGAATGTTGGAAACTCCCTCGCTTCACACTGTTCTCTTCTCGATCGGCATTGACTACAGTCGCCAAGTCTTGGCACATCAGTATTTACTGCTCCAGCTGCGGTTACTGCCAAGTTCTTAATAAGTCTCATTCGCTATACCACAGACAAAAAACTACTAGACGCTCGGAGAGTAGATATATCGTAGCACCATGCAGCGCCATCTAGTTCAGGTATCAGCAACTGTAAGTTCGGTTTCTGTTATTCGAGTGTCTAGTACATCTATTTTTTAGTCTATGGCAATACTATACGGTTGTATAGTGCTAGTTACTATTATTATAGCTTTCGTTCAGCCGCTGCATTTCTCTTTATACCTATTATAGTTATTTTGTGAAACATTGTGTTCTCATTTTGTATGTAAAGCCGGTGTTGCAACAATGTGAATACTATACAATTTAAATAAATGAATTATATAAAAAAATATGTTTGTTTTTTGCCTTCTTAACCTTCATACAAAAGTAAAAAAATGACAAATATATAACAACACAAATAGGAGACATAGGTAAAAGAAGACCTACCGTGAGGCGTGAACCACTTGTTCGTTCGTCTAATTGCCTCTCTATTTTATACCTCGAATACCCAAGCTCTCACAGGCCTTGGCTAAAATCCGGGACCACCGGAGAAAGATGTTTTCCAATAGGCAACTGCTACCATCTCGTGACCACAAGATATAAACTAAAGCTAAATCCTCGACTGATACAGGCAGATTGCAAGAATAAATGAGGAAATTACGTCAATAGTTAATTTTTAACCGCACAATTTTTAATTTCACAAGGAAAAGGAATTTCTCATAACGTAGGTAAACTACGGGTCAAAGCCCGTAAATATGGATTTTTGTCGGTATGTATGTATGTATGTATGTTTGTTTGCGATTATCTCGCGTTTGGATGAATCGATTTTGATGCGGTTTTCAGAAAAGTGTTTGTGACATTCTGGAGGTTTTAGTGTATATTTCATGTAACTATATGAAATGGTTTTAGATTTAAGCTACTAGATGGCATGTAGGGGGCAGCACCTGCTTAGAAGCGTGAATTGTTTTCGCTTCCGATTGAGGTCACGAGATGGCAGACTCCAACACGCACGGTACCTACATTCAAGGTATTAAAATATCGCCACGGAAAGTGTCAAAAAATTAAATATGCGTACACGCCATTATTGCCTCAGGTTTTTTTATGTATGCTGTGCGAGTGAGAAATATCGTACTCGCCGTTTGGCAACTAGGGGCTGTAAACTAACTGACTATTTGCTGATTATCAGTATCAGCTGATATCTACGAGTATTATAATCTTGTATCTATTTGCGTCTTATTTTTCCGTGTTTTTCTTATATCAAGCTATCTCAAAACACTTGAAAAAAAGTAAGTCAAGGTTGTTCCGGCTTGCTTACCTTTTTTTTTTTTTTTTTTTTTTTTTTTTTTTTTTTTTTTTTTTTTTTCGTTGGAAAAATGCTTTATGCATACCCACACCCTCGGGGGAGAAAGTGCGGGTTATGTGGGACTCGGCAAAAGGCGCCACTACCCACTAAAAAACCAACGGTATGCCTGCGCGCCGCCAATGGGGCGTGGCCACGGGTTCTCTTAAGTACGCAACCGTGACCACGCCGGCGCCGCCCGCCACTACCACATGCAGCGGGCCCTTCTCTGGGGGGGGGGGGGGGGGGCTAGGGAGTAACTTCGACGCCCCCGCGCCGCTGCCCAGACCTCGCTAGGTTGGGGGGAGGAGATGGGCATACGCCCTCCTCCGAGCCCCTGCGCGCTTGCGGCGGATCGGGTGCGAGGCTGGGTCGGCCTCCCGTTCCCTCTCCGCTGCCTCCTTCTGCGACATTACATCCTCGCAGAAGGAGAGGACCGCTTTCCACGACCTCTCGTCGGCGACCATAGCCTTAACTACGGCCGGCAAGGAGAGGTCGTCCCCCACCACTGCCATGAGGTCACGGCGCTGCCCCACCCAGGCTGGGCATTCCTCCAGGGTATGCTGCGCCGTGTCCTCGCCGCAGCTGCACTGGTGACACTCGGCCGTCACCTCCCGTCTTGCGAACCGGTGCAGGTAGCTCCCGAAGCAGCCATGACCCGTGAGCACCTGCACCAACCGGAAGGTTAGCGAGCCCCGCTCTCTTTCCAGCCAGTCTTGTAGGACCGGCCGGACCGCCTCGACAGTCCTGTGTCCTCCCTCGCGCCCAGCTAGTTCTTCCTCCCATTGGAGGACGATGGACTGCCGGACGAGGAGCCTCTGCGCCTCTACTTCCCTGGGCGCAGGATGGTACTCCTGGAGCCGGAGGTCCCTGCGCCACTCGTACAGGGCCGCTTGGGCCTCCGCCTCCAGATCCCAAGGAGGCGTTCCCGCTAATAGGCACGCCGCATCATATGAGGTGGTGCGGTACCCGCGTACGACGCTGATGGCCATCGCCCTCTGAGCCTTCCTCAGCAGGGCGACATTTCGGGCCACCAGAGTCACCGCCCAGATCGGCGCCCCGTACAGGGCCATCGATCGCACCACCCCCATATACAGACGGCGGCTCGCAACCTCCGGCCCCCGGCTTGCTTACCTAAGCTAAGGGTACCTAACTCCACACCAGTTCTTCAAATGAATGCCTCAAACGCTGTTGCGTACCAGTCGCAATGTGATATCAAAGATAGATATAACTCCGTAATAGATGGATACAGTCTAAGGAAAAAACGTGCCTCGAAAATCACTAAAATTTGATTCTCGATCAGAGGGCGCCACTAGTTTTGGCCTACTCTCGTATAGAGGGCGTTGACGGCTTTGTTTGTTATTTATAATTTTAACGCATATCAGTGAAAGAACATGGGTCAAAATCATATAAAAAAAATTAATGCAAAAAAAAAACATTTATCTACATTTAAATACATTTTAACGTATTTTTATAAATCACCATTTTTAGTTTTAAAGTGTGTCGATAGATGGCAGTGAATTTATAGCGGTTACAAAATTTACTATAACAGTACCACTCTATCTTATAATATCCTCTTTGGTGATATAAAATACGTAGACGTGGCAGTCAACCGGGGTGAATAGGGACAAAACTTTAAATGTGATTAACCTGACATTTTAAAATAAAAATAGTATCATACAAAATATTTTATTTTAAATCGAATGATACAGTTTGTGTGGGTATTTTTACTATGTTGTAAGAAATTGTCAGGTAAATCATATTTTTAGTTTTGTCCCTATTCACTCCAGCCATCCCTATTCACCCCAGCCATCCATATTCACCCCCGTTGACGATAGCTGTAGTTTTCAACCATTTCGTGGAGGTACTTGCTAATATACTTATTATTATACATATCATAGCTAGTAGAGTTATACGCAAAATGAAGATAAAAACACAAATGTAACTTGTGCCTTAACAATATTTTTGCATTCGATGCAAATGCGACATTGCTACATAATCGCCTGTAGGTATCCCATATGTATTTATTAAAGAATGACAGTGAAACTTTTAATTTCGTCCCCCTTGGTCGTCAGTTTTTAGGGTTCCGTACCCAAAGGGTAAAAACGGGATCCTATTACTAAGACTCCCCTGTCCGTCTATCCGTCCGTCTGTCTGTCTGTCACCAGGCTGTATCTCATAAACCGTGATGGCTAGACAGTTGAAATTTTCACAGATGATGTATTTCTGTTGCCGCTAAAACAACAAATACTAAAAGCAGAATAATATAAATATTTTTCCCCTCACTAGCTCAGAAAGTTGTCTTTTATCCTTTAAAACAAGCGGGGAAAAACGCATTTTATCCACTAGTGGGGAAAGTAATTTGACCTTGGTTGGAGCGTGTTTAAATAGCTTGACAGATATCAAAACGTAAAACGCTCATAATAATGATTCGTTTGATATTAATTATCATTAAACAAATGGTTTGAGAAACTAATAAAAAATACCAAATTTAGCTTTATTTAATTATTTTATGTCATAAACCTTAAAGTTCCATAAGAAACGTTTGTTTTTTTATAATGATGCTAAATATAATTCTGAACGCACAAGTTGAGTCGATGCAATTTCAAAACGCATCATTGACATTTCATACGTCAGAAATGTCAACATTGGCAAAAAAATTTTACTTAAAAACTTCTCACGTAAAAATACAGAATTTCCAGTTTTCTGTTATAATATCGTAAAAAAATAAGTTTCAGTGATGAAGATGATCTAACGCCTGTGGATGTTGCACTTTCCTCGCTATAGTGAGGTGAAAAGTTTTGTGTTACACACGGGTGCAAATGTATTTTACTTCTCGTGTGTTGAAACACTTGCTACGCTCAGGATTCTATTTTAGAACCACTCGCTTCGCTCGTGGTTCAACTATAGAATCCTTTCGCTTGCTCGTGTTTCAATTCCACACTCGCGGGTAAAATACAACTTTGCAGCCTTGTATAACAAATAACTATAAATGGGGCTCCCATACAACAAGTGTTTTTTTGCTGTTTTTTCCGTAATGGTACGGAACCCTTCGTGCGCGAGTCCGACTCGCACTTGGCCGGTTTTTTTATGTCGCTTACACTTTATACCTATATATATATATATATATGGTTTTGACAAGGAAAGTATCACTTTTCTTTTTATTATCCGTTGTTAGGATTTTCTTCTAAAGATAAAAAGTAATCTTGCAGATTATTATGAACCCACTCAAGGTTGTTATGAATGTGTGGCACATATTATATATTAAGCTTAGAATAAATTTAAAAGTGGAAAAATTACTGCCTTGGGTGAGACTTGAACTCACGGCCTCTGGATCTATACTCCAGCGCTCTGCCAACTGAGCCACCAAGACCTCATCCATAGCAATCCATAGTCAGCAAATCTTCCCACTATATGGGTCTAGGGGACCCTAGCGACATCTACCGTAAGAGTGTTACACTTCTTAAACGGCTACCGGAGTTCCAAGTCATATTGGAAATTCACCAGTTACGATGTGCTACCCATTCTAAATTAATTAAAAATTAAATTTATTCTAAATTTAATTTTTAAATTTATTCTAAGCTTAATAGCATCGATCGCAGACGTTTCTGCTTGTTAAAAATTAATATTATATATTACTTACATGTTTGGATACATTCTTCCTAAGTAAAGTATCGCCTCGCTTTATGGATCACACCTAGTTTTTTGGATGCCGGCGCAGCCGTCCCTTCCAGGTGGCTAATACGGAGATGTCGACACCGAGGATCCCAATACTCCCTGACATGGTAAGAATGGTGGGACCACAGTAAATGGGGTTTTCTTAGCGGTAAATGCGCAAACTTGTGTCTTGGTGGGGTCGAATCGGACGTAGTACTATTAGTTATTCTGTGATATTGCGAGCACTCTATCCAGAGTTTCGGCACAGAATAACTAATATTTGACACAAGCTTTTCACGACTCTCCAGCACCAAGGAACTAAGGGATGTTGGCACTTTTTGGAAACTCCGTATCTTGCACATCTGCCAGTAAGAAACTTATCGCCTATTGTATTGCTATTGATATAGGTCTGATAATCCGTTTTTTGTTAATTCCTGTTAGATTCTTTAAAAAAATACCACTAATGACAAATTTTCTCTCATTTTATGCTATCTTACTTAGCTGACGAGCTTTTTCCATCCTAATAGAATTAGTTCACCCATCGAAAGCCGAGGAATTATGTATTAAATTTCACTTAATAGAATAGAATTAGAAAGTTCTTTATTATTTAAGAAATCAAGGTAGAGATGTTCAGGGTCAGATGGCACGGCTACAAAATCTACGCTATCCATCTACTGAACAGTCAGTCTTAGCAGTTGTGGGTGGAGTTGATATTTAGAATCATCTTGCAGGGCTTGCATTGCAGGACACTTAACATATTTGCTACACAAATTTGTGTCACCGGCAAGCAACAAATTATTATTGAGATATTTGTGCAATGTGATGAAGCAGCCTGTTTGGATAGAAGGTGCATTGCGTTATTATCTGCGACTCACCTCTCGCCGGCCGTATGCTGCGCGCGCCAGTGCTTCGCGGTCCGCCATACTGTCACTCCGTGCGTTTTTTTTGGCGCGAATGAATTTTAGAAGTGGGTGCACTGGGTGCGTTTTAAAAAAGCTGTATGTGAAGTGGTAAAAGTTTGCTAAAAGTTGATTGTTTTTAATTATTATTTTTTGGTAAGTTATAAATAGTATTTTTTATTTATTTGTAGGTGCGTTAATGATAAATAATTCTATCAAAAATATTTAGGTCTAGGTGCATTACTATTGGTCACATTGGTCAAAAGGCAACGTTTTTGCGTACATAACATGGATATAGACTACATATACTACATGACTGTATAGTTAGTTCCATGAATCTAATAATGTATGTAAGTTTATTTTTTTACAATAACAGCTGTAACTTGTTTACCATAAGCATGACACCCAATGAAAACATTCACCCCATAAAAGGCCTCTACCTACATCCGCAAAAGCGGTAAAAAAAAACATGTGCGTGAAAAATCTTAGGTACATAATGATTACATATCTATATCTAATATGGTCCGTCAATAGTAGAATAATCCTACAAACCAAATCTGGCAAGATTTAAAAATATTGTATTTTGATTTGTCAGTCTTCACACAGAAATTTCCTCACTTATTAGTACTAAAGTGTAGTATTTGTAACATAAATTATCACATCAAGTGTCGCAGTTTAAAGCTGTGCTTGTCCTTATTTGAAATTCAAAGGTGCAAACATTGTAGTTTGCTGAAAATATTGGCAGCCATTCGCTGTAAAATTAACATAAGCATATTTCCATCGCCTACTGAAATTTACCAGTATAACCAGTTTATAAAAGCAATTCTAAAAGTAATAGCGACTGTGGGTGATTGGAGTTCCACAATAATGCTCAGCTAAATAACAACACCATGAAACAGCATTTAAAATTTAGAAATCTATCAATTCATAATTACGACTAGAAATGTTTGGGCCAATTTTTTTTTCTCTATCTCATTCGGCAAAAAAAAAGGTTGTAATTATCCTTTGAGTTACGAAAATAACATACGTATCCCAGAGGAATTTTTTTTTGGGACACGGTGAAATTGCGCTTATGTACCTATAGAATACGGAACTCTGTTCACATAACTATCGAAATCTGACAAAAAAAATTTCGACAACAAAGTAAAAGTAGGCTAAAAAGGTTCCGTACCCAAAGGGTAAAAACGGGACCCTATTACTAAGACTCCGCTGTCTGTCTGTCTGTCCGTCTGTCACCAGGCTGTATCTCGTGAACCTTGATAGTTGGACAGTTAAAATTATCACAGATGATGTATTTCTGTTGCCGCTATAACAAAAAATACTAAAAACAGAATAAAATAAATATTTAAGTGGGGCTCCCATACAACAAACGTGATTTTTTGCCGTTTTTTTCGTGACGGTACGGAACCCTTCGTGCGCGAGTCCGACTCGCACTTGTTTAGTTACCCTGTGGTTTTCTACAATGATCCTTATCATATCTTTATCTGCCTTTAGTGCGAATGACTTTGTTTTTATCTCCATGTTCCGCAATATAATTCACGCGTTCGCTGTAAAACACAAAACTATTTATTGTGACGCTAACACACAAGTGTTTAACAATTATTTTATAAGTATCAGATATTTTAGTAGTTTATAATGTCTTGTGACTTAAAACTACAAGTGGTAATAAGTACATAGGTGAACCTATCGTATATTATCAGCATTCTCACGCTTGCATTCATAAATAGAAACCGTAGTGCACTTCGTATCTGCCTACCTACTTACCTACACGCTAATTACTTACGGGGAAAATTTTATTGTAATTAGTATATAGTGCATATTTGCATAATTTCTGAATATTTAATTGCAACATTTTTTTCCCGAGTTCGAATGTATAAAACCAGGATCAGGATATACCTATCGAAATATTTATTAAATTATCAAATCATCACATGGTATTTCCTACATATGTAATAAGACCAGGTATTTAAAACGATGATAACTAACGGGAGCATAAAATCTTAGTTTACAAAACTTCACCGGTCGGTTGCCTGTATTGACGAATTCTTTACATTTGCAAAATCGCGAAACGAAAACAAGACTTCTAGAACTGAGATGACTTCTATTTGTATAGTCGAGGAAAAAAATGGACATTTATGCCCGAGTTATACACTGCTTTTCACTTCGATTGTGAGTGAAATATACAAAAATATTTAATATTTTAGGTTATTTTACCGTATTTATTCAAGACTAAAGAAAATTGTACTCCGGCCGGTCGGGGGCGCGGGGCAAGCCGGGCAGGAGCACGCCGGTATGTTATGGTCGAATGGTCGTAATAGATGATTTTACTTTATGCATCGTCTACGCACGACTTAAAGTCGAACTTTACGAACATGAGAAAGCGAAAAGCATATTTTTTACAACATAGTTACTGCAATAATTATACTCGTACTGACTAAATGCTTCATGCATATTACTGTTAACTCGAAAACAAAAGCCACCGCACGTCAGTAAGACGATGTACATAGTAAGTAAATACCTTTGACAGCTGTTTTTAACAAAAACTAATGAAGACTGACTCAATGGTTGTCTTTACCAATACCTAAATTACAGACGTATTGTAATTTAATAATTTTTTGCAAAATTTTATGATATTATAATATCAAAGATATAATAGGAAAGGTAAATACAACTTATTTTACTTAGGAACGACTAAAAAATCTGGAAATAGGTAACTGAGTAGATGCTGAAATTTTAGGAAACTGCAAAAAAAAAACCAGCTTGAAGTGCGAAAACCGGTTATGTATTTCAGTAAATAATAAGTGGATATGCGTACACTGGAAAACTCCAGTGTACGACAGTTCAAAATTTGCATGTTTTGTTTGTGCTTGTTTTTAGCATAGTAACAATATTGCTGTAAAATAATTATAATCAATCACAAAGTTTTTTTTGCCCTTATTTTAGAATTGCTCCATTAATTATATATACTTCCGTGATTACAGCAAGTTTGACGTTGGTACCGACGTCAAGGACTAATTCGTTTAGTAGTCTACTCGCAGTCTTTGATACTTAAAAGAAAATCGATCGATGTCCTTAAACGGTAACATATTCACGACACGATATTAATTACGTAAGCGAAAAGTACATTGACATTCAGCGGCGTCAAGGTAGAGATGATGGACCAATTTTAAAAAGATTTGTCTAATTATATTATTACTGTGATAGATGCATGAAATAAAAAGAGGGAGGTAATATTTGCCTAGCAGTGGAATATTATGTTGATAACGAGATGGGACCAGTGGTGACCATAGGAACTCTGTGATAAAATATTGCACCCTCTTTGGATTCAAGTATAAAAGCTTGCATATTTTTCTTTCGCAAAAACATTATTTCTGACCTTTTCGAAACAACTATGCATCTCCAATGATTGGCCAGGACATATTGAATAGTGAACTCAGCAGGCGTATTATGGATGGTTTATCCAAGTGATAAAATAATCGTCACTTTTTAACACAGCGGGATTGAAAGCGACGGACAACGTTTTATCACGCTGTCACGTAGACAAGAACGGCCATTACATCCCTAATGCTCTGTATAATTGTTAAATTCTGCTCAATTATTAAGGACGACATTAACAGGAACCGACTGAGACTAAGTAACTTGTTATGAAAACTGTTGAGTTGGGAACACTGAGTACTACTCATTGAAAAAATTGTATTGTCTACGATTGATTGATACATTGGCGTCCATATATAAGATGTTGTAATATGTGTTGTGTAACAGTGGAAATGTATAATTAATTGCTTAACAGAAGCTTGATATTTCAATTAGGAGAAAATCCTTAACATAACTAGCATAAGCTTTAAGCGTCAGTAAATAGATAATTACCTAATTGGTTTGGGCTTTAAATTATTAACGAGACTGTATTCGGTGACAATTAATTAGTTATTACAAAACGCGCTCGACACCGGTTTACAAATATTTACGTAACGTCTGTGCGTCTGTTTACATCGGTAAACTTTCACATTAGCGACACTGACTAATGTCAGTACAAATTGGGTACGTATTTTATTTATTTATATAGAACACATGTCATATATGATACACATGTCAAAAGTGCATAATACGCACATCAATCTTACTACTAAAAAGACCAGGTAGCCAAGCTGATAATTGCTATCGCTTCGCTTCGCCATCGAGTCGCTTTGTGTCTCTCTATCACTCTTCCATATAATGATATAAGTGTGACAGTGACAGTTGCGTTTCGTTCGCTATACGGAGCGTCAGCCATTGGCATGTTGTCTACGGGGCCGAGATTCATAAAATATACATGCAACAGAAAATTACATACAATATGAAGCAATAGCTACTTATGTAAATAAATGCATTTTAATGCGATCAACCTTTAAAGGTTGGTGTAGTCTTCTAGTCTGCCATAAAAGGAGGCCTAGCCAAGATGTCAATCCTTTGCGCCGTAGCGAACGAAACACTTATGTCTCTCTGTTGCACTTATATGGAAGAGTGGTAGAGAGACATTACCGTTTCGTTCGCTACGGCGGCACAAACGATTGGCATCTTGGCTAGGCCTTCTAGTACCTATTGTTTTTTTAGGGTTCCGTACCCAAAGGGTAAAACCGGGACCCTATTACTAAGACTCCTCTGTCTGCCTGTCTGTCTATCTGTCTGTCACCAGGCTGTATCTCATAAACCGTGATAGCTAGACAGTTGAAATTTTCAGATGATGTATTTCTATTGCCGCTATAACAACAAATACATAATAAAATAAATATTTAAGTGGGGGTTCCCAAACGTGATTTTGCCGTTGAGAGTCCAACTCGCACTTGGCCGGTTTTTTTACATTAGCAACGGTGAGCGATACTTAACTGTAATACCTATGTAATGTATACTGTAATATGTAAAGGCAATGCTCCCGGTACTAAAATTGTATGATGAGAACCAGCAGGAATTCCCGGTTTCGTTACGGTTTTTGTGGAAAAAACACCCATCTACTCTTTAGTACCTATTGCACAAAATTTTTGCCACAAATTAGTTGCAGGCGTTGCAGCTGGAATGCAATTCGCATGTTTTGGCCTTTTAGTGATACTGTTGGAAAATAATAATTATTTTAGCGAAAATACTTAGACTGTATAGAATTTCAACATCGGTAGTATCGGTACCTCTAATCTCTTATCTAATTCTTGTAGTAAGACTTTACATGTCTTTTTTTGTAAATGAAGATAGTTGCTGCTGCGTGTAGCTCTAAATTCTGGTGGTGATGTGAGCACACTGGTTTTTCCGGCGCACCTGAGACAATGACACGAGAGCACGACGGCCCAGGGCCACGTACAGGTTGGGAACTCTATAGTGTTAGACAATTTATCATCAGACTTCCAGATCATGAATGTAACACCGGGGATTCACCCTCGCAATCGTAAGTTGTAACACTTGTAACTTACGCGATGTCGCAAAGAGGAAAATTTACTCATTTTCTATTTACATTGAAATCAGCATACTAACTGGTCTTGAACCAGATACAACACGTTATTGAAGCTTATGGAGAAATGCAATTTTTGCAGCAGCGCTGACTCATTTTATGGCTTTGATGAAAACAGCAGCGTTTTGCAAGGATTTAAGTGTATATAAGTTGTACATGGTACAATAAATTGCCTATGATTTTAGGCGCGAATTATACAGAGACGGCGTAGGCGGTGAAGGCGCGGCGCAGGCATGATGCCGCTACAAAGCGTTTTCATAGAAAACGTACGAAGGCGACGTGTCGTGATTACACTCATGAGCGATGCGGCGCAGGCCCTGTGCCGCGCCTTCACATTGCGCCGTCTCTGTATAATTGGCGCTTTAGATATTTGCTGGCTATGTAGGAGCAACGAATTCAATAGATCATCCAAATGCCGCATTCGGTAACATTGGAAAGGCTATTAGGGCAGTTGCAACAAACACAATGGACTGATCAACACTATTCGGCAGTAGACTATGAAATGAAATTTAAAAAAAGGCAAAAGGTAAATATTTATTTTGTTGACCCGGAGATACTTTTAAAAACTCCCACACAACATTTAAGGAGCTCTTAAGCATAGTCTGTCAGTCCTCCATTGGTTTGTAGCTTTCCAATACCTGTAGTAGTTGCAATGACGTCAAAAACACACAGATTATGATTCCAACATTGGTATAATTATTTTTCAAACGATTGTACCGCCATCTGAGTTTAGGTTTGTGCGTATATCCTCTTAAGTATGAAAAAAAACGTGAAACTATTATAATGCATCCTACACGTGCATGTGCCGCTGCGCTAAAACCACAGATTACGAGGACACACCTCCTCCACCTCCGTTAGCAGATAACTACATGGTAAAAAGGTGCTTCTAAACGGAATTACTATGCTATGATTGGTATGCCCATAAAATAATGACAAATTTTAACTACTTGTAGAGTCTGTGAAATACTTTGTTCGGCTGTTCGCCTCTGGTCGTATTTTTCAACCGATTCTCTTGAAATTTTTGTCAACAGGTTCGATAATTTTATGTTGTTTTTTGCAAATTTTTCAAAACGACCGAGCCATGGGGGATTCGCATGGCCTACAATTCTACAATCTCAGAGCCACTAGTAAAAAAAACAACAATCTTTCATAGGATACTCATACTCTACATTCCTACATATTTTCCTATGTTAAAAAAAAAACTCGCACCACAGTATGCACATATCCGGAAATCCGTTTAAAAGAGGAAAGTTCCGTAGCGTAGCCAAATTGAACCGTTTAGAGTAACCTTAACCCGAACGCATAAATTACATAGAGACAGGTAGTGACAATATATTTGCCATATATCATCGACCGAAAGCGGAGGGGGGTCCAAGGTCCCCTACGTCCCCCCTATTAGTCTGTCTGGCGGGGAGAATATATATATATTCAGATTTTCTTATATTGTCTCAAAATAGACATAGACATGTGAATGGTCAATGTAAAGGGCTCAATGTAAAATCTTTATCTTTTACTTTATGGCAGCATGTGATTTTTTTAATCCTAATTGCATGATGATGCGGTCATCTCATGTTAAATTTTCTGCCTGACGGTAAAAATTAAATATTTACGTAAAGGTGGTTAAATTAAAAAAAATAAGTGAATTACTTAATTGTCGCGATATAACCGTACTCTTACCTCCTACCTTTCTGATTTTACTAAACAAAGGTTGTTTAGAATACATCGCTTCGCATCATCACCTATTATCTATCATTATTTAAGTTTATTCTATCAATAATACTTTCTGTTTCAATAAAAAATACTAACAAATAGTAACTCATTGGTTTATTTTAAACGTGTTTGATTTATTCGTGATTTCCGATAGTTCTGATTACGTAAAGCCACATTAAAGAAAATACTTGCAAGTGTATCACTAGGTTAATCCACTCGAGTAGATTAGCTATCTGTGTACACAGCGGTCTATTTCAGTTAAGTGCACTTAGTGACTTTTACATGGAATGCAAGTGTTTGTCTTTCTACTTAAGTAATTGGTCTAATAAAATATTCATTGTGTTGTACAAGAAAATACGATGGAAAATAATTATGCACTACATCTGTACGAATATGTTATTCCTTAGGTATTTATGTCTGGGGACTTCATGAAAAATTATTAAACCTATGTACATCTGTTCGAATTGCTGTTACTTACTCGATTTGTTGCATGTGTTCACTTTACATGTAATATACTGTAGTCAAACTCCGACACTCCATTGGTAGGTAAGTTAAGTACTTACTCCTAGGAGTCCGAGGTTTGCCTCATCAAGCTATTTTTTTATCAATTTTGTTTGACCACACTTTATTTTGTTTGTCCGACACACTAGGACTAATTACGGTGAAAATTCCTTCGTAATTAGTACACAAACCAAAAGCCCTAATTAGAACAAAATTTCCCCGTAATTAGTACCTGGTGTGAACTCTGGTATCACAATGATTTCCGTCACAGTCCGAATTTGATTACGAGTGACTAGCTCGAGCAACGAATATATTCGAAACGCAACACTATTAAAATCGGTGTTTTATGATTTTATAAGGTAAGTAACAGTCCTTGGCTAGCTCCACCAGTCGCCGGGAAGCATAGATTATTAAAATTTTAAATCAAAATATAATGAGTTAAGAAGACTATAAACTGAATAAATAATATAAATAAATATATATTAAATAGTAGTGTGTCTACTGAAAAAAACACAACAACAATACAATTAAGAAGAGCTTATAGCTATTGTAAGTCAAATATATTTTTTTCTTTTTAAATTAATACATAGTTGTTATTATACCTAATACGTTAAAATTGGGAAGATACTCTATCAGCTAACACTGTCTATTAAACTGAAATAGGTATTTTCGATACATTGTTGCTTTGCCGTGTTTAACACGTTTTTGTCATAAACTTCTTTTGCAAGTTTGCTGTGTTCAGTAAAATGATCTGAGTGAAACGTATATAAGGTAACTGTATACTTACTTACAGTTATGTTAAATTGTTAAGAAAAACCGCTTATTTTATGATTTCCACAAATGTAACGTAAATATAAACGAAATCGTTATTATTACCTTACCGGTTACTTGCGCAAATTATATAGGTGCTCGCACCAACAAAATTTGCCACAATAGGTATACAGTTTTCAACAAAACTGAGTTTTGTTATACGTTTCTGCCGTTTACCTACTTATCTTTTATTTACGGATAAATTTGCTCCAATTGTCATTTTTTTCCGCAATAGGAACAGGAGTATTGTCATAGCTAAAGATAATAGTGAATTCAGGAGAGTCAAAACAACAAAAACTATAAAAAATTGTACCTAAGTCGGAAATTCGTATTGTAGGTAGGTAGAGTTAGATCAAGCTAACTCTGCACAGATTTTGTAGAGACATACGTCGCTATCTGTACTTTTTTTTGTCAAAATCTGTACAGTGCCAGTTATCGTTAATTAAAGTTTGTGAAGTTATCTTTTTAAACACTATTTTGTTGTAGCAGCACGAGATCTGAAAGCCTGCCTTGTATGTTATGAATCTTTTATAATAAAATATGTCATTATATACATTGTAAAATTGACACCGATCTTAGTATTTACCACGAATGATTGAGAATACCTACCGATGTTACCCAGCATACATATACTGGAGTGAAGACTGCTTCGCCTCTCTCGGGCCAGTTGGGCGATTATAATACCTAATGCTTCTGCCGCTCTGGTCCACTGGTCCTCCACAAAGAGCGAAGGTTGAGGGACTATTGCGGGTCGTGACCGGAACGGCTGCCGGGCCCAGTAAGCGGAATTACGTCCTTGTGACCCTGGTCAATACAATATTTGTAGGTATACGTACATACCGAAGTACAGAAAAATGACTTAGCGCTGGTCTCCATGCAGATTACCTGTGAAGACATTTTTGTGAGATTTTAATACTCAGCATCATTATGACATGGCTCTATCCCTTTTTTATTGATACCCAAATTAAATTTTAAATTAACTAGCTATAGTAAGTCAGTTATTGACTGTGGTACAGAAAAAAGCGGTGTGGGCAGTTAACTATAAATAAATGACGTTTTTTTGTCTGTGAGTGGGAAGGTAGGTACTTGGGTAAAGCCTGTACCGCCTCTGTAGATATTGGTCAAACACTCTTTAAGAGGCCACTTACAAATACAATAAAAGTTAACGACTCTGGTAAATAGATATCCCGTTTTTCTTATTTGAGTCTCAAGTACTGAAAATAATGTATCCCGCCTGTAAAGGTGCCGCGTAAAATTTATAAATAACCGAGTAAAGTTGGATTAAAAGTCCGAGTTAGAGGTTACTTTGAGAATTAATTGTATCGAGCGAAGTGTCATAATTCGTGTATCGGATCAAGAACTACATATATTTTTTCCACGTCTACGAATATCAACGCCTCTTAGAAAACCAGGATCATATAAGGAGATTTTTCGCCTTCTGGCTCAGGGAACTGCCTTAAAGGCCATGCCAGGATAAGCTAAGTGATTCTGCCCCCATCGAGTTTGGGCTTGTAATTTTTATGGATGGCGTGGCTCTACATTAGTACCTTATCAAATTACATAATTTCAGCCCCCTAAACTTTATAGTTTTTTAGTTAAAAAAAAACAATATGATTTTTCGTCATATTTTTATTCTAGCAAACCGATTTTAGCGTGTGTCACATATATTGTACATGTAGATATCTTTACATACATGTTTTACAAGGAGGCGTCGGCCGGGGCTCACGCCGTGCGAGCGTCTCACGAAGCTCCGTGTAGGACATATATGTACAATATTTTATGTAGATATCTCCATGTTCCTCCATCGCTAAAATAAAAATAAAAAAAAAACATTTTATAGCTCGCCGGGGGGTGTACCTATCACTGAAGCGGCCTCTAACGTGGAAGTAAAAAAAAAACTGGAAAGTTTAAACAGCATTTTTTAATTTTTTTCTATGACAATGAAATGTAATTTGTAGTTGGTCAAGCAAATCTTGTCAGTAAATAGAAAAAAAAACCGGCCAAGTGCGAGTCGGACTCGCGCACGAAGGGTTCCGTATCATTACGAAAAAAAACAGCAAAAAAATCACGTTTGTTGTATGGGAGCCCCATTTAAATATTTATATTATTCTGTTTTTAGTATTTGTTGTTATAGCGGCAACAGAAATACATCATCTGTGAAAATTTCAACTGTCTAGCTATCACGGTTAATAATAATAATAATAAGCCCCCAGGGCAGCTTGTGGCGAGCTGAATGGGAAGTGACGTCCCTTGGGTCCCATACCCCCGAGAGTCGGTCAGGCCCCTCCCTCCGGCTTGCCTTCATTGGCCGGCTGGAGTGAACACTGAGCAGGGGCCGCAGGACTCTCACCTCTGGCTTGCCTTTACCGGCCGTCCAGAGTGGGGTGTCAGAGCTATATGCTCGCAGGGTGGAAGTGAAATATGCATAAGACGCGAGATGGCACAGTGACTGTGAGTGTTTACAGCCACTGGGTAGAAAGCGGTGCACACCTCTCCACACCCTGAGCCACTCACGCGATGTTGTCCCCTTGTCGCTCCGTGCGAGCGGCCGTTTTCGGGGACCCATATTGTGAGTTGGCGAGTCACCACCTGTCCATTTTTTTCGTGTTTTTAAACATAGATTGGGGCAGGTTCCATAGTATTTCCATAGACCCGGTAACCAGTACACTAACATCTCAACACAATAGTCTAGTTTATTTTGTTTCTTATCATTACAATAGTCCTGCACTAACCGGGGCTTGTCCTTGGGTGCACTACTATAGTGCATACAGGGATAATCGTCGGTTGGTGTCACATCACCTTTTAGAGTAAATTGTCTTTTTACAAGGGGCCTCTGCGTGTTGGCTTCGGCCCCACGCACGCCTTCCAAATGTCCGGGACCCCATGGTCCCGAGATTATGTAAAGGCCGAACATAATAATAATAAGCAGGGCAGCTTGTGGCGAGCTGTTGGGGAGTGACGACCCCACGGACCCGAGTGCTCCAGAGAGTCGGTCAGGGTCTCCGTCTCCGGCGTGTCTTCGTCGGTCGGAGTGGACGCCAAGGGGACCCGCAGGACTCTCAGCTCTGGCTTGCCTTCATTGGCCGTCCAGAGGGGAGTCGTAAGAGCTATATGCTCCAGGGGTGGAAGTGAAAGATGCATAAGACGCGAGTTGGCACAGTGGCTGCTAACAGCCACTGAGTAGAAAGCGGCGCACACCTCTCGACACCCCTGAGCCGCTCACACCGGTGTTGCTCCTGGTCGTCTTCACGACGGCAGTTTCAGGGGCCCATCTAGTCAGCGGCAAGTCACCACCTGCCTCGATAACGTGTTTTAACATTGTTATGGCAGGTGTCCGGAGTTCTTTACAATAGCCCAGTCTCATTGTCCACCCAAACTTCAATCCATAGACCGGTATACTGTTCACTTTTTCTGCAATAGTCCCAATGCCTGCTGCGACCGGTTCATGGGTGTCTATTGTTGCGCCTGTGAACGGGTTCCAGCAGGCGTTCTACATGACATTAAAGCTCTCCAAGGGGCCTCTACGTGTTGGATCTATATCCCCACGCAAGCCTTTCAAAAGACCGGGATTTATAGGCCCGTGATATCGAAGGAGATAATAATAATAATATATTTATTGCTTTCACATTGGTAAAATTACAGATGTTCTTAATCGATAATGTATCACAACATGACACCCTGTAAGGGTATTGCAATTTTATTAACACAGAGATAACATTACACAAAAGTTATACCTACCTAAGCTATGTATTACTTATATGTCTATTTATGGTATTTATTACAATCAAAATATTCTTGTATAGAATAAAAACAATTACTCGTTAAATAATTTTTCAAGCAGTTAACAAATTTATCATATTTTTGCTCTCCCGCTATTTCCTTTGGGAGACTATTGAAAATTCTTATTGACATATTATAGGGGCTCTTATTACTTATTTGTAAGTTACTGGCGGGAAGGGCTATTTTATTTTGGTGTCTTAAATTTAAGGTACAAGTATTATGACGATCTTTAGCTTTTAAATATAGGTCAGGATGTTTTCTTACAAATTTAGTACATGTTTCTAATATATAGAGGGATGGTAGAGTTAAAATATTAAATTTTTTAAAGTACGGTCGGCAGCTTTCTTGGTTTTTTATATTACTTAATATTCTAATACACCTTTTTTGTAATATGAATAAATCTGCACTATTTGTGCTATTACCCCACAAATTGATCCCATATTGGAGCCTGATACAGCCTGGTGACAGACAGACAGACGGACGGACAGACGGACGGACAGACGGACAGCGGAGTCTTAGTAATAGGGTCTCGTTTTTATCCTTTGGGTACGGAACCCTAAAAACTACACTCATCCCCTTCCTCTGGGCGCCAGCACCAGTGCAAGACAAAGACAGTATGACTCTCTCCGTTTACGCCCGCAATGAGACAGTCCCTTGACAAACTATATGTCATAAATTCATCTTTAGTATATGTACAATATATGTGACGCACGCTAAAATCAGTTTGCTAGAAAAAAAAAGTATGACGAAAAATCATATTTCGTTTTTTTACTAAAAACTATAAAGTTTAAGGGGCTGAAATTTTGTATTTTGATTACTAATAAAAATTACAAGCTCAAACTCGATGGGGGCAGAATCACTTAGCTTATACTGGCACGGCCTTTATGAAATGAATAATATTTATTTCAGGATAAGTCCCATATTAAGTTAGTAACAAGTCAGTCCTTTGCGATGTCTACAGGAAAGACGAGAACGAGTTTGCTATAAAATGTGTATGACCCAAATGACCAATTTTGAAATAGAATATCGTGCTTAGTTTTAATTTATGATCATCACTTCTGTACCAATAAGTGGGTACATCTCTTTAAACACCTCAACCTAAGTGCAGTAGTTTACCTATTTAACTACGACAATAACGTGATGTGTGCCACTTGCATGACAATCGTAAGTCGGTTAATGATGATGGCATCCTTGCACAATGGTTCAAAGGACTACCTTAGCTACTTGCGGACAATGGTGTCCTCCAATAATGCGTAAGCAACCTGTGGTTAAGCAACAAGTGGGAGGGGTAAAACGGAGAGCAAAAACCTACAATGTGACTGGTTAACAATGTGCGAAAAATCCCGGTGATTGGTTTTAATTTTAATCTTCCTTCTTATATGGTAGACCAAAAATAAGTTTACACATTGACATCTTACAGATTTAAATTAACATAAATTAACAATGGACCTTGGGGAATATCCATCGGCCCCAAACTAGGCGCATTCTGCAGTATCTTGGGAAACGGGAAGATTGATTTTACTGAGAGACCTTAACGGAATATAATGGCACCCTTTTTTAATGAGAAATATCAAATATAAAATTAATTTATATATAATAAGTGCATGCAGGAAAAATAAAAATCAAAAATGAAACATTAATTACAACACTGGTTATGAGTATAATCCTAATCGATTATAGTTAAAATATTTGTAAAAAAAATTGTTTGTTTGTTTTGACCTCCGCTCAACTGTTTTTTAAGAAAATCTACTTTAATTCATTGCTCTATCTTCGTAAGAAAAGAGATAAGGCGAATATATGATTAGGTAAACTCCACTCCATTATTTTAACTCTAATGTATGTATATAGTTGCGTAATTTTACATTCAAGAATACTTACGTGGGCTTTAATTTATGGTATTTTGAGGTCGACTAATGTAGAAACGAAAGTCTTAATTTCTATATTTGGAAGGAGTTTTGTTACTGAATATGGATTGTAATTTATTTATATAAATATAAAAGCCTCGGTAGAGAGTATCATTTCGTTCCATTTGGAGTTGAAACTCTAGATCCATGGGGTCCCAGCGCGCATAAGTTGTTTGCAGAAATCGCGAAGCGTCTGGTTGACGTAACTGGTGACCGAAGAGCTGGCGGCTTTCTCGCACAACGTATCAGCATTGCGATACAGCGGGGAAATGCCGCCAGCATCCTTGGTACAATGCCTCAAGGGCCTATTTTAGATTTAAGCTAGTTATTAATTTCGTTTACGTAGTACCACTGTATATATCTTGTATGTAAATAAATTTGTGAATATTTATTTATTTATAAACTGATATTGTAAGATTTGCGTGAGACTACGGTAAACATTGCGATTTGCGACAGATAAATGTTACAAGGACGAAAGCGGTCCTTATTGACATGCAACTGTGCGGAAAATTTTGTAGGCGGCCTATCAGTTCATAGCCGTACCTATACCTGTATAATAGTGTTGTAATTATTTTAGGTAGGTATTAAGTTGAAGCGTGCAATTTAAATAGGTACAAAGATCTTTGTTCTTCAATTTAGTCATTAGGCATATTGCGATAAAAATATCTATCACAATCCGAAAACTATCACCAGTTCTTATAAAGCAATAGGCTAGATAGCAACTAGATACACCTTGTACTCGATAGAATACTGTTGCAAGAATGGTTGTAATCAAGTTAAAATAAAGACCTATTTACGATATTACTCATTTTATGGTACGATACGACATACTTAACTCAAAATGGAGTTCATTCGTGTATGATAGGTATTTTCTATCCAATTTCTTACAATATTTTCCATTCATACCTAATTAATTGACAAAAAATATTGCCGAAAGTTAGCATGTACCTTTACAGTCGGCAATCGGCATGTCAAGAATTGTCAATTAAAAAGTCGAATACGTTACTGCTTCAGGCCCTATTCGAGTCGTCACCTCACCGGTGTGTCGTGATCGTGACTGCTGTATGGTCGAATACTTTAATGTTTAAACATACCTATAAAAATTAGTGTTAGACAAGTGGAATATTATTACGGTAGCTACTTTCACCCTATTACTTCGATGTCTCGAATTGGTCCCCACTGTATCCCGTTCGACCGTTTATTCCACTTACAGTTCCCATGATTTACAATAATGAAAATGTTTTTCGCGACTTTGACTGTCCGTGCCAATGGTCATCGTTTTTGGACAATTAAGTATTATAAACTGAATTTGTTCTTCCCATACCTAACAATAACAGCTATTATAGTTAATTGCACTTTTCTTACTGTTCTGGGAAAACTAAATGTTTTAGAAGTTTGGATTCGGTACACGACACGACCAAAATAATATTATAGTTTGTAAAATATTATCAGGTCCAACGAACCTAAAATGAAATTAAGTAAAATAGCCCTGGAAACCTCAAAAACGATTACCATTACGAATATCCACCAATCCACGAATATTTTATATGCAGACAAATCCTTTGCCGACTGTACTTACCATAATTTTGCAATGTCACTGGAACTAAATGCACATGCCAATTTTCTTAGATTGTTTTGTCGCACGTACAGCCAGGCACAAATTACCTATAACGACAGTTTTCCTGTCACTTCAGACTTAAAGAGCGTATGCAAAATTGAATCTTATTCAGATAGGCATAAGCTCTATAATGAAAGATGATTCTTAATTAGATATTTCACATAGTTATCTATTATTAGACCCATCATATCCTAATACCTACTACCAAGCACGTCAGAGTCCAGAGATAATAATATTTCAGAGCCTATAATATTTTTTTAGTTCATCATTGCTGTGGGACTGTTGATTCTAAGGCCGCTTCCCACTTGGCGGCGCGGGGGCGCGGTATCGGTGCAGTATGCAGTATTTCTTCCTGATTGGCACGGAGTCGCAGGCGCGCCAATCGGGAAGAAATACTGCGTAAGTACTGCACCGATACCGCGCCGCCAAGTGGGGAAGCGGCCTAACGACATAATACAAGTTTAAATCCTTCAACATTAGGATTAGGACAAATAATAGGTACCACCTACCATACAAAATTATTGCTAGGGAAGATTGAATTTAGTTGTATTTTAATTAGGTTTAATTTCATTTGTTTGAAAATTGTATGAGACAGAAGAAAAAAAACTTTGTTTTGATGAAAGTTCAAACATTGAGTGTAGTATGTGTTACATTAGTTACATTGTAATGTAAATTGGGCGGCACAAGGATACATAGGATGTGGCCAAGGAAATATACAAGTTAGTATACTGTATATTTAAAAGAAAAATCTGACTGGTATCTTACTCGAGGAATTAAGTAAATTTCATTGTCAAGATATTAACAATTCTTTATACACACAAAAAAGGATTATCTAATGGACTGTAGATAGATGAGTTGAAAAATCATAACAAAGTACCTATACATCCACTATCCAAGTAAAACACTGACCTGACCTCCATAAGGTTTATCCTCAATACACAAGGCAACCAGCAATTGGATTTCAATAAAACATCTAGATAACATTACTTTCCTCAAGCAATAAACAACATTTTTTTTTAATTAAACATTCACTACTAACTACACAAGAAAAAGGTTTCTACGCAAGAGTAGAACAGTGGTGGGCAAAGTAAGTTAAGGGCAATTTTATCCGGCTCACCGCCGGTCCTTTGAAGCAATGTGTATCCAAGTAGTAAACAAAATACCCGATGAGATCAAGTTGGAACCAAATGACAAACAGTTTCACAAAAAATTAAAAACTTTTCTCATACAGAAATGTTACTACTCAGTGGAGGAGCTTTTAAATGAGGAAACCTAGTCGCTGTAAGAGAAAGTAACTATTAAGCATAGCAATTAAGCAAATATTGACATTGAATTTATTATTGTAATTATTTATACCCCATACATATACAAAAATGTCTCTAACCAATTATTAATAATAGCATGCATGGCCTGTAAATGAAATTTAAATGTAATTTAGTAATAAGCTAGATATAAGACAATTTGTGTGCCCTGACAGGGTGTCATGGAAGCTTCCTGTATAACTTCAATAACATCTCATGTACATGACTTTTACAAATAAACATCTTATCTTATCTTATCTTATCTTATCAATGTGTAGGTATATGGCCAGTGGTATAATAATTGCAATGCATTTTTGCTGTAAATTTGGCCCTCTGCTGAAATTCCTTCAAGTTTTGGCCCCTTATGAAGAAAGTTTGGCCACCACTGGTCTAGTATACCTACACAAAAACTATCATATACCCTTATTATGTGAATATATACTGACCCAAAATGGCAAAAAGTAGCAGAATAATTTCGTTTCTGAATTTGACCCTTATTTCTGGTGTCTGTAAGAAAATAGAGGCAATTTTAGTAGGTATGAAAAGCGTATAATTATTTGTGGTTTTGTAGTCTTGTGTTTATTGCCAGAAAATATAAGGCTCAGTCCAGTCCATACAGTTCATCATCATCACCATAACCATTCATTGCGCAACTTTAAAGATATTCCACTCTTATTTTGCTAAAACCATTGTATAATTTGCACAAGTAATCCGCATAATTAAATAAAACACACACTATCTCTTATCTTACTTTATTACCACACATGTTTATATGCAGCAAGTTGTATAGCCATACAAGTTTTACAATGCTGTTGCCTTTTTCATGAGTCATTCACGTTTTACACTTAAATCTAGGTGATAATGATAATTAACCTATTGACGTCAATGAAATGTAAAGGGTCTCTTTAAGAAATAACAACATATCATTTTAAAAAAAGTACCGTAAAGTAAAATGAAAGAAACTATATCACAACCTCATTTAAGTGTTACAACATGACAGTAGTGATGGTTTACTTTAAATTGGCATAATATAGTTTGTCAAAGGACTGTCTCATTTCAAACATGACAGAAATAATCATAATTACTATCTTTGTCTTACATTAGTACAGTCACCATCAGATATATCGGAGCGGCCGAGGTGTTCACAATATCTGAACATGCACTCTAACTCCGTGACAATAGAGGCGTGTTCAGATGTTTGTGAGCGCCTTAGCCGCTACGATATATCTGATGGCGACTGTACTAGCACCCAAAAGAAAAATAAGAGTACCCAAAGGGTAAAAACGGGACCCTATTACTAAGAGTCCGCGGTCCGTCTGTCTGTCTGTCACTAGGCTGTATCTCATGAACCGTGATAGCTAGACAGTTGAAATATTCACAGATGATGTATTTCTGTTGCTGCTATAACAACAAATACTAAAAAGTACAGAACCATCTGTGCGCGAGTCCGACTCGCACTTGACCGGTTTTTTGTTCTTATTTACTGACAATTTGGTTTCACCAACTATATGTATATATCAATATACATACCACAATGCAATATTTAAAAATAACAATTTTAAATTTCGAATTTTGGTAAATTAAGCACATTTTACGATACTCATTTCATTTGACATAATTAAAATTGTTATGGTCTCAGGCGTAAAGAGGTCAGATCCAGTTGGCATGCCCTTTGGCCCTGCATTGAGCCCTATCAAAGACACTTAACTACACATCTACTGGCATCTATCCCAAAATGTTTTTAAAACTGCCCAGAGATAAGATTATACCTAAAAATATTCTAGCAAATCATGGATTCTCAAAGGAATGAATTTTGTTACAATATTCTGGTAAATAGTTGTAAATCAAAATTTTAAATTACAATATTATAACCTACTTTATATTTCATTTATTTTTCTAGTGGTGCATAATTGAGAAGCTTCTCAATCAGATCCACGTGTCCGAGCAGCATGCGGCGGCAGCAGTACCTCTTCAGGCCGAGGGCATCCAAGGCATCACTGAAATAAATTAAATCTTGGTTTATTCTTCTTAATTCACAAGCCCTGTTTTCTATATCAGTTCAGCTCAGCTTCAAACTCGGGTAAATCTGTCAGATTATGCAATTTTGGTATTAAGAAAAGGTAATAGGGTAGATATTTGGTGAGAGGGTCTAATGGATTTACCTGAGTTTGAAGTTAAGCGACACACATACACTTTTATTATAAATGATAATAAACCCAAATACTTTAACCTCATGAGTCTAAATGTACAATAATGTATGTATGTACATTGTAATGTATCTATGTCATTGCAATCTAATTTGAACCTTTCATGAAACAAATAAAGTAGCATTTCTTTTGCTTCACGGCATTGTAAAACAAACGAAATTCGGTTCAATTTACTTATAGCACAAGGTTCAAATTAAAAATTGAAAAACTTTCTATGGTGGGTCTTAGGAGGATAGGATAGACTAGTTTTATATGAATAAAAACTATATTTTTCACTTTTAATTATTTTTGACCATTATCAAAATTATGGTTCTCAATTTGTCAGGATCTTTGTGTTTTTAGGGTTCCGTACCCAAAGGGTAAAAACGGGACCCTATTACTAAGACTCCACTGTCCATATGTCCGTATGTCTGTCACCAGGCTGTATCTCATGAACCGTGATAGCTAGACAGTTGAAATTTTCACAGATGATGTATTTCTGTTGCCACTATAACAACAACTACTAAAAAGTACGGAACCCTCGGAGGGCGAGTCCGACTCGCACTTGGTCGTTTTTTTTATATTCCCTGATTTGTCAAAGAAGGCTAGGCAGATTGACAAAAAAAACTAATTTTTAGTATCCTTGGAAATCGAGATATTTAACTATCTATGTAGGCGCAACCAATCCGATGAAAATTTTTCTAAGTGTCGGCACCCCCTTTGCTTTAGTCCAACCCTGCTGATGGTAAACAAAACATGAAGTTGGGCCATGTTAAGTTTTCATGGCAAGTGCTACGTCAAATATGGAGTTTTATAGTGATATGTATACATTCTTACTGCCAAGTTTGAGCAAAGTTAGTGTGGTGAGAGTCTAACCTTGAAATCAAATATGGGAGGATGGCATGAAACATCTTACTATATACACACTACTCACCCCTCAGTGTACTCGGCTTGTAGAAGCCCGAGGTAGGCCTCCCATTTGTTGCCAATGACCTTTCCACAAGTGAAACAACGGACTGGGATGATCATTCTGATTTCTGTAATTAATGAAATTCAACTTTACAGACAATTAAATAATAAACTTCATTTTAAGTATTTATACCTCTCAAAAAGAACCTGTTTGCCGTAATCGTATGTTCGAGAATAAATTCAAAACACTGTTTGGAGGTTATGTATTGTGTTTGCCGGGATATAAGTAACGACTATACAATAATGCTACAAGAGATTCATAAGGAAATTACTTACGTGTACAATTATTTTACTTTGCGTGATTATTTTGCGCAAATAAGCCCTTGTTCACATAAAATACAGCACATGAACACAAAACAAAACGCTACACTTTACACTACTCACTACACTAGTACGCTACGCAGTCGTGCGAGTTGCGACACTGACGTCACTGACAGTACTGACACTACTGACAGTGACACTCTACTCTGACGTCTTCACGTCTCTGACAGTGACTCACTGACATTCTTAAATAGGATTGTTTGAGTTGCTGTTAAAAACGTGCCAATTTATTTATTTTCTTTATAATTGCGTTCGTTTTTTTTTGTAGGTAAGTATATTTTATAGTTTAAAAAATTTTATTTTTTTTATTCTGATAATTAACTATATTATGTATTGTGACAATGATGTGTATGCTGTTTATTTATTAAATAAATTACCAAAAACTAAAAACATTGTTAGTAGTAGTAGTAATCACTTTCTCTCTCAGCGGCGCTTAGAGCTTGATGCCAAGCGCGATAGAATAAAAGCTAGACCAGCTGCGGCAATACCCTATAACTTTGTTGATGGTGTGCTCACATGCCCGCAATGTTCGCTAACTTTTAGTAACAAAATCGGCTACATCAGCCACTTGCGAGCACACCAGCGACAGCAACGGAGTTGACAGCAATCTCCGTGGCCGAAGTCGGCCGTGGAGTTATTATTAGTAATCACTTTATTGTACACAACACAGGTTTACAAAAATAATTTACAGTAATGGAAGTACAAAGGCGAACTTATCCCTAGTGGTTAGTGACGTTCAAATAATCTTTCAAGATGTATTATAGTTGGTCAAACCAAATTATCAGTAAATGAGAACAAAAAAAAACTATACTCATCCTTGTCTTTTGCGTGCTAGTACTAGTGTAAGACAAAGATAGTATGATTCTCTCTGTCTATGTTTGAAATAAGAGTCCTTTGACAAATAACAAAATTAATAAATTCTACATTTTTTTGGTTTCAGATAAAAAAAATAACAACATGACTGTGAGCATGGAACAATATTTAACTACCGATGACAGGCAAATGGTAAGTTTTCGTTTACTTAATAAGTAGGTACAGTCAGCAGCAATAGTTGCTAAGCAGGCGGAGGGGCGAGGTGCTCAAAATGATCTTGACGCGACTATTGTTAAGAGAATAAGAGCGCGTCGAGATAATTGTGAACACCTCACCCGCTTAGCAACTTCTGCTGCTGACTGTACTACTTTTTGCTAACCATACTCGACAGAACAGAATAGCAAACCAGCGTTTTAAGATATGACTGGAACAGTGACAGTTACAATAAATAGAAACTGACAGTGACAGTTGCAAATCTTTACAATCTTTACATCTTTACCATATGTTTACCATCCATCCATAATCATAGAACAGTACATTAGATACGATATTACAGCTGTTTAGTTGCAATTCAAATAACACAATAGTGTAACAATATAATTTATTTATTATTAAGTGAGAATAAAAATTGATTGTGAAGTGTTTAATTACATGGTTGTAACCAGAGCCTAAACTATTCCTTCAAAGTATCGCAGCAAAAATAACTTTTATTTTTGTTTCAAGGACTGCATAATTTCTTCATTGTTTACGAAATCGTCTACGTACATTACCTAATATCAATTAATATCAGTACAGCATCGCTTTTGATAACTTGCAGTAAATTTCACATAAGAACTGCATTAAAATGTATCTTTCAACACAAAGTATTGTTCGTTACTTAGTACTCGTTGAATGTGTTCATTGTACTCCCCCTAAGCGCCCATAATGTCTCGCTGGGCCGTCTGTGTCAGTTGCCGCGCAAACAGGATAAGGGCAAGACTGAAATGATAACAAACACAAAATAATTGATCTCTTTTTGGGCATTTATTATAAAAGTACTTAAATATGGAGTCTGAAGATGACATTCAGCCTCTGATTGAGGAGGAAGTTATAGAGTCTACTACATCTAGAGATCTTTGTTTAGAATTTAATACTCAGGAAATTCATACAGATCCAGAATTTGAGCAGGTAATACTTTTTTGTTATTTTATTTATTTTACCCTTTAATTAGCACTAAAAAAAAACACTTGCCTCATTAAGACATTTTGGGCTATCTTAGTGTTCTATTAATTTGTTTTTAATTTTGGTACAATATTATGTTATGCCTGTTTATTGTAAAACTTGAGTAGTTCTGGTAATTTTTGAATTAGTTTTCTTTTACTCAATATTAGTGACGATCTAGTTTCTTATAATTTATGATTGCAGAAATACCTAATGATAATATTTCTTTCTACATTCTTCACTGCCTACAGTTTTTATATAGTTTTTTTCATAATTTTGTCAAGCAAATATTTTCTCACATAAAATATGCAAATTCTTAATTGATAACAAATATTTGTATTACAAATTACTTAATCATCTGATCCTGCTAAAATGAACTTGCATTTAACTTTAATTCAGATAAATAAATAGTAAATTCATTAAAATATCAATCATAACAAGACAGCAATTCCACAGCACCCTTTGTTCAATCTGCCAACTGTCTCATTCCTACCAATAAACAATGAATCAGCCTTTAAAATAAAGGGATTCCCTGAGCCACTGTGACATCACTGCACTCAGATAGCCTTTTTCTGCTACAATTTGCTATCACTGAGGCTCCTTATGAAGCTTATCTCATGTTACAATTTATATAATGCTACTGAATGTTGAATGGACCATTATATTTCTTATCAAGTGACCTCCACTGGATATAATTTGACCTTTTATATGATTTCAAGTTAACATGTTCATTCACAATTATAACAATTATTAAAGAAATAATATAAATAAATTTACAACAAATATATGTATGAATTTGTGTTGAAATATTGTATAATCACAAAAACAAATACATGGTAAATAAATACCTCTTTTTGGCCTCTTGTTTTGTCTCATACATTAAAAATTTTAGATATAATTTGTTTTTACTGTTATTTTTTTTATCTTTTAGTTCCTAACAGTAAACAAATATAGATAAAAAAATTATCCATTACGCTTTATGTGTGTTACTTATATAAAATAGTTGCCCCTTGTTCCTTAATTTAGAAAACAATTATAGCACTTTAAATGAAAAAAAAAAAAACTCTTAGCACCACTTGCACCAGCCCACTATCCCGGAGTTAACCATTTAAACCATTAACCCAGTGTCAAATTGTACTGGTAACCATGGTAACTCAAGGTTTACCGGATAACCCCGGGTTAGTGAAAGCTACAAGTGGCCCTAAAATAATTAATTCTTAGGGCCACCCCACACTAGCGTCTTTTGAGCGTCGGCGTCCAGTCAACGCTATGGAAAATGACGACGCTGCGCAGTTGCGCCAACGTTGCGTCGAGCAGCAGCCATAGAGTTGACTAGACGATGACGCTCGGGAGACGCTAGGTTGGGGTGGGTCTTTTTGTTGTAAAATGGATTGTCAACGATTTTCCTTGGGGTTTCCTTGGAATTCTTGTTCTTCTTGATTGATTTGATATAGACCGTGATTACCTTTTGTATTGTTTATAAGTTATTATAAGTCTAGTGATAGTAATAAAGGCTATTTCAATAAGTCTAGTGAAACTAACAGTGAATCATTCAAAACTCTTAATCATTCATTTATTCCTTTATTCAAATAAGTAATTAAAAATTTGAACACCAAAACCATGTCACCAGGTAGTATATGGCTACCGGAGGAGCAGATGGCGGACCAACCTGGTGCACTTCTTCTCGGTGCTGTTCTGCGGGATACCAGCATTATTGTTCCATTGGTGTCCGACGTGGTATCTTTACGCGACCTGCTTAAGGGCTTGCTTCCAGCTAGCAGACCAAGTTTTAGTTGTGGTGAGCATATCAGCCTGTTTTTCGAGAGCACCAGAAAATGGTCAACAATTTCATAAGCAAAAAAAAAATGGTTTATTACACTATCCTTATTACTGGATCCAGGAGTCTGACAGCTGTTCATCGGTTTGAGGTCAGGGTGAGAGGCCAGCTAAACATAGGTATAGTTTGCATTACACAGGATTCATTGCCTTGAGATTGTGGACCATTTTCCGGGGTTAGCTCTTGGTCTAATTCTTAATGCTTTGCTGTTCCACTTGTGTTTTCATGGTCTTTTTCTTTTTACCGTTCTAAGTGATATTGGTTCAGCTAATTTCTTTGGTGACCATTTTATAAGTAAATATTCTCGTGGATACATTGTCCATACAGTGGTAATTTGTAAGTTGTGTTTAGGTTTAGGTATAGGTATAATTTTTAGGCTTAGGTACCACCTCTGCATAGAAATTTGTATGCAGGGGTGGTACCTTTTTTTCTGCAGCTGACTGTACTAGCCCTTTTGAAACTGTTATTTACAAACAAAATGTATGTATGTGTTACACGAAATAAATGATTGGACATTTAAAGGTGCTGAAGTACTAGCCTCATTATCGCAACTATCGTAACTAGAATGTTTGATATTAATAAACATTAGTCAGACGGTTTGTGCAAAACTAGGCCGCGCAAATAAATGTGCCATTTTCAATCAAAACGGTACTTATTGTCGGTTGTCAATAAGAAGCTATTTCCATAAAGCTTCAATTTGGAATCAACCTTATCGACAAGCGACAATGTGGTACCTTTTAGTTGAAAACGTCACTAATTCACAAATTTTCTTACACATACGTATATTAAATGTTTATAAATATTGTATTATTGGTTTGACTGTTTCCAGGAAACATATCAGAAGAAATGCAAGACATACTACATACACAAAATTATAGTGAAGACAATAGCAGACACAAGGTAAGATAGACTAATAATAAACATACCCTGGAGTCCTGGGCGCAGGAATGATTTCGTGTAATAACTTTGTTTAAGTATTGTAAAATAGCTACCACACTATGAAATTACACGTTCACTGTCCCAATCTCAATTGTTAACCTTACGGCTTTGTCATAATAGAGGCTTGCCGTGATCCATATACATACGGACAGTGAACGTGTTAATGATAGTTACCTAATAAGCTGCAAAAGTGCTTAGAAATATTAAAAGAACTTCTGTTTTTATAGCTGCATCCAAAACCCCGGAGCATGCTAATAAGTATTGCTCAGGCCTTTTGTTTTATTCTTGAAGAGAAACGATGTAACAATTTAATCATTAAAGAATCATATGATACATAGCACCAAAGATAGATATAACTGTAATAGATGGATATTTAAATAAATACATTTTATTGTATTTTTATAAATCTTCATTTTTAGTTTTAAAGGGTGTGAATGCAGTGAGTTACTGTGGTTACAAAATTTACTATGACAGTACCGCTCTATCCTATTATATCCTCTTTGATAGCACGAACGACTGATTCTTATAGTAAACGACTATATGAATCAGAGACTACTCGAGTGGCGCCCATAGGGGGAGAGCGTCCTCAAAGTAGACCCCAGATGCGCTGGGACGACGACATCAAAAGGACTGCGGGGAAGAAGTGGCTCGGTCGCACAGAACCGTGACGAGTGGCATAAAATGAAGGAGGTCTACACCCAAAGGGTAGAGAGATGGGCTAAAGAGAGAGAGAGATGATACATAAATAATACCTACACATTATTTCTTATTTTGCTCCAACTTGTCAGTTTTGTGAGTAATGAGTAAGAAACTTAACACGCATATCGCAACAACCATAACAACTGCAAATTCTAACCGATGTCTGACTCACAGGTAAACAATATAAAACTGCTTTTT